>NC_092874.1:86853506-87163149 GCF_028372415.1 Notamacropus eugenii
CAGTGCTAGGCAGAAGGTCACAGGAAAAAGATCTGTGTTTTATGGACTGTGACATCAACATGAATCTACAGCTTGATGTAACAAGCAAGACCTAGAAGGATGTAAGGGAAGAAGGGAGGAGGGAAAGAGAAAGAAATGGGGAAATGTGTGCTGTTTTCAGCTGTTAGAAAGGCTATCATGCCTTCTGCTTAGCCCAAGAAACTAGAAATAGGATCCATCGGTAGAAGATGCTACAAATCAAATTTAGGTTTAATGATGGGAAAAACTTCCTAATACCTAGAACTATCTTAAAGTGGAATGAGCTGCCATGAGAAGTATCCTTCAGCTGAGGTCTTAAAACAAAACCAGGATGAGCACTTTTCAAGTATATTTTAGAGGCAATCTCTTTTTTTCAGGTACATTTTGGACTAGATGACCTCTGAGGTGTTTGAGAACCCGGAAATCTTGGGATTCTGTGATCACAGATGAAGAACTGGTTCCATTCAGTTGTTTTTCAGTCTTGTCCAACTTTTTATGACTCCATTTGGGGTTGTCTTGGCAAAGATACTGGAGTAGTTTGCCATTCCCTTCTCCAGCTCAGTTTTATAGCTGAGGAAACTGAGGCAGACAGGATTAAGTGATTACCCAGGGTTACATAACTAGTAAGTGTCTGAGGCTGAATTTGAACTCAGGATGATGAATCTTCCTAACTCCTCGCCCTATCTTCCAACAACAGTGCCACCTAGCTGCCCTTGGTCTAGCTAAAAAGTCTCTTCAACACTTTCCCCCCATAGCATGATACTTCCTTACATCATTTCTAAGACCCATATTGTCTTTTTTCAACCAGAGGTAGAAATATGGATCCCACCTCTTGGACACCTGACCTATTAAGTTGAGAGTCAAAGTTAGTCCAGGGCTCAAAGGTTTACTAATCTTGTCATGTTTATTTAGTAGGTTAAACTAGAAAGAATTTTGCTACTCCCTTCTGAGTCTCAATATGAATTAGAATTTCATTACAGAATAGATGAAAATTTTAGAAAAGAGAATCTAGGGCTTTAATTAATATATATAATATAAACACATGTACCTATATTATAATAACTAGTATTTACAGAGTACTTTAAAATGTGCAGAGCTTGTTACACCAGTGATCCCATTTGATCCTCTCAATAGTCCGTTGAGATAGATGGTATCATTATTCCCATTTTACCAATGAGAATACCAAAGCTCAGAGAGGTTAAGTCATTTGCCAGTGGTTACATGACAAGTATCAGAGGTGGAATTTGAACTCAAGACTTCTTAAATCCAACACTGTACACACTATGTATATAACATGCATATAAGTATGTATATATGTAATTGTGCATACATAATGTGTGTGAATATATGTGTATATGCACTTGCATGAGAGACACAATTCACATACATTTGAGTATATTATGTGCTGTTTATGTGTCACTGAAATAAAATTGAATGGAAAAAAATGAGTGCACTATGAGCTAGGTACTGTGCTGTGTTGGGAATATAAAGAAAGACAAGAATAGTCTGTGCCTTTAGGAAGCTTCCATCCCAAAGTGGGGACAATATGTAAAATACATTCAAGATATATGCAGAGTAGACAGAAGGCAATTTGAGAGAGGACATTAGTAGCTAAGAGTACTGAGAAAAGGACTCCTGTAGAAGGTGGAATTTAAAATGAGTCTTGAAGGAAGCCGGGGAAGTTAAAAGGGGGAGAAAAGAGCATTTCAGGCATGCGAGATGACCAGGGAAAGGGACAGAACTGAGGGGTGATGTGTCATGGTCATGGAACTATCAGTGGTCTAGTCTAGTTGAGTCATAGCACATGGAGGGAAAGAAAGGATAAGAAGACCAGAAAGGTAGGTAGGAGCCAGGTTTTGCAAAGCGTTAAATGCCAAACAATGTAGTAGATAGAGAATGAGCCTCAGAACTAGGAAATCCTGTGTTCAGTCTCCTCTTGTAACACATACTGTTAGTCATCTAAGCAGAGGAAGTGCCTGTGTGCCCAGGGAATGCAAGTGTCCTCACTGGACATTCCCTGCACCAACAAAATCAAAGGTTCAATCTCTATTCCTACATACATTTGCATACTGAATACCTCCTTATTTTTGTTATTGTTCAGTTGCGTCCTACTCATCATGACCCCATTTGGGGTTTTCTTGGCAAAGATGCTGGATTGGTTTGCTGTTTCCTTCTTCAGTATCTCCTTATGCTGAAGATCATGAGCAACATCCAGCAAACATTGCGAAGTTCCTTGAACCTTATGACCTACTCAATAGGTCCTTTGACCTGCTTTTGAATTCAAAGTTTTTAACTCAGCAAGAATTTGGGGGAAGAAGCATGACTCAGTAGAAAAAAACTGTGACCTTGGAGGCATGGGACTTGAGTTCTAACCCCAGTTCGGTCACTGAGTACTTTAGAACCTTAGTTGATCAATCAGCATGCATTTATTAAGAACCTACTATGTACCAGGTTCTCTGTAGGGTTCTGGGTATACAAAACCAAAGAATGAAACAATCCCTTCCTATCCCTACCCTGGAGCTTAATAAACTAATCAGATTCTCTAGACTCCTGTTTCCTTATCTGTGAAATGAGAGACTTGTACCAGATGACCTCTAGGTTTCTTTTCATGTCCAAATCTCTGATCTTAATTAGTGGCTACTGTTGGCAGAATACTTTGTGAGGTGCTCAGAGAAGATAAAAAGGTTAGCTATGATGCCATCCCTGACTTCATTAGAATTTACAGACTAGTAGGAGACTATATCACAGGCCCAAATAACTACATTCTTCACTATTTCAATGAACTATAATTTCTTTGGTATGGTTATTGCATTCAGAGAATTCTTTCTTTTTATAAAATGTATGCCTTAGTAGATTATCTTCATAAATTGCTGTGGCTAAAAATTCATCACTCAGATAGCAAACTTCTTTTGAAGAACCTCTGAACTTAGTTAAACTTGGCCTTGGGTAACAACAATAACAATCATTGTCATAAATTTATATATTGTTTTAAAGTTTACAAAACACTTGTAAAATCACAACAGCCCTTCAAAACACGTAGTGTAGTCTACAGATGGAGAAACAGAGGTTCAGAGTGAATAAATGACTTATCCCGGGTCCAATGGGACCTTTTCCAAGTCAGCCAAAACCACCCTTAATGACCAACAATCTCTTAGTTGTCAAATCAGTGGGCTTTTTCTCAGTCCTCAACTCACTGACCTCTCTTTAGCTTTTTATACTGTCCAACTGTCCCCTCTTTCCAGATTCTCTTTTCTCAGAGTCTTTGACTGCAGTTTTCTCCTGCTCCCTGTCTAACTACTCTTTCTAAATCCTCTTTGCTGTGTATTCATCTGTCTCCCACCCGCTAAATATGGACATTCCCCAGTGCTCTGTCCTGGATCCTCTTACGTATCTCTATACTCTCAATGATCTCATCTGCTCCCATATATTCAGTTCTCATCTATGCAAATGACTCACAAATCTACATATCCAGCTCTACTCCCTCCCTTTCTCTCTCCCCCTCTCCCTCCTTCTCTCTCTCCCTCTCTTCATCTCTCCCTCTCCTTCCCTCTCTGTCTCTTTCTGCCTCTCTTCCTAGCTCCCTTCTCTCTCTCTCTCTCTCTCTCTCTCTCTCTCTCTCTCTCTCTCTCTCTCTCTCTCTCTCTCTCTCTCTCTCTCTCTCTCTCCCTCCCTCCCTCCCTCCCTCCCTCCCTCCCTTCCTCTCTCCCTCCACATGTACTGAAAATTCCACTAACTGGAAGTCCATTTGTAGATGGTAAGTATCTTCTAAAACTACAAATATTTTTAGTATGATTAGGGACTGCTAAACATACACATAGAAATTTGAATTAATTTAATCAACTCCTTTTCCTCCTAATACCTTTTCCAGGTCAGCTTCACTGAGGAAATGGGAGCTGAAACTTGGAGGATAAGGAGATGGTCATTTCAAAGTATAGAGAAGCTGAGGAAGCCAGAGTGGAATGCTATCCTTTGTATGGGGGGAAGAGCTCCAGAATAGCAGGAGGATAGTGGTATTTGAGGGAAGGCACATAGGACATTGGAAAGGGTAGGGAAAGAATGACAAAGATAAGCTTTTATCTGTTTTTCAAAATTTCTCCTAGAGTCAACTCTATTAAAAAAAAAAGCCTTCCCCCTCCTCTTTCTCCATTTCACTAATATATCGCATAGTTTCTACTAAAGTTTTACTCTTATTTCAATCTTCATTAGAGTCCTACATCCCGTATTACCATGATGACAGTGATTATCCTAGTTTCTCAAAGACCATTTGACAGAATGCAAGCTCTGATTGATCCTACCAGGACAGAAAGACCATGAGTACAGACTAAATAATCATTGTAATTTGAAGGGCAGCAAAGTCTCAGTTGAGGGAGGCTTCCCACTATCCTGGACCCAAGGCAATTTTTTTTTTCCATAGCATCCCTTGAAGACCAAGTATTAACTCATGAAGGGATTGGAATCTTCATCCATGAACAGAGTGTTCAGTAGTTTGATTGTATTATAATTTACATAGTTTCATATGAATTAATTTGAGATCCTGTCATTTTCAAGAATTTTTCACATTTCTACAGAGAAATGAATTACAAGTTCCAGATAACTGAATTGCTAAGGAAATTTTTGAAATGCAATGATTAAGGACTGCCAGTACTTGCTTTATGTAAGATTCTCTAAAAGGCTATACTACATTTATATATATGTATATGTATATGTATATATATACTATACATACACTATATATGTGTGTGTGTGTGTGTGTGTTTGTGTGTGTGTGTGTGTGTATGTATGCATATGTATATATTCTAAAAGTAGCTAGGTGGCACAGTGGAAAGCATGTTGGTCCTGAAGTTAGAAAGATTCAACTCCCTTAATTCAAATCTGGTCTCAGACACTTCCTGGCTGTGTGACCCTGGGCAAGTCACTTAAACCTGTCTGCCTGAGCTCCTCATCTATAAAATGAGCTGGAGAAGAAAATGGCAAACTACTCCAGTATCTTTGCCAAGAAAACCCCCAAAGGGGTCATGAAGAACCAAACATGACTGAAAAACAACTAAACGAAAAAGGGCAGCTTCTTTCAGATAAACACTCACTTTTAAAACTTTCTTCAGACTTTAAGCAGATTAATAATAGAAGGAGCCTTGAGTAGAGAGGTATAATCCTAGCTCATCCTGTTTAACCTTGAACAAATCATTTAATCTCTTCAGGCCTCAGTTTCTTCATCTATAAAATTAGGCTGAGCTAAATTATTTCTAAGGTTCTGTCTGACTCAATATTATATGACTCATGACTCATTGTTCATGGGTTGGAATGTCTTCCTTCATTTCCTTCTGAGTGATCCAGAGAAACATTGATTTGTTTTTTAAATTGCAAATATTGGTAGTTTCCCAACAACTCATAATTAAGAAATAGCTGAAGGGCCTTTTTGCATAGTTCCTGTTTAAACTTTGAGTGAAAACCATGCTTGAGATATGTGGTAGACTGAATTCATCCAAAGTGAATCAGTACACATCGTTGCACCTGCCATCATCACTGCAATTCCCATCTCTGTCACCCTCCCCTTAACCTCTTAAAATCCTTAGTTTCTTTCAGGACTCAGGTCAAGGGCCAACTTCTAAAGTAAACCTTCCCTGAACACTCCACTTGTGCCTGCCTCCTTCTCTTCTCAGTACACCTTGGATAGTAGTTGTATCTACAGTATATTTTATTACATTTATTTTGCTTATAGCTATATGTGCAAATGGCCCTGACTGAAAACAGAGCATCTGGAAAGTCTTTTCTGTATTCCTAGTGGCTAGCGCATAGTAGGTGCTTGTTGTTTAATTGTATCTAAAGTCAGCCAGTTTGTGCCTTTATTTTTACTCAAGGACATTTACCTTACATAATGCTTAAAATCATTACCAATTTGACAATGCCATATAGACAGTTTTTCTGCAGGTACCATGTGGGTGTAGAAGTTTGTTATATACAAGATGTCCCAAAAGTATTCATGCAGATTTAGTGTAAATGTCATGTATTTAAAATGTCATTTGAAAATTTATTTGTATTTCTTTTACATGTTTTTAGCTTTGTGAATTTTGAATAATTTTTACTATAACATGATATGACTCTCTGACATTATGTATTGCTTGTATGGCAGTTTTTGGATGACACTTTCTCAGACAGGTGGGTGAGTAGAGGTCTTCTGGTTTGGCCACCTTGGTCACTTGATCTGTTTCCATTAGACCTTTTCCTGTGGGGTCATATCAAAACTATCATATATGTACCAAAACCTTGTTCTTTGGATGAGGTATGATTAAAAAATGCAATCCTTTCAATCATTGAGAAGCAGCTGATCAAAGTTTTTACAAAGTTTGAAAGTCAACTAAAGTAGTGCATAGCATGATAGTGGTTACGTTTAATTTTAATAAGCAACATCAGTATCTTAATACTTTTAATTCATAATTAACTTTTCAAACAGTGGAGTATATTGTAAATTTGTAGCATTCATACTTCTAAAGTTATTGAAGCTTAAAACTGAACTAAGACTTTTGAGACACCCCATGTAAGGGGATAGGGGAGGTTAGACCTGTGGTTTCACTACTAAAGGGAACTTCTGGTTGAGGGAATTTTCTCTACTAGTATAGGTTGACACCTTCTCTGCAGCTTAGTCTTAGGGAATTGCCAAGAACATCAATTCTTAAACTGCTTGACCTCAAGACCCTCCAAAAAACTTTTAGTTATGTGGGCTACATCTATCAGCATTACCATAATAGAAATTTTAAAATCTTAGTGTGTTCATCCTTCATTGCTGAAGAAGACCATGCCATCAGAGGAATGATGACATGACTGCACTTGACTTTGCTTTGAGTGAGGGAGGGCTGTGTAGGTCACCAGCCTCACTTCTCCTCTAGAGCCATCTGAATCCAGTGACCAGATATTCATCAGGATGACTGGAGATGACCCAGGAGGAAGCAGTTGGGGTTAAGTGACTTTCCCAAGGTCACACAGCCAGTGAGTGTCAAGTGTGTGAGGTGAGATTTGAGCTCAGGTCCTCCTTAGTCCTGCACTGGTGCTTTATCCACTGCACTACCTAGCTGCCCCAAAGTCTTAGTATTGTTTTGAAAAGAGAGATAGATAGAAACAAAACAATAGAAAAAAGAAAAAAGAATTTTGGCTTTCTGAAAGAGTCTCAGGGACCCTTTAGGAATTCCTGGACCAGACTTTGAGAACTGCTGGCCTAGAGCCCTGAGAGGTCAAGTGTCCAAAGTCACACAGCATCTGTATAGGTCAGAGGCAGGACACAGACCCAGGTTTTCATGGTTTTGATGCTGACTCCCTATCCACAATGCCTCTTGACATTATGTAATACTAACTTTAGTAGATCATTTTTTTAATAACACCTTATGGTTTGCTGAGTACATGCATTATCATCTTATGAGATAGGCACAACGATTATGCCTACTTTCTAGATGAAGAAACTGAGCGATAGACAGAGTGTCATTATCCAGAGATCATCTCCCAAAAATGTCAGAGTATTGGCTTTCACATTCAGTTGTGAATTATATCATTTGTTGGGGCACAGTTGGAGATATACAAGGACAGTATTAGTTCTGAGGAATAGAATGATACTGATGGTTATTTTATCATCTGTCCGTTTCACTTTTGGCTTGGAAAGATCTTCTAAAATACTTCATTGAACTCCAACAGTGATTATATAAAATCAATATTTTCCATTCCCAGTTCCATAATCTGTAAAGGTCCCTTGAACATTAGAGACTAAAGAAGTTTTAGGAGTTTAGGTTGAATGGGACTATAGGGACTCTGTGGTTTCTTTGATATCTAGTCTCATTCTCCTCCCCTCCCAATCCCCATCAGATAGAGTGATTGTGTCATGATATTTAAGTCTTCTCTTGCTTCAGTAACCTCCTCTTAGATTTAGAGATTGTACCTCTTTGCTTAAAACCATGCCAATAGGTCATGTAGAGGATATGAGCTCCTTTAACTATTGTTGGCATTATTCATCTAATGATTCAAGTTCAAATTTCACTAATGTTTATTAAATACCTATTACATGCAAAACAAAGATGAAAGATGAAGCTCTTCCTCTTCTCTAAAAGATGTGTTCTAGGGGAAGGGGAAAGATAGAGATTCTGGGGGAGTAGAGGGAAGGAAAGGAACACATGTCCACACATATGTATGATTTCAGAGAGTAGGTGATAGGGACAAAGAAAAGATCCATACTAAGTACTCTAAGAAAATGTCTCTTGTATACCTGTTTCCTTCTACTAGTAGTTATCTAGTTATGTGTGTGTATTCACATGTATGTGTGTGTGTTGTATCTTTCCAAATAGGCTGTAATTCTTTGAGTTTAACAGCCATATCTTACACTCCTTTCTAACTTGTTTATTGGAGTGTTTGGGGTATTCAGAGAGAACTAGAACCTCTAGTGTGAGGGTTCACACAGCCCTTTTCAGAGCTGTTCATTTGCCTTTGGTGTCTACCTGATTCACCCAACTCTCATCTGCGGTTCCAAGAAACTGTAGTGTAGAAGCAGCAACCAAACTGTCTAGGCATGTGGGCTTAACCAGGTGGAGAGTAGCTCAAACCCATTGGTGAGTTAGGGGGATCTTTACTCCAATCATGTGAAGATTCCCCCATCTTCGTTTGGTCATGAAGGGAGCTGAAGCAGGTACTGTGAAGTGCTTGGAGCCTGGTCAGATATCAAAGACACTAAGGTCATCCCCTGCATCCTGGGTTATCTCCAATCTTCTTGACTTTTTTTCCTACCCCTTGACTTCAATAACTCTGGAAGACAGAGGGTGATGACTTTGTGCAAATCTGCCTTGCTTAAATCCAATTCATATGCAAGTCAAGACATCACCCATCACCCACAATTTTATCCTACATAGTGACATCATTAGTCTGCTTTGAAAATAAAGGAAGAACAACAGCCTGTTTGCTATCAAAATACAGCGCTCTACGTATAGAAATGATTTGTTTTTTAGAAGCTTGCTTTACTCTCAAGCATTTTATAACCTTAACACTATAGAAGTGTAAGTTTTCAACTTCACTATTGGCACAAGGATGTTGGTGACCAGTTCACTTGAATCAACTCCACGCTGACATCATAATAGAATACTGGTGCATGTGGCACAGCTACTGAGGGACATGTGGCTGCAGGGGAAAGGAATACTGAACATGAAGTCAGGAGACTCGGATTCCACTCCTGGCTCTGCCCCCCTCTAGCACTCCTCTGGCCTCAGTGTACTCATCTGTAAGATTGGGCTAATAATATTCTGATTGCCTCTCTCCCTCAGTAGTTGAAGAAAAAGGCCACTGTAAATTGTAAAGCCTTATAGAAGTTAGAGCCATTATTACCACATTAAATCACCTTGTTACTATGCATATTTCTTGGTATCTATGGCATACTAGAAAGATCACTGGTCTTGGTCTCAAAAGACATGGGTTCAAGCCCTTGTTCTTTCTTTTACTTTCCATGGCACATCACAATCTCTCTGGTCCTCAGTTTATTCATTGGTTCAATGGGGATAATGAGCCTTTCACTGTCTGGGGTTGCTGTGAGAAATGTATAGTACTAGATTAATATGAACTTATTATCATTAATAACAACGTACCTGTGTGTACTAACAGGACTGAAAAGGTTAATGGATGAACAGCAGTCTTTCCTAAGCTGTCTTTTGGGTGAAGACTGGTGGTGGTATGTTTAAGTCCTGTCATCTGTTGCCATTTTCTGTCTCCATCTGCCTAATATCTTTGCTCAAGAGGAATTCTGGCAAGAGCACTGAACTCCTCTGAGTGGGCTGTTAGAATTGTCCAACATGGCATAGTTGAGTCTATTTCAGGGGATCCATAAAGTGTAGCCTACTTGTGGTTGCCCTACTTAGTTCATAGCCTAGTATAATGTCAATTTCTTGAAGATGTGAACTTTCTCACTTTTTGTATTTGTATCTCTAATGCCTACCACAGTGTTTGGCTCACAGTAGGAGCTTAATAAGTGGGTTTTTTTCTTCCCATTAAGCTCCCAATTCTACATGTGTCTAATTCCATGGAGTTTTGTTGTTACTCAATTACTGATAGATTTTCTGTGCTCCAGGAATTCATTGTTACTCATCCTGACTAATTGTTATTTTTGATACATTTTGTTTTTACATTACATTGATTTCTAATATACCTTCTTCCACCACCACCACCATCACCCATCAAACCTTCTCTTGTAACACAGACTAAAAAAGAAAAAAAAGTAGTTCAGCAAAATCATCCAATGCATCAGTTTCATCTGACAGCTTATGCAACATTGCACACCATAGTTCCCACCTCTCCAGTGAAGGGAAGAAAATGTATTTTCTCATCTCATATCCAAGCTTAGTCCTAATCATTTACTGTGAATAGTTACTTCTAGATACTGGTGATGAATGAAGCTGTTCTCAAGATCTTAACTGATAATGGGAGTTTTTAAATTCTTAATATCCTATCTTTTAGTTTCCAAAAGGAAAAAAAATGCATTCTTGACTTGTTCTACTACTTTGCCTGTTAATATATAGGACTGTTAATTTATAGTGCATGGTCTTGTCACTGGAAAGGGATAGGTTGGAAGATTTTTGGTTTCTTTTTTCCCCAAGAAATACTTTTGAGTGAACACATCCGAGAGAACAATTTATACAGTGTTCACAATTAATGTGAAAGAAAACACTGAAGGAAATCAGAACTCTAATCATGATTTTAATGGATTGAAGAATGCTCCCTCCCCTTAATGCAGAAGTGGTTGTCTTTGGTGTGGGATAAGGCATATACTGTCAGACATGGCTAGCGTGTTTATTTGTTTTGCTTATTTTACTTGGGTTTGTTTTTTGGGGAAGGGGATATTGCAAGGGAAGTTGCTACTAAGGTATAGAAGCGGTGAGAGTATCATAAAGAATTGAAAGCTTTTTTTTTTTTAAAAAAGCTTCAGTCAAAATAATTCCTTTTTGAAAATCCCGTGGCACACATATGACAAATTAAAAAAAAAAAACCTCAGGCTAAATGTAGAGGTAATTTCCTTTGTAGAAAACTGACATCCTGATGAAGGCTAAGAAGATGCACTGCCTTCTGGAGAGTGTTTCCTCTTCTGAATAGCACCTCTTGAGTATATTTTCTAATACTTGGTAGCTGTCTCAAATCTCTCAAAAGGCCAAGGAGACTACTTGCTGTATCAGAGGCCATCTACCTCTGAATGGCATATAGTATTCCACCTTTGTTTGGGGCTTTACTCTACAAACAATATGAGAGTGATTTCAATATTTAGACAAATTGATTATGGCACCCACAGCTGATAACCTTTTATTATGGTCAATTTCAGTGCATGTTACTAAGAGGTAGAACCATAGCAAAAAGTTAGGGGATCTCATGGAATTGGGAAAGCAACTATACTAGTCTTCTCTCCAGTGAACATACTTAGCATCAGGCTACCAATCATCTTCCATTAGATTTGTAGATTGTATTCCAGTAGATTGTATTCTAGATGGCCCCCAGATAAAGAGGAACAATTTGTTCATCAATGAGATGAAAAAGAATGTTGATCCCTGCCATTGTATGAATTTTTACTATTGGTATGTTCTTGATGTGCATTATCAATAATATCATGTTATCAAAATGTGTCATCCATTTGATTTATTTTGAACTTATAGCAAAGGGAGTCCTTTCAGTCCCAAAGCAACACCTTTGTTATTGACACATTCATTTTAGAATGCAAATTCCAGTTAACTCATGGTTAACTCCCTACAAATTGAGTCATAAACAGTGTAAGAGAGTGATTGTGATTGATAATACCTGAAATTTTCCATGTTAGTTTGCCATTTGTTAAAGGATGATAAGTTAGTACCTGTGACATCCATGTATTTGATCTGAGGTTTTTGTTACCATTGAACATCATCTTCTTTTATATAATTGTATTCATTTTGCGTATTTTTATTTTGACTTTTCAATCTTCATTTTGCATCACTTCGTACAAATGAACTTTTCACATTCTTTATGATGTAGTCATATTTATCTTCATATGCCACTTTTAATTCAGCCAATCTCCCGTCATTGGACATACCATTTCTTTCTAACTCTTTGGTCTTTATTTGCTGTCAGTACATGAGTGAAACTAGTAATGGGATCCTCGAATCAGAAGTTTGATCTATCCATAACAGGTTGGCATCCCCCTTAGACAAAGAAATCTCAGTCCAAAGGATCCGTGTGGACTGTGGTCAGGTGATCTTAAAAGATTTTCTTATCTTTTTTACAAATCACCAACATCATAAGGACCTTCTCTTTCCAATAGTGGTGGAACTCATGCCTATCAAGGCCCTTTCACCTGCAGGTTACTCTGATGCCTTGTAATGCTGTCTAAAGGGATCCATATTGCAGAACTATATGACAGATAAGGTTGTTTTTCTACTTAGAGTAACTAAGCCTGCTTGTGTAAGAGCCAAGATGGATCTATGCTATATAGCACAGTATGGTACAAAGAACTCTGGCTTTAGAGCCTGAAGACCTGTATTTGAATCCCACTTCTGACATTTTCTATCTGTAGATCATTAAACAAGGCATTCCCTTGCCTTTTTTCTCTTTAGCTGTAAAATAAGGAGTTTATACATCTATGGTTCCTTCAAGCTCCAGACCCATGATCCTATTAATGAGTCTAGTTATATTTAGGTGGCAACATAGTTTTAGACAGTACATAGCTTTTTAAAGGAATTTTTTTTTGGGGGGAGGTTCCAGTAGGTCTATGGGGAAGTAAACAAAGTGTCATTGGCACCTCAGGTTTAACTGAAGCAAGATATAATCGATCAGTCAATAATCAATCAATAAATATTTATTAAATGCCATCTATATCCCAGGCACTGTGCTAAATGCTGGGGATACAAAAAGAGTCAGAAGATAGTCCCTGTTTTCAAAGGACCTCACAATCTAATGGGAAAGATAAGAAGTAAACAAATATTTACAAATAAGCTACATACAGGAAATAATGGACAGAAGGAAGGCACTAGAATTAAGGGAGATTGTGAAAGGCTTCCAGTAGAAAATAGGGTGTTAGCTGGCACTTAAAGGAAGCCAGTCGAAAGAGATGAGGAGGGAGGGCATTCCAAGCATGGGGGATAGCCAGAGAAAAGCCCTAAGCCAAGGGATGATATATGCATCAGTCTTTATATACCTTTAATGTTATATCACAATTCTCTGTGATTTCATTAGGAAACTTCCACTACCAGTGCAGATTGGCAACTGCACTGCAATTTGTAGTCCTTAGAGTAGCCTGGAACACTGGAAGGTTTGGTGAATTATCCAAGCTCACCCAGACCAAATGACCTTTAAAGTACTTTTCCAGGTCTCACGATCCACAAGTCTGCAATTTAAACAGGAATCATTATTCAACACTGAAGGAGGACAACTGGATTGGAGTTCAAGCTCCACCACTAATTCTGTGACCTTGGACAAGTCACTTCTTGGTCATGCAGTTTTTTCATCTGTAAAATAAGAATAATGATTCCTGTACCAGCAGTAATATATGTAAAAAGACTTTGAAAATTATAAAATTCCTTATATTAGATATTATTTCTATATTTAATATATTGCTATGGCTGTATATTTTTTCAATCATCTTAAATATATAGCCGCTGAAAATTTCTTCCTTTTCCCAGTGACTTATTCTGAGTTCTCCGTTCTTTTCTATCTTCATAATTCCTTAAGTAAGCAAAATGTCTATTGAGCACATGCTATTTGCAAAACATTTGTCTTCATACAGCGGAGGCTACAAGGAAACAATAAGACAGGGTCTCACAAGGGCAGAGAGGGATGATAGAAGAGAGAGCAGATTGGTCATAGGGGCAATTAGAATGCTTGGTGTTTGGGGGGGAGGGGATAAAAGGGGAGAAAATTTGGAACCCAAAATTTTGTTAAAATGAATGTTAAATTAAAATAAATAAATAAATAAAAAAGACAGGGTCTCAGTCCACTAGAAATTATTCTAATAGTGAAGACAAGACATATCTGTTTGAAAAGATAACACAGCAGTGTTAGAAGTAAATCAGATTTAGGGCTGGAAGGCATCTCAGTGGCCATTTAGTAACACACACACACACACACATTTTATATATGAGGAAACTGAGGCACTTAAGTGACTTGGCCAAGGTCAGACAAGGAGTAAACATCAGTGATGAGATGGTATACCAGGAATTCAGAGAGGTCACTGTGGACCTTTTCATCATGTTTTGGGTTTTTTCTTGTTTTTCCTATAATATGTCCATTCCTTCTTCCCTCTCTTTAAGTTTCTGCTTCAGAATTTCATTACAAAAAACTAACTCATCAGGTTATTAGACTATAAGGAAGATATGATGATTCACATACATGATTTCTGATTTTTTTAATGAGAATTCACAGATTTATCTATTGAAGCAGTCTCCCTGTTAAACCAAGATCTAGCCTAGAGAATTTAAAGCCTCTGTCCTAGAGTATTTTCAAGTCGCTACCTGAAATTTGTGCACGAGAGGAGTGGGAAGAGATTCCTTCCTGAGCACAGGAGGGGACAAGATTCAGTGGCTCAAGTGAAGGATAGGCCTGTTTTTATGATCTCAAGAGCTCTAGTTTGATTTCTCTTTTTTGCCTTTTTCAAATTGCTTAATCTTTCAGTGCTGGCTCTGATGAATTTTTCAGAATCTCAGAGCTTCAGATGTATCATCTCATTCACTGGTCCTCATAAAATTTCTGTGAAATGAGTAGAGAACCATAGTCTTATTGTCTGTTTTGTAGGCTAAATAAGTCAGTGAATGAATGAATGAATGACTAAATCACAGAAAACCTAAATGATTTGTCCAAGTGGCAGAGCCAGGCCAGGAACTAAATAAAGGTTTCTCATTCATAGGCCAGCCTAATGATTTACCCATTAGACCACTAATTCCCAGTACTGGTTTTGTGACACCATCCTCCCCCTTCCATCCTAACTCCCCTTCTTTCTCTCTCTCCCTGGAAATCTCCAGTTGTCTCAAGTGCAAAACTGTTCAAATACAAAGCAAAAAATATTCTAATTTTTAAAAAATAACAAGTTTTTAAATGAAAGAGTGGCACCCCAGAATCAGACAAATAACCACAACTCCTCAAAGTTTGAACTCCTTGCCTCCACAATGGTGCCTTCAACAATGTTCCATAGGGCGATTATCACCATTGTACCCCGAAAAAAAAACTCAGAAATCTCAGGCTCAGGTGCAAGTCCCCTTCCTTCCCCTCCCCCAGCTAGAGTATAGCAAGGTCAGCACAGGGCATTTTCATTACAGTTTCCCCAACTTATGGGGCAGCTTCTTGATTTCTCCATTAGAGCATCCAGCTGGCAGGCCTCTCCCAAAGCCCAGTGAGGGTGGGAGCAGCTTTCTTTGCTGCTGGTTTGCTTACAAAGCTCTGGGGACCAGCCTGCCTGCCAGGCCTTGCCTCTCATGGCCTGCCCTTTGTTGATGACAAACCTCAGGAAGGCCTACTCTCTGCAGCCTGAGACCTCGCTAAGTGCCTATTTATTCAGCCCTACAAGGAGGGGGGAGGCTTGTCTCCTGCCACCATTGAGCACATTTAAAATGGGCGCTAGCTTCCCGAGCCAGGAAATTACGAGCTCAATCCCCTCAAAGATGCCCCCCCATCATCTTCTCTTTCTATAGTGACCCCTACCCACTGCAAAGTTCTCTTAGACAATGAGGGAGCAGCCCCCTCATTGGTACTATCACAAGGGTCTAAAGTTGTCTGTGCTGAAAATATTTATAATGAAGCTGGGCTCCCGTGAGTCCTGGTGAAGCAGCCAGAAATCCTGCCCTTTTATGCCAGCCTTCTGTGGAGGGTGAACAATGAGACCTCGGTGTAGCCCTTGAGAAAAGGGTGC
Source organism: Notamacropus eugenii (assembly GCF_028372415.1). Lineage (NCBI taxonomy): Eukaryota > Metazoa > Chordata > Mammalia > Diprotodontia > Macropodidae > Notamacropus > Notamacropus eugenii. The sequence continues at coordinate 86,869,396 of NC_092874.1, forward strand.
TCACTTCTGAGCAAAATGCAAGGCAGTGGCTTTGATGTTCCCAGACGTCCCCAGCCATGCAAATGGTGTCTGAGAGCCTGAATTTTGTGGCAGTGTTTGGGAACCAGAGTTGTCGCACTGACTAGTTTTTGTTTTTTATTTTTTTTCTCCTTCTGGAATGCTTTAAACTCACTTTCCTGGCATTCTCAGAAGTAAGAGACCAAGGTCATTTAGTCCATGATATTTTTATATCACTTTTCACATCTAAGTAATCACTTCTTTTATAGTCTAGTGGAGTGATTTGGCAGCTAAAATCAACATTACTTTTAAGACCATTTCATATAGGAGTACATAAAACTGCATCCACTGCTATTGGCTTCACCGTATTCCTTTCCTCTCATGCAATCCCCCTCTCCCTGAGGAAGAGGAAGCACAGAAACATCATAGGATCATTGATTTATATATCTTGTTTTTTTCCAGCAAGAGGCAGTGGTCAGGGGTGTGCAAGTCCAGTCATTCACACATACTGGCTTTGGCACCTTAGGCAAGCTACTTCATTTCTGCAGACAATTTTCTAAGATTATAAATTGCAGAGACAGTGTCAACCTACACTGGGTAGAGTTTCCTCATCCCAGAGTTCTTTGTATCAGTGAAATCAATCACAGTGAAATCTACACATTTTTTTCTCTTTAATATGTCAAATCTAATCTCTAAAACCACCAGGTAGGTAGGTAGTCTCCAAAGGCTCCCTAGAGGAGTTTGATTATAATAGATTATTCCTTCTGTACCTTAGAGACCTTGTTTTGGTGTCTGACATACTAGTTCTGTGTGCCTGGGCAAATGCACGTATTCTCCCAGTGCCCCCAAGAAACTCTAAAAATCATACATTACAGAGGAGGTGCCTGTTGCACTGGTGGATGGAGGATCGATTCTTCAAGTTCCCTACAAAGAAAATTTCTGTCAGTTTTGTATCCTCAGATTTTTCAGAGACCTGAGTTTCTTTCTTTTTTTTAAAGCATTTATTAAGCCACTTCTTTGTACCAAGCACACTGGTCTTGGTACTAAGGATACAAAATACAGAAGTGGCACAGTGCCTGTCCTCAAGGGGTTTACATTCTTCTAGGGATAGACATATTCGCAGATTAGTAAGTATAAGACGTATACAAAATAAATACTCAGCGACTGGGGAGAGGGGAGCACTAAATTAGAGGAAATGTTTTGAAAGAGGCGATATGGAAACTAGTCCTTGAAAGGGCCAGAGTTCCAAGAATCAGAGGTGAGGAGACAATGCGTTCTGAGCACTGGGAGACAGTCTCTGCAGGAGTTGCAGGTGGAGACATGAAACTTTTCGTTTTCATTCTCGCTGACCACCTCTGTTTCTTAGCTTTCCATTCTAATTTTGTTTTGTATACTAAGGAAATTTACCAAATACAGAAAAGAGAGATTATGGGGGAAGGGGAAAGAACGCTGAATTTGGGGTCAAAGCACCTGGATTTGAATTCTGGCTCTTCTGTGTCTTGCTGGTGTGACCTTGGACAAGATACTTGACCTTTCTGGGCCTCAGTTTCTCATTTGTAATATGAGAAAAAGGTTGTCCTTGTCAGTTGTGTCAAACTCAAATGGAATTGAATATTACCTTGGGGAACCAGGAATTACATTATTTGTGTTGTATTGTATTTTCATTTATCTTGTTAAGCACTCTCCAATTATATTTTAATCCAGTGGTCTCACTCTGGAGTGTTTCAAGTGGTCAGCTGTGGTCCCTTCCAAATCTCAAATTCTGTAATTCTGTATGTTTTCTTTTATTATATAGTGAGAAGTAGAAAACTCAACGAAGTAGAAAATTTAACTTTTCCCTTTGTACCTCTGGTATTAGAAAACTCAGAGCCTAACACACGTTACTCAGAAGTGACTTCGAATTCTGCTTTTACAATTTATTACTTGTACAGCTCTTTGAAAGTCACTTCATCCTTTTCATATATGACTGTGTCACATCTCAGAAAGCTTCGATGACTCTCTGGGCCTCAGTTTCCTCATCTGTAAAATGAGAAGGCAGAATGATATGATTTCTAAGATGCCTTTCAGTTCTAAATTCTGTTACTGGTAACAAAACACTAAAAGCTGACCTCTCAGGGACCCAGTACATCTATAACTCAGCTCCTTTCATTGACTGTTGTCATCTCTTTTTTAAAGTTTATTTATTTTAAGTTTTCAGCATTCATTTCCACAAAATTTTGAGTTCCAAATATTCTCCCCATCTCTCCCCTCCCCCCATCCCAAAATGCCTAGCATTCTCATTACCCCTACCACCAATCTGCCCTCCCTTCTAACATCCCTGTCTTCCCTTATGCCCATCTTCTGTCTTTTCCTTTAGGACAAGATAAATTTCTATACCCCATTACATGTGTTTCTTGTTTCCCAGTTGTATGCAAGAACATAGAGTTTCTTTTAAAAAAAAAAATAAGCAAGTTTTCCGAGTGGAATGAAAGCTCAAGATTGAAATAAAAACTTCCTATATAGTTTCAACCACTATTCCACAATTAAGTATTACCCCTTGGCATTTACCATTTCTCCTGGAAAGCCAACAGGCCAAGGACAGTTCTCCTGTTAAATTGCCTTCAGGGCTGGAGATAAAGGTAAAAAGTTCACTATGTTGCTAACACTTGCTTCTGGAGTCCCCTGTACCAAGGTTGTCTTTATTTTTTAAAGTAAAAAAAAAAATTTAATGTGTTTCTTTCTGCATATTACACCAAAAAACCTTTCACTGAAAGAAAGAGTTACTTATCTCAGGATATTATGTCAATTTAGATTTTTCAGGCAGTGTTTTTCTGAGAGAAGAAAAAGAGAGATGGGTATAGCCCTGAAAAATGAGAAAGGAGAGGAAGAAAGAAATAATTTGACTTTTGCATTTCCCTTATGAATGGGCAGCTAGGTGGTGCAATGCACCAGGCCTGGAGTCAGAAAGACCTGAGTTCAAACCCAGCCTCAGGACATTTACTAGCTTGTGTGATCCTGCCTGGGAAAGTCATGTAACCCTGTTTACCTCAGTTTCCTCCTTTGTAAAATGAGCTGGAGAAGGACATAGCAAATCCCTCCAATATCTTTGCCAAGACAACCCCAAATGGGATCAGGAAGAGTCAGACACAACAGGAAAAACAAGTTATTTTACTTATGTCACCAAACTTCATTTTACCGCGCCCAAGAAAGCCAATTTCTGTGACCGGACATTTACTTCCTCCATGAGTTTTCCCTTAAAACGACAAATATCAAGTAGCTTAAAAAAAAAAAAAAAAGCCCATAGGCAGGATACACAGAGTGTCTCAAAAGTACAGTTTCACCTTTAATAGCTTGTAACTGCACTAAGACTTTAGGGACAGACTGTGGTATAGCAGGAATGTCACTGATGTAGTAAGGAACCTATTCTTTCTTAAACTGATGTAATCGGTGATTGGAATTAATAGACCATCAATTATATGGATAGGGAATTACTTTAAGCCCCAAGTAAAGTGACTTGCTACAATATTATGCAAATGTTTTCTGTTTGTGGAAAATTTATTTTTTCCTCATTTCATTTCCACCTGTTCTTTATTATATTTCCTTTCCTTTTAAAAAATAAGGTTTCTGTATTCCTTAGGCTACTGCCCTTTATAGTTTACGCAATCTTATTAAGTAATAGCCCAAAGTTGGTTGTTGTTAGTTTGTTTTATTTATCACATATTAACAGTGCTCCAAATCCTGTGTAAAATATGTTCTTTTTGGGGGTGGGGGCAGAGCATCCCTGGACCCTTCATCTAGGTAGGTACAACTTCAGCATGACTTATGGCATGGACACCAAGAGGTTAAGCGATCTTGCCTGTGGCCAACATAGCTAGTATATGTCAAAGTCAAGACCTGAAGCCCAGGCCTTCCCAATGCCAAGGACAACTTTCCAATCACTAGGTCAGTCTACCTCTTCAACCTTATCCTAATGTATTTGTAGCTTGAGTGCAAAGGCTATCTGTCCTATATGATACACAGATGAAGACCTAGTCACTATATTCACAATCAAAATAAGAAAAATCTGATTTATAGAATGCCAGGGGAAAATGTGCATCCCTTTCCCCTTCCTGCCTTCTTATCCCATCCATTTAAAATAGAAACAGAACCTGACAGAGAACAAGGAGAGGGCAGGTAAAGGAATAAAGACCTTGGAAGAATAACACTTTTGGGTTTAATGGAAAAAAAAATATTTGAAGACTATCTCAAAAAATAGAGGTCTGATATACATACATTACCTGAGAGAAGACAGCATTAACATTCATTATTAAAGTAGCATAATGTGCAGGTTGATGAAAGTAGTATGAGGAAATCTAATTGTCTTTTTTTCCTTTCCATTGGGTTTGCTTACAGATGATCATTCCAGGATACTTTTGAAATCTGAAAACAGCCATGACAATTCGGACTACATCAATGCAAGTCCCATTGTAAGTATGTAAACTAAGTCAACTCTTGGTCTTTCTTCAGGTAGCATTAATATGGTCAGATCACCAGTACTGTTTTTAGAAAAATAGCCAGATCTATCTTTCTGAGACAGAGTAAGCCAAAAAATAATCCTGACCTGCTATAGAAGTGGTTCCTTAAACTTGAGTATATGGCCTGCTCAGGCCCCATTCAATGGGCAGGAGCTTCTAGCCTGGTAAAGTGGATCCAAGGTTTAGATAACAAACTTATTGGACAATGAGATCAATGAAGGGTGGGTGGAACACAAGGAAACTACTAAAAGAACCTGCAAGCCTGGGGCAGGATTCGCCATTCTGTGATGAGTCTTTTTCTGAGTTGCCTACCCTACTTTCCTTCAGTCAAAAAGGGAGGAAAAAGCCTTAGAATGTAAACCCATCACTTTTTAAAATGGTCAATGATTCCAGGTCAGATTCAGAATTATGGGTTAGTCCTTTTAGTGGGGAAAAACTTTCTTTTTAAGAAAAAGACTGCTTCCTGATGGTGCCCTTTTTTGAGAAATCAACACTTAAAATGTAGTGAAGATCTCAAGTATTGTCTATATTGGGAGGAAAAAAATGACATGGTGATTTCTCATAAATCACTTGACCCAAGGCCCCAGTAAATAGGAAGTATTTCTGTCTTCCTGACATGTCTTACCCATCCACTTCTCATGTCAGCCTCATCCTCTTGACTTTTTTGTTTTCCCTTGTGGACTGAGGTTAAACAGATAAGGTTGAAAAGGGGGCTATCTGGCCATCTTAACTGAACAGAATGGGGTGGGGGGGATGGAAGGAGGGGAGAAATGGGTGAAAAGTCAGACTTCAAGGGCAGATTTTTCAAAACTGCATGTGATGAATATGATTGCAGATGGGAAAGGAGATAAACTGTTATCTATAAGTAAAGAAACTGCCAAAGACAGATTTTTAAGAGGGTGTACTTAGTGGCATTTTAAACTGAAAGCTGAGCTGTAGGAATTGGTTATCTGTATGTCCAGGTAGGGGGAATTTTGCTTACTGTGGTTTTGTGTCCCTCCTTTAAGGATTTTCCTTTAAATTTGGTGTCTCTAGGAAGCAAGGTGACAGGAATCTTTCTGAAGATTACAAAGTTATGATAGATCAAATGTTTGCCACTTGAGATCATAGGGAGAAAAAAGCATTAGGCCACTTGAGTTAGGAGGCTGAGATCCTAAGTAAAAAGCATTAGGAAGTTACAGAAAGTTTCTATATCTGCCTGGCAAAATTCACTTACACAGTAAATTGTTTTAGAATCAAAAATATTTCTCCAGAGAAATATTCTAGAACAGAGCCAGAAACTCTTTGTGAGGGACTACTTGATATAATTGTTGGGTTTTGTCTGTTTTAATACCCTCATAGAATCAGAACTGGGGGGAGGAAGAAGACCCTATGATCCCCAGAAATAAGGACCTATGAAACTGGCTAGTTGTGTGGCCTAGGACAGCTGCAGTCTCATCAACAGATAAGGTGATTGGTCTACATCAGGTCTTACTTGGCACAGTGGATAGAGATCTGGGCCAGGAGTCAGGAAGAATGGAATTCAAGTCTGGCTTTAGACACTTCCTTAGCTGTGTGACTTTGGGCTTCTGCCTTTCTCAGTTTCTTCAGCTGTAAAATGGGAATAATAAGAGCCCCTGTATCACAGGGCTGTTGTGAGGACCAAATGAGATTGATATTTGTAAAGCATTTAGCACAATGCTTGGAACATAGTAGGGATTTAATAAATGCTTATTCCTTTTTTCTGCCTTTGACCCTCCATGGATCCCTTTTCAGAATAATGTTTTTAAATGTGTAAAATAAAATACATAGATTTACAAAGGAAAATAACTATATTGGAACAGTTTTAAAAAACATTTGTTTTTTGCATAAACATGCCTCAGGTTAAGATCCCCTGGTCTACATGACCTCTGACATCTCTTCCTATTCTAAATCTATATTCCTATGTGTTGGCAATTACCATTGTTGAAATATCTACTCCAGAAGGGGAGAAGCTTATAATCTGCAATTAATATTCTTGCAGAGTTGCCTGGGACACTTAATGGATAAGAGATGTCTGTAGTCACCCAGCTAGGATGGATCAGAGGCCTGACCTCAGTCAGGTCTTCCTGACTCCAAGGCCAGGCTTCTGTCCACCATTTGCTGCCTGATTCATATGTGCCAGAGATTAAGTCACATTCCCCAATTTAGAACAACCACACAGGGGAATAAAACCTGCCTTTATGGAATAGTCGTGTGATTAATTCTTTAGCCTTCACCCCTTAAACCTGGGCCTCCTCTCCATGGTTATCAGGGGACTCAATGCTATTGAGCCTACATGTGCGCTCAATTATTAGAATCTGATTGGAAGAGTGAGAGCCAATGGGATATAATGATAATGATTGTGGGCCAACAAATTGTTTGTGCTAATCTATAGGTCTATTTAGAGGACTTTATCTGAGACCTGATTCTCATGAAATTAAAATATGAATCTAAAAAGAAATTAAGTTATGAATGAATAATTGAAGAGTTGGAAAAGTTGGTCAGAGTTTTTGTCAAAACACTTCAACTATGGACTACTTCCTCCCCCCCACCCCATGCTCACCCATTTTTCAAAGGGGAGAAATGAATGGTTTTGATCGTTCTGGAAAAAATACAGTCAAATTTTGTTTTACTTATGTTTCCAATATCCCCATCCTATGGACATTTAATTGGTTTGTCCAGTTAATACATTGGAGATATGTACGATTTTTTTTTTAAGTTAAATGCAGCTTACCAAAACTGTAGTTCATGTGTTTACCACTCCATCATCTTATTTTAATAATCCCAGTAATGATCAGAATTTCCTAATGGTATTTTGGTTATTAGGGGTTGTGATATTGGATTATAACAGGTTTTTTTCATTGTGTCAGCAAGGTGAGTGTTAATAACACAAGGCTAGGATTGTCTGAATTGAAGGAGAAAAGCAGTTTCCTTTTTTTTCCCTTTGGAGCCTGAGACATCTCATGAGGATGGAGTGATAAAAAAATAAAGCAATTATTTTCAAATCTAGAAAGAATTGAGTTACATCAATGTATTTGTGACTAAGCTATTTTCATTCTATAGAGCCAGGGGCCCAGTTTCCAGATATTTCAGCTGCTCTAGCTCTACCTTAAATCTAAATGATAGCAATGCTATCTGCCAAAGGAAGGCGGCCATCCCCATATATGCATATATACTTAGCAGCGTGTTTGTGAACGGTTTTGTAAGTATATTGTTTCATGTCATACCTGGTCTCCATTTTTGCTAAAATCTAAAGCTGATCTGTTAGGTCCTCTAGGTCAGCAACTGTTAGGAGCACAGATGATCCCATAGAAAAGCTTCATGAATTTTAAAATATTTCATACTATGAACAAACATACTGGATTCCTTTCAAATTCTAGGTTATAAGAATAAGCCAGAGGATACCAACTTTACCTCCTCTCTCTGAAATCACTGAAAGTACAGTGATAATAACTCTGCTACCAGCAATTGAATGAAAAGCTTGCAATTACAACCCAAGGAGACCCTGACTGTGCAGAATAAAACTGCGATAATTACGTCTGTCATATTTGTACTTAGTCCTCATTAAATTTCAGGGAAATCATCCAGTAGTAAATAATGTGCAATCTTTGCTTTTAAATTAGAGGTCATGAAAGTAAATGGGAATTCTGTTTCCCCTCATAGGGTGTCTAAGAGAAAAACCCATCAACTACATTTAAAAACTCAGCTTGCTTATTATTGAAGACACCAGACTGAGAGATGTCATTAATATGACAGTTTGCTCCAACGCAGCATACAAATTTTTTTCACCAAGAACAATTCTGAAATTTTTAATGACATTTAAAAATGAAATTACTTCTTCATTCTCTCATTTATTTGGAGAAAAATTGTTTAAAATTTCAATTCCAAAGTCATTTAACAAATTCAAATCGAGACCAGCTCTTGTTAAGGTGGAGAGAAGAGTGATGGATAAGACCTTCTGAGTCTCTTGTAGATTTGTGTTTCACTAAAAGAGGATTTTTTTTTCAGAAGAACTGTTATATGCATACATATGACAATGAGATAATAGCACTTTGCAAACCTAAAGTGCCGTATAAATGTCAGTTATTGTTATTATTACCGTATTCAACTATACTTGTGTATTGCTACATGAAGTTGACTTAAGTCCGGTCTGATTTTTTTACATACATTTAAGAAATTATCCTCCTTTCTGTGCCTTAAATGATAGTAAAATTATCTTGCTGGGAAGTTGGAATCAAAATGTAGGAGAGGAAAGAGCCTATAGAAAAATGAGAGTTTTAGTCTTCCTAAAATTTTAGAACAGGTAAGGATCAACCTAAAATGGCCCGTTTCACTTTCATTTATTTGTTGTTCGGTCTTCTCTGACTCTTCATGACCTCATTTGGGGTTTTCTTGGCAAAGATACCCGAGTGGTTTTCCATTTCCTTCTCCTGCTCATTTTATAGATGAAGAAACTGAGGTAAAGGGACTTAAGAGACTTGCCCAGGGTCACACAGCTAGTAAGGGTCTGAGAGCTTTCAACTTAGGAGGATTAAGTCTTCCTGACTTCAGGCCTGGAATTCTACGCACTTCTGCACTCAGCTGCCCCTTACTTTTATCTAAGCTGTACTTAATAGAAGCTGGTGGTTCTGCTGCTACTTGTTTGACATCAAAATGGAAGACTATTGTTTGTCTTTTTATTTGACATCAGTAAAAAGCTCTTCAATCGAAAAGTTTTCTCAGATGGTTCAGAGCTTCAGAATCTGGGTACCACATGCTACTGACATGCAGAAGATGGTGGAAGGAGAAGTTAGAATTGTCTGCAGAGTTGAGAAAATTGTCTCGAAGTCCTCTTCTTGGAGATTTCTAGTTTCTCAAGTCAGAATCAGGCCGTGGAAGTTTTTGCTTTGTTTTGTTTTATTTTGTTTTTTTAATTGCCATTCTCCAGTTTGAGACATGGAACCAGATCTTCACAAAACATCACAAAAACTATGCACTTTACAAGAGCTTAAGAATGAGCCTTCCTTGGATTCTATTTTGCCACATCTTTGGAATTTGAGCCTCCTCATGAGTAAAGGATTCAGCTGAAACAAATGGTTTTCTTTTGGAGGCCAAGGGGAGGGGACTAGTCTTAGTAAAAAGCAAAATTATACCCTTTAATTATACTTGGATTGCAGTGATCTTTGATCCTTTTTTTGCATGAAATCACAAAGCCACCTCTGAGGAGGGTTCACTGTGATACTGGCTTGTCTGCTATGGCAGTATTACTGTGAAAATTTCCATTATGAGAGAAAATGTTTAATAATTGCACCACTTTGCTTTTCCAAATGCGCCAACCTTTTAGTGCTGTGAGAAAGCATGTAAACTTTGAGCTCACAGAAACAAAGTCTTTTCACCTTGTACGGCAAGTTCACTGGTGGAAACTTAGAGCAGGGTCTAGAGCTTATACGGGCCAGAAGTCTCTTTTTTTTATTAAAAAATTGACATGTATTTCTCTTATGATTTCAATACCAGCCCTAGATGGTGTGTTTGCTTATATACGAAGGGGTTATATGACCTGTTTACTTCTGTGAAGATTTAACCTGAGTATATCTTAGTGATGGCAGTCAATACCCATATGACCTCAGTCAAGTCATCTCTCATCTGAAAAATGAGAGGTTGGATTAGATAACTGTAAGGTCCCTTCTAACTCTATGTCATTAGGTCGTTTCAGTCCTGTTTGCCTCTTTGTGACCTCATTTGGAGTTTTCTTGACCAAGATACTGGAGTAGTTTGTCATTTCCTTCTCCAGTTCATTTTACAGATGAAGAACTAAGGCCAACAGAGTTAAGTGACTTACCCAGTCACACCGCTAGTAAGGGTCTGAAGCCAGATTTGAACTGATAAAGGAGGAGTCTTCCTGACTCCAAGCCCAGTGTTTGTATAGTTGACTGAATATCTATAGATATGGATAAGTATGTTGATACATCTCTCTGTCTATGTATGCACATACATATGAGGGGGGCTTTGCATATGCACATGTATGTATGTAATATATATATACATATACATATATATTCACATAGATAAAGAAGAGAACTCAAGAAAGTCTTCCTTTAAATGAGAAGTAGGGAGAAAAGAGACAGAAAAATTTTTCTAACGTATATTAGTATCCAGAGAATATGGAGAGGGGATAACTGATGAATCACTGTTCTATATTACTAGATTGGATAGATTGCAAGGCATATATGCTGTGATCTTCAATCAATTACTTTGATTAGAAATATATGTAGTATATATACATATATGAATATTTGTGTTTGTGTGCATACATATATATATGTGCATATTAGCTTTAATGTATTTTCTTTATCCCAAATAGCCTCAAATACGAACCTTTCTAGAAAACACCTAGTAGTTAATAAGACATATTAATTTTAAGTAGTTAAATATTTGCTTTATTTTTATTCAGTTACAAACTGGCTAATAGCATGATAGGAATTTCTGTTGCCTTATATTTGCTATGAGCAAAAAGTGTTCCTGCCCATAATTGTTTTCTCTACAACAGAATGTGCCTGGAATATAATAATTGTAATTGTCTTTTGAATTCTTGTTAAAGGGATGACACATTTCTCTACTCTGGGCTCATTATGATGTTTGCCACATTCCAGATAGCAGCTTTTTGACAGCAGCTGATTAGTGCTAAAATACCAAGAGTGGCCCAGGCCTGATTTACTAGATAGTCGAGTGTTTGGAAGTATTTCTTCTCTGACAGTACTACTTACATCATCATTTATTTTCTTTGCTTTTGTCTTTAACACACAAACAGGTGGTTGGTTAAAAAATATTTTTAAAAAATCACTGTAAAACAAATTATGACCTTTCATAAATGTTGACTTATTTATCCTCCCTATAGCATTCCCAACTTTTGCTCTTAATCACATATTTGTTGTTTTGAATGCTGTTTAAGATGTAACTATTTTAAATATACCAGCAGTTTAAAATGTCTTGCCTTCCCAATTGCTTTTGGCAAACAACCAATTTGACAAGAAGGTGGAGTTTTAATTTTTCTTTACAGAGAAAGGGGCCAGGGTCCTGCTAAAGAGCCATCACTACCCTGCCTCCAGCCCCGCAAAAGAATATATTTTAAAAATCAAAAGCTCTTATTTTTTACTGAGGTTTTTCTTATTTTTTTTCCTTCTGCCACATTTTAATTGGTACTTTCAATGAGAGTAACGTAATTTACCTGTATTGTGTTTGTCGTGGTGAATTTCAACACTAGGTCCAGTTTTAATTATGAATCAGAAAATTAGGAGCATCAAAGGCATTTTTCCTTCCTCAGTATCTTTTTTCCCAGCAAGTATCACATTGTTGTTCTGTTAGAATAACTTACATCTGTTCTTTTATGCGCTTTTCCTTTTTCATAGTACACATAATTATAAGGTGCATTCTTTTATGCTGACAACCATCACCAAGGAAAATGTTGATAGGCTCTGAACAAATCCAGGAGATGCCTGCTAGAAGGAATCTGTCTTGTATTTACCCTTGTTAAAATTTAAACTTAGAGCAACATTTTAAAGTGGTGCCGGAATACCATAACTTAATGCTTAGCGTTGCATATGGTGGTATATCTCATCTCTGCATTGTTTGGAGTAACAAATCCTTAATCATAATGCTAAAGCCAAAATGGCACAATGCCTTTTCAGTGAGCCCTGAAATCGAGACTGGGGCATCAAGACAAAGGAAAAAGGCATTAGATGAGTCTAACAAGCAAACAAACAAATAAATGTCTTCACCTGGGGAAATTGGAAATCCTACTACACAACTGTACGTTCCACCAGTAGACAATGACTCCTTAGGATGGTTCACCCTTTGAAACCTGTCCAATTTGGTTTTGCTTCCAACACTTTTTCTAGGAAGTCATCCAATAGTCTGAGAATTCTATCAGAAAGTTTTCTTGAACATTGAGTTTAATATCCTCCCACTCACCCCTCCTTTTTACTAGTTGACTGAGGCTTAGGATTTAGGGGAAAGAAACATATACCCTATTGCTCTGAAAACCTTCAGTGTAGAACTGTAATCCTATTTGCTTCTCAAGGCTTTGTTTCTCACCCTCTTTTTTTTCTACTCAGTCAGTCTTTGAATTTAATGTTATAATTAAGGTCTTTCAAGCCAAACATCCTCTATTGAGGCTAGCAGGATGCATTTGGACAAATCAACTAGCCAGAAAGCCCACAACTGCATTCTTTTTTTGTTTATTTGTTTTTAGTTCCTTATTCATTGGCATGGTGGAAATAGAATAGGAAATTAGCTACTTGAAGGCTGGGACCACTCTTCTGTGAAGTGCTTATCTGACTGTGGGCTCTTAATATCCCTGGACTCAAGGCTGAGGATGACTCAGCTAGCTTGAGCTAGCTCTAGGAGTAAACAAAAACAAACCACCCACGTGAGATGAGTTAACACTTTCAGAGCAACCAACGAGATGCCAGTTATTAATGAACATTTCCAGGGCCCTGAAGAGTTTATTCCTTTTTCATGGAGGAGTGGTGTTTTCTTTCTCTCTTATTAAGAATTTACTATCTCACAACCCCACACTTGCTGGTAATAACAAATGAGCCCATTTTACTTTGTGCCATGTCTGTGTTAAAGCTGGAGGCACTTAGACTGGCAACACAGATGGATTGACTTATATCATTTGCTTGCTTTTATGCAAGTTCCCTACAAGGTGGGGCTTAAAGTCCCAGAATGGAATACTAGCTGACATTCCATTTCCTCCATTTCTAATTGAATGGATAATGTTTTTAGAGTTTTTAGGAATAAGAGCTCACATTTTCAAATAAATTAATTTGTTGACATCTTAGTTATTTGGGCCAGTGAGCCTCATTTCTTTGCAGATGTTGATCTTATAATCCCAATTTTAGGTGTAAGTAAAGTATTTATTTCAAATTTAACGGGGTCATTTCTCACTTACTTGGGAAAGGTGCTAAAGAGAGAAGTTTTAAAGAGGTTTGTGTTTGTTTTTTCTATTTCTGAAATGGTTGAATGCCAAAATGACATCACGAATCAAGAGAATATAGTCTAAATTTTCTTTGCTAATTCTCCTTTAAATGTATTTATCTTCTAGTTTCTTAAGAAAAATCCAAGTAATTGTATTGTAATTTTGTCTCTCAGATGGATCATGACCCCAGAAATCCTGCATACATTGCTACCCAAGGACCACTTCCTGCTACAGTGGCTGACTTTTGGCAGGTAAGTCTTTTTTAAAAAGTTAAACCCTTTCTGAAAGAGGAATTTATCAAACTGGTCATCGATAGTACTTCCTTTGGCTTTATTAAGTTCATTGGAACACAGCCAAAGTTTCATGGAACGAGATACCTGACTGACTCTGTTTGACATCCTACATTGATCATTTCATTTAAAAATTAAAGATGTGTGTTAGCCTGTTTCTACAATGATTGAATATGAAACTTGAGTGTTTCAAAGATGCAAAAGTTCCCTTTAATATTTAATGTCCATGTTGCTCTGGAAAATTGGAGAAGTCACATGATTCAATGATAAGAACCGAAGGGACTTTTGCACATGGGAAGTAATTTCCATCCTTTTGTCAATTTGCAAATTAAATTTAAGCAAACAGAGCAGAATCTCACTTTAATATGATTTGAAATAAAAAAGGAATTTCTGTAATCATCATTCAAGTTACTGGAGCATCATAAAAGAACTTACTGTGAAGTTGCATCATCTCTTAGTATATCTTCTGAACAACAAAAAGGCATTCAATGTGGTCCATGGTACCAGACTTGAAGTCAAGGAGAGACCTTGATTCAGATTTCACCTCTAACATTTCTGATCACAATTTTGCTGAAGCTCATTTTCTTTGTTTATAAAATAGAGGTAATAATAGCTTACAGCTTTGTGAGGAGCAAATGAAGTAGCATATATAAAGTGCTTTGAAAACCTTAAAGTGCTACATTCACATCAGCTGTGCCTATGGGGTAGAGCAGCTGAGTGGTGCAATGGATAGAGCATTGGGCTTGGAATCAGGAAGATTCATCTTCATGAGTTCAAATCTAGCCTCAGACCCTTGTAGCCAAGTTACTTCACTCTATTTGCCTCAGTTTTCTCATCTGTAAAATGATTTGGAGAAGAAAAGTAGCAAGCTACTGCAGCATCTTTGCTAGGAAACTTCCAAAGGGTGCCACAAAGAGTCAGACAAGACTGAAACGACACAATAACAACCTGTAAAGTGAATCTGTACCTAAAGGGCATATCCATGTCATATGAAAACTATTAGAGCACTTCTACTCTATCTTATGAATTTATCATCGTCACCTAATTTGCTCATTTTAATTTGGAAAAAGGAAGGAATTAAGCTTCCCCATAGGGTTTTCCAAAGTCTATTCTAATATTTTGATGGTTCTATGATCTCATTGGTGTGAGCACTCCTTCCACCAGTTCAGATTTCAACCCACTTCTTCCTTCTCATTCTGTTTAGTTCTCGATCTTGTTGTTCCTTACATCTTCCACAGGAAGCCTTTTTCATATTGCCCTAAGATGTCTTTCCTCATTAGTTTTTGCCTCCTTGGAGTCACCAGGTGTTCTCCTTAAGGTCACCGGAAATTTTTATTCCTCTAGGTCTTTTAATATTGAATAAATATCAGTATAATATTTGAGTTATCCCTCTCATTGCATCCTGCATATGTTCACCTCCTTTTCTCATCCTACATACATCTTATCTTTTTGAGGCATACCTCATTTTTGTCTTCAGGTGACTTAAGAAAAGAATTTTTGTTGTATTTTTCTCTCTCAGTTGGATTAGGACTCAGAAATCTTACATATTTGTGTGTGTGTTTTAATTGTAGAAATGTTTTACAGAATTTTTTTAACCACTTCATACTTTTGTGAAGTAACAATACTCTAATTGTATTTTCTGATTAACTGAAGGTTATTAATCATTTGCACATTGAAACTGCCCAGAATATGGATAACCCTACACAGGATACTTTGCTATGTGGCATTGATAGATATTTCAATTATGTGTTGCTCAGTTTAAAAATACACTCTTTTACCAACTATAAATTTCAGTTTAATAGCTAGACCACAAACTATGGTATCAACATACATTGAAAATATTAAGTTAAGGTTTTCTTTAATGGCTTCAATTAAGTCATTAAAGAATGTAATCTTTTCTCCAAACCTTAAGCAGGTACAATGCAGAAGATCTCAGCAATTATCCCATTAGTAAGCATTTAAATTACATAGTTGGAAGGTAGAAGTGGTTAAAAAAAAGCACTGGGACAATTGAAAAGTACCCTACTGGGGTTTATAGCTTTTTTATTCCTGCTTTATGCAGATAGGTAAAGCTATGCATTATGTGGGGCTTGGAGTTGGGAAATCCTAAGTTCAAATGCAGCCTCAGACCCTAGGCAAGTCATTTAACTTCTTTTTGTCTCAGTTTCCTCATCTGTAAAATGGGGATAATAAAAGTATCATAGAAATGTTATTGTTATAGTCCTGTATGGATTCAGGAGTTCGCCATAGTATATAGCCCCTCTGCTGGTGCAGCCCACAACAGAATTGAGTGACTTATGAAATAATTTCTAATACTGAGGTTCTGTACTTCATCCCACATCCTTCCATAAACCATTTTTGGTCACCTATCCAATAGATCCTTTCTATGGATCCTTAAATAGTTGCTGGTTCTCAGCACAACTCTTGGACTGTCTAACTCTTACTACTTGACTGGGCCACCTCCTTTTCTGGTCACATGCCCTAATGATACCTTTTACATCTCACCATAAGCTGTCCTTGTTAATATGCGTCAACCTCCTCCTATGCACCAGGCATTATCTTTGAGGTCACCTGCAACTTTTATTCTTTTGATAACTAAGAAATTGAATCTTATGTAACCAAAAAGTCTACATATATTAAAACGATTTCTGAAGCAGTTTTCTTTTGTTTTAAGCATGATTATAGGGATAAAGATCTTCTGAACAGTTTACAACACTCCTAGCTGCTCCTGAGATTTACAGTTGTCTAAAGGATCTAGTTACTCTTCTGGTCTATAGAAGTGCTAAAGAAATTTAGAGTCAAAGGTCATTCTGAAGTGGGATTGGTCAAGAAAAACAGGAGTGTCCAAGGGAGATGACAAAGAGAGACAAAGAGGTCATCTCGAAGTCTATTCTAATAGGTAATGAGGTCCTGGATTGGTGGAAATATAAAGAAAATATATGTTTCAGAGACATTTTGGAGGAGGAATCCAACAGAACCTGTTGACAGGTCAGCTTCTTTCAACCTTCTGCAGGAAACCTTTCCCAATCCTCCTTAAATTAGTGCCTCCCCTCTGAAAGTAAACCCAATTTATCTTATATATATCTTGTTTGAACAGTATCTTTAAATTAATTTATTTTTAGTTTTCAGCATCCACTTCCATAAGATTTTTAGTTTCAAATTTCTCCCTTTCCCTCTCCTTCCCCCTCCCTAAGATGGCATGCAATCTGATATAGGCTCTACTTAAGCATTCATATTAAACATATTTCCACATTACTCATGATGAAAAGAAGGATTAGAACTAATGGGAGGAGCCATGAGAAAGAGGAAACAAAACATAACAACAAAAGAAAAGGAGAGCAAATAGCATGCTCCCATCTGCACTCAGACTGCAAAGTACTCTTTTCTCTGGATGTAGATAGCATTTTCTATTCTGAGTCTTTTGGAGTTTGAACAGTTTTTTGTGTGTTTTCTCCCCCATTAGACTGTGAGTTTCTTGAGAACAGAGGCTGGTTTTTGCCTTTCTTTGTATCTCAAGGACTTAACAATGCCTGGCACAAAGCAACCACTTAATAAAATGAAGAGGGCAGCTAGGTGACACAGTGGATAGAGCAGTGGTTCTGGAGACAGGAAGACCTGAGCTCACTCGCTGTGTCTGGGCAAGTCATTTAACCCTGCTTGCCTTAGTTTCCTCATCTGTAAGATGAGCTGGAGAAGGAAATGGCAAACCCTCCAAAATGGGGTCATGAAGATTTGGACACAACGGAAACGACTGAACAACAAAAAATGAGATGACTGACTAATGGATAGAGATGATGAGAGAAAAGTGGCTCTTAGAGTCTAGCCTGGAAAAAAGGGTGTTATCAGTGATGGAAAAGGATAATACCAATCAAAGAAAAATTCTAGGAGGTTGATTGAAGGAGATTTCTCCTGTCTTTATGTGGGTTGTGGCTGATGTTCATCCTTTATTCTCAAAGTAGACCAGGGACATCATGAAGGTGATGTTTTGAGTTGTGTGTGATTTGGATTTAAATGAGGCATTTCAATTTATTTCAGTCCTAGGGGCTCTAGTACTATTTGTAGTAGAAAGAACCCTAATATTAAAGCCAGAATGCCTGAGTTCAAACAGAGGCTCTAGTCCAGGGTTGAGGAACCTGCTGCAGGTTCAAGTTTGGATTTGGTCAAAGGGCCACACTTGAGGACCTAGAGGGCCACATGTGGCCTCAAGGCTACAAGTTCCCCATCCTTGCTCTAGTCCTTAATAACTGGATGACCTTGGGAAAATAACTTCATGTCTCTAAGCCTAAATTTCCATTTCTATAAAATAATGATATCTAAGACTCCCTAACCAGGTTATAATGAGGAAAGTGCTTTATAAACCTTAAAGGACAACATAAATGTTAGTTATTCAATTTCTTGAGTAAGGTCTTTTGCTTCTGTCATATCCCTCCTGTCTCCCTGCAGAATACAATGTAGTATCTATAACAACTGCTGAATTGAATTGAAACCAAATATATGGAAATAAATAAATTAGGGGTTGATTGCTTCATAAAGTAATTCCTTCCCCTATCAAACAATTCCTTTCATAAGCACTCCTAATAATTTAAAAAATAAGTTGATTTGAAAAAAAATTGATTTATATACCATTTTTGAAGAATACATCTATTACCTAAAGTCAGGTTGTACATGGATTTTGTGTTTCCTATGAACTCTTACCAATCATTCGGTAATGCACCTTGAATGCCGTACTGCATTTAACTAGGATGAATGTTGTCCTGCTTTTGGATTCATAATCACATATCAATAAATGATGGACAGAAGTAGTTCATTTAAAAAAGATCTGAGGCTTTTAGTTGACCACAAGCTTAATGTGAACTTAGTTTGATATTTGATACAATGTTGGGGTATATTAATTGGAGTATAATATCATATGATGTCATAGAGCATGGGATGTCATACCAACTGTACCCTCTTTTGGTTATATCATATCCCATTCTGAATATTACTTTTCAAGAGGAACAATGAAAATCAAAGAGTATTGCAGAGGAGGAGGATCAGAATGGTGAGAGAGTCTAGACTGTCATATAACAGGTGAAAAAATAGAGGATGTTGATCTTACAGAAGACAAGACTCAGGTGAGATGTGACAGTTGTCTTCAAATATGTGGAGGAAAATTACCTGGAAGAATCATACAGCAAAACCAAAACTGACTTTGTACATGAGGAATTGACTCTTAATCCATTGCTGTTCCCATCATAGCATGTATTGTCTCTGAGTGGCTCCAAAGGACAGGGTAGAGCCAATCAACTGGTGAAAAATACTGGTGATATGAGATTGTGGTTCAAAAGAAAAAGGAATGGTCCAACAAAAATGGGCAATATGTCCTTGTAAAGTCACCCTTGTAAAGTATTCAAGCAGAGGTTTACTAGGCATATTGTAAAAGATATAATTGTGTTGGTTGAAAGTTTGAATTCGGTGATTTGTAAAGTGTATTCCAGCTTTAAAATTCTCTGATCTTTAAAACACAAAGTATTTAGAAGGACTTTCACCATTCCTCCTTTGAATATCCTCCAGCTTATCCATGCCCTTCTTTAAATGTGCTGTACAGAGCCGACCATGACATTTCAGATGTGGTCTAAAGAAGATAGAGTACAGCAGTCCTATCTCACCTCCCTAGTCCTGGACACTGTGCTTTTCTTAATGAAGCCTTGAAATTTTATTAGCTTTCTTGGCAGTCCTGTCCCCCTGAGGACTCACATTGTTTGCAATCCATTAACATTTCCAGATATTTTTTTCAGAAAAACTAGTTTATATTCACGTTTCCCTGACTTTATACTTGAGAAGCTGATTGTTCACTGTGTAAGAAGACTTTACATTTATCATATTAGATTTGGATTTCTAGATTGTTAATAGCATTTTGAATCCCAATTCTGTCATCAGTGTGTTCATTATCCCTTCCAATGTTGCATCATCTTCAGTTTTTATAAATTTGCAATCTGTGTTTTGACCAGGCTAGTGATAAAAATGTTAGGTGTCATGAGGGCAAACACAGATCCCTGAGAAACTCCACTGAAGACCATGCAAATCCATTCTTTTGGTCCTTTAGTATGCTTTTGGATTCAACGAATTCTGAAGCCACTTAGTTGTACTACTGTCTAGTCTACATGCCTCCATCTTTTCCACAAAAGTGACAGGAGTGATTTTTATGAAAAATACTTTTCTCAAACCTATATAAACTAAAGCATTCCCCTTATGGACCAATTTGATAAAATTCTCAGAAAGGAAACTCGCTAATCAGGAGTGACCTATTTTTAGATTAATTTTTTAAAACTACCAGCCTTTTTTTCCTCTCAGTCTTTGTGACAAATAAGCATAGGAAAGCAAGATAATTCCCATATAAACCATGTCCAGAAATGTGTGTTTCATTCTACATAGCTCCCCTCCATCAGAAGGTGGGTAAGCAAATGCTTCATCGTCAGTGGCATGATTTGTTTTTAATTAAATCATGTTTGCTCCTTCTAGTACCACTTTCTTTTCTAGATAGTAAATAACCATCCCTTTGTTAATACATTCTCACATGTCAGGAATCCCAGGCAAGCCGGGACCCATAGTTTCCATTTACTTCCCTTAAAAAAAATCAGAACATTTGCCCTTCTCCAATTGTATCGAATCCTCTTCCTTAAGCTTTCCAACACCACTAGCAGTAACCCCTGCCTTAATTTATCCATACTAGTCATTTTAATAATTTTCAGATGTTGATCATTTGGACCAAGAAACTTGAGCTTATTAAATTCAAGGCTTCAATATTGTTACTTCATTAATATTGATTATATACTCCCTCATCCCCATTTTTGTTCTATTCTTTCCCATCAAAAGAGCATTCTTCTTGGAAGTGAAAACAGCAGCAAAGTAAGAGCTAAGCATAGCTGCCACCCCGAGTGATGACGCCCTCTCTTCTCTGATCTTCTTTTCTACAATATAGCAACAAATTAAAAGTCTTAAACACTTTGATTTTCCCTGAGCTTTCCCCACCTTCCTCAATTCACTCTGCACTTTCACACTCCTGACATTATCCTCACAGGTCTGTGCCATGCTTTTATATTCATCTATTACCTCTCATGTTTCCTTCTTCTGTATTTGACTTTTTAAAATTCATGTTTCTTTATGTGCATTCACATTAGTCTCTTTAGACAATTCATCTTTTTCCTTCTCGGAATTATTTATTTTTGTGTCTTCAGAATTTCATTCCTGAGAGAATCCCTTTCCTCCTGGTCTACCTTCCCCTGCAGAGTTTAAATCCATAGAGGTCTAGCTATCTTTTCTCTAAACCCTTTGAAATCTTCTCTACTAAAATCGAGGGTTCTTGCCAGATCAAACTTAGCCTTCCTCTCCTCTCTTACAAATGGCAAAACAGAGTAGACATTTTCACCCTTCAGTTCCCTTCACTTCCTCCTCAACAACCAGTTCTTCTTTTGGGGGGGGAGGCCCTAATGCAGAATGGAATTTATCTTTGTTCTTTCCTCGGCCTTTCTGAAGGGTGAAATTGTCATTAAGGTAAGTCAGAAATTAGTGACTACTCTGATTCTGGCAATGAAGCATAGCCTTTGTTCCGATTTTTGTAGGAGAGGCTCATCTGACAGTACCTTGGACAGAGAAAGTGATCAGTGCCTTTAGAATGAATAGGGGGCTAAGTGGACAGGAAGAAAAAACAAAAGATGGGAGAGATGAGAAATTTTTCTGTAGTAAAATGGGAACAATAACAGCTACTATCTCCCGTGGTTGTGAGGATTAAGTGAAATGATCTTTGAAAAGTGCTCTGTAAAACTTCAAGTGCTATATAAACGCTACCTATCATCATTATTATTATTTGAATTCCCTTTTGAGCTATAGGAATCTCTTTAAACTTAACCAAATCAAGCAAGCATTTATTAAGCATCTACTACTTGTCAGTCACTGTACTAGATTAAAACAGAAGTCAACTGCTTTGCAAGCAAGATTTCCACATGCTACCTTGAAAATAAGAGAGTAGCAAACATGTATGCATGAATGTACATCTATATTGTGAAGTTACATCCATCTGAACCAGAAGTTTATATGCTACAGTCACATGCTATAAAGATGTTATATGCATTGTCCTTTAAAATAGAAAATAATACTTTATATGTTGTAGTATCCAGCATTTATATTTTCAATTTGAAAAAATTATTTAGTCATCTTTGTTTCTCAAAACAAAATTAGAGGCTTGCCATCTAAACGTTATTTGTGTATACAGAAGTAAAGGTTAGCAAACTTTCCCTAGACACAAGGAAATGTGGAGCTCCAGACTAATATGAGATCCCAAGAAAGTCACACTGTGTTTAGCACCCCCTTCCTTCTGTAATTTCCAACATTAATACTCACATGACATTAGATTAAAATGAATATCACTGACAGTTATGAAGGGGAAAAATGTCTCAGAAAGATGACTTGCACCCTTGGAGTATGGATCATTAAGAAGTGAGGGTCATTCTCGTTCACACTGCCTTGGTCAAGAGGTTCACAGAGTGATTAATAAATGAACCTCAAGTCTTTTTCAGGAGATGCCAAAGCCACCTCCATTGTTCCATTAATCTGGATCCTCAAAAGAATCCTCATTAATCACCCTAATTCTCAATTCTCTAGGAGAGGTTCTTACAGGGTAACACAATAGGGAGAGGGCTATCAAAATTAGGACTCTTACCTTCCAATTTTCTGGTCTTGTCCTATCCAACAAAAGATGCTGCCCTTCAAAACAAATTCAATTATTAAAAATTGTTATGACCTCTCTTGGCTAGATTTCATATAATACCTAATAGGAAGAAAGACAAAAAAGTAAAAAAGAGGCACCCTTAGATCACATGAATCAGTATGAAGTTTCAATTATTGCTTAATTAATGTTTATTATTAATATTAATTTATTTACTTCAGTGTAAAATAAAGTGCAGATGCCAGACCTATCTACCATCCACTTGTTTTCAAACATTCTGGGAAGTTTTGACATCAATGCTTAATGATAACCAATGCATCCTGTATTTTTAGAACTCATGATATATCATAAGGTAGTACATGATTAATTTTAAGAATGGTTGTTGTAGACAATGAATATTTCAAATTCTTCATTTTTAAGATCAGGAGGCATTTATAGAGCTCTGATTCAAACAGGAAATACAGATTTAGGAGCTCATACATCTACCTTCAAATTATTCCCCTGCCTCTTTAAAAATCACCCTGAGAAGCATAGAGATGGCCACTTTGCAAACATGACCATCAGACTTTCTAAGAAGTCAAGCATTTAAAAGGACCAATGAGCAAACTAGCATTGCATCTTTGGAGGTAGAGGCCCCACATCCAACTTAAAGAACTTAGGGATGATGACGTTAAGAAATCTGTTCTGCTGGTACTCTTCCTTCAGTTCAATTCATCCAATATTTATTGAGAACATGCTTTGCACGCAGCTTAGTTCTAGGTACGAAGAGCTCATGGAGTGCTAAAGTTGGAAGGAACCTCAGCAATGATTTAGTCCCACTCTTAGACGGAACATGAGCTCCCTCTATGACATCCCCCCAAAATGACAAACTAGGTTTCTCATGAAGACCTTCGGGGGTGGAAGATTCACTCTCAGGGAAGCCCCATCCTATTTCTAGACAACTCTACTTGTTAGAAAGTTTGTCATGACAAACTGAAATCTGCCTCCCTATAAATAACACCATTCATTCTAATCTTGCCATTAGGAGCCAAGTTTGAATCTTCCATTCAGGATGAAAACTCTTCAAATATTTGAAGGTTTTAATGTTTGCTCCAAGTCTTCTCTTTTCCAGACTAACTATCCCAAGTTCTTTCAAGTAATTCTCTCATAGCAAAATTTAAACTCCTGCTACTGCCCCCATAGACCTTCTTCAGATGAGCTCTGTATCCCTTCGAAGATAAAATGCCTTCAACTTCTCTCATTCCGGACACTACAGTCTGATCATACATCCTAATTTTGCATTAGCATTTCTAAGCAGGCTCATCATACTGTCAACTCAGTGAGTTTACTATTCACTACAAACCCCTGTCCTTTTTATTTTTAAAAAAATCTTTTTTTTATTGATGCCTCTTGTTTTTTATATTGCATTCACTTCTGGATGTATTTCTCCTCCTCCTCCTCCCCTCTCTTAAAAGCCATCCTTTATAACAAGGATGTAAAAAACAAAGAGGGAAGCAAAAGAGGTCAGCAAAAATTGACCAGTAGTCAACTGTATCTGACCTTATTAGCAATATTCTAGAACCACAGTTCCCCACCCCTGCAGTGGAAGGAAGGGAGATGGATTTTCTTTTCTTGAGCAAAGCATGGGCATCATTGCACAGGGTTCGGTTTCAGGGTTTTTGCTGTTGTTTAGCATTTATTGTGTGGTAGTCATTTTGTATATTGTTTTCCAGTTCTGCTCACTACACACTCTGTCAGATCATCCAAGTCTTCCTGTGCCTCTCACAATTTTTTATATTCATGATTTCTTATGGCTAATATTCTGTTACATTAGCATACTGTGATTTGCCGAGCCATCCACCATTAATAGTTACTTACTTTGGTTCAGGTCCTTTACTATCTCAAAAAAAAGTGCTGTTATGAATATTTTGGTGAATAAATGGAACTTTCTGTCTTGGGCCTCCCTGGGTGTATAAGCTATGCCTTATTTATATGAACTTTGGAGTAATTTCTCCCTCATTTTATGCTTTACCATGGATTTTTTTTAGCTCAAGTATAGAAGTTCACATTCTTAATAGTTAACATGACAATAGTTAATAATAATTAACACTTACTAATAAACACCATAGAACACTGAGATTTTTAAAGTGCTTTCTACAAACCAGCTCAGTAAAGTCAGAATTACAAGTATGATTATCCCCATTTGGCCTATGAAGAAACTGAGGCTCTGAAAAATTAAAAGATTTACCCCTGTTTACCACAGCTAAGAAATGTCTGAAATGGCATAGGTATTTTCCCCTCTGTCCAATTTCCTCAGTTTACAGGTGAGGAAATTAAGGCAAGAGAAGTTAAGTGACTTGGTCAGGGGTACATACTTGGTAAGCATCTGAGTTGAGATTTCAGCCCAGGTCTTTCTGACTCCAAGTCTAACCTTGTATCCACATTGGATTGTGCTTGCTGTCTGGACTTAAGAGGTAACTCATTAAGTGACACTAACATTATAAGTGTAAGACAGCTAGATGGCCCAGTAGATAGAGTGCTGGTTTTGGAGTCAGGAAGACTCATCTCCCTAAGTTCAAACCTGGCCTCAGACACTTACTAGCTGTGTGACTCTGGGCAAGTCACTTAACCCTGTTTGCTTCAGTTTCTTCATCTATAAAATGAGCTGGAGAAGGAAACAGCAAACTATTCCAATAGCTTTGCCAAAAAAAAAAAAAACCCAGTTGGGGTCCCAGAGAGTTGGACATGACTGAAAACTGACAGAACAACAAACAAAACTTTAATGTGGGTTTATTAGATAACTTTCCTCTAACTCTAACAGGATAGCTGTACAACTTGAGAGCACTTGGGCAGAGGACTCCTTAGAAAATAAAAAAATGGTGTCAAAAAGAAAGCTGGAGTCACCAAGACTAACTGCTGATGTCACCATTTTCCTGAGGGCCAGCCCTACTCACTGTCGGAATAGCTGCTTTTTCACTGCCCCATTTTTCTCACTTAAAATAGGGGTATAGAAAACCTGAGTTAATAGGTGGTTATGTAGTTTCCATGTCCTGTGTATCTCTATACCATAACTGGGGAGTAGTAGTAGTAATAAAATTGTAAGAACCCACATATACATGGCTCTTTAAGGTCTGAAAACCACAAAGGAACTATAATTATACATTTTTACAAATAAAGAAAATGATGTCCAAGGAATTTAAGACATTTGCCTAAGGGTGGTAAATAGCAGAATCCCAACTTGGGTCTGGGCAATGGTCACCATTTTAAAAGAAAGTATGTTTAAAAGAACTTCAGTCCCCAATGCTCCTACCTAACCCATCTTAAAATTTTGAAATTAATCTTTGCTTAAAATAAAACAAAATGGCTGAATATCTTTTACTTATTCTGTATCACAGCTGAAACCCTACTGAATTTTCAGCTTTCAAGTATGGTTTTGATTCCCAGTCCTTTTTTTCTTCTTTTGGCATAGAACAGAGCTTGATGCATTCTTAATGGGCACTCATCTTGAAGAGCGTGGCAGCCTAAAAGTGCCACTTCTATCTAAGGTGTAAAATATGCATATTTAATTTGGAACATGAAAGCGGGCTGAGGAGAGAGTAGTTCATAAGTAACAATGCTCCCTGGGGCCCAGGTAACTTAATGTACATGTCAAGTTATTGAAAATAAATGCATCAATAGTAATTGTACAACTGTTCACTTAAAAAAAAATTCTGGCTTCTGAGTGTTTGTGCTTGCCATGGAAATCCCTAATTCACACGGTAGGCAAACCGAGACATATCGAGTCTGTTGTACTTGAAAAATAAGCATGTTCTTACACCCTATTCAAAGAAGTCTAGTGTAGTTTTCAATAAAATTGCAAGTATATTACATTTAACAGCCCCCCATCCCCTTGGGCAACTCTTGTGTTGTTGCTCGAGGAAAAACACTCCAGAGGTAGTTACTGCCATTCATCAGAAATCAGCTTTTCGCTTCATACTTGGACTGGACATTGTATGTGATAGCTGAAATGATGGGTTTCCCTTTGTCTTTATCTATATAAACAATCAATGCTGAGCTCTAAAATGTATTTCTTCCTATGTTATATGTAATCTAGTCCTTTGAGAGAAAAAAAAATATGGATGGATATATCTGAATGTTTGAACAGGTTCATAGTTATTTCCTTCCAAAATATATTAGAAGAAATGCTTGATGAATTCAACAATCAATCACGTATTTTGTAAATAAATGCCTTCTATGTACCAGTTGGCAGCAACTGGGATACAAAGATAAAAATAATACAATTCCTACCCTCAAGGACCTTACATTCTATAAGGAGGGATGATATAAATAAATATTAATGAAACATATTCCTTAAAAAGTACATAAATAAAACAACTTGAGACTTCAGAGGCCTCCATATGACCTTGAGTGCCATTACCAGAGTACTGATGGTTTAGGGTGACTGTGACTACAGCCTAATCAGATATTCAGGGGATGTAATTGCTATGCTTGCTGAGAAATTGCCTTGGTAAGGCAGGACCAAGCTTTCAGGACCTCTGCCTTCAAAGGACTAGGTAGATGAGTGGCAGCAAATCAGAATGCCCAGATCTGTCAGATCTATCTGGTTCTATGCCAGTCATGTGCACCCAACAAATAAAGTGCCCAACACAGTGAAACCTCACTAATTTGGAATTTGAGGTCATCCTGTCAGGGCTGGGCTAAAATTGGCCTCTGCACAGACTGTGAAGCAAATGTGAACAAAATCATGGCAAGGGGAGAGAGAGAGAGAGAGAGAGAGAAGAGAGAGAGAGAGAGAGAGAGAGAGAGAGAGAGAGAGAGAGAGAGAGAGAGAGAGAGAGAGAGAGAGAGAGAGAGACAGAGAGAGAGAGAGAGCGAGAGAGAGAGAGAGAGAGAGAGAGAGAGAGAGAGAGAGAGAGAGAGAGACAGAGAGAGAGAGACAGAGAGAGAGAGAGAGAGACAGAGAGAGAGAGAGAGAGACAGAGAGAGGAATTGCATAACTTACTCTAGCGAACGATCTGTTTTCAAACACTTTTTAACGGCATCCATTTTCTTGCAAACAACTAAGGGGCTGATTGAATTGGGCCCCATGGGACCATGACTTGGTTGCCATTGTTTTGAATTACTGGAAAGTCTATATATACTAAAACATATACAGTGTGTACTTTTATGATAGTCAGTGATCTAAATTTTTCCATGAATTCAATAAATGAGGTCTTGTTGGAGTTTCAAAAGCTTAATGTTTTCACTACACATTTGAAAGGGAAGTTTGTGGGGGAGAGGTGTTTTTGTTTTTGCCAGTGTAATCACCTTAAAGGAGTTTGCTCGAAAGGTTTGTTTCAAACCTATGAGGTGGATTTTGAAATTGAAGAAATCTTTCCTCCCCTGTAATCTTCTTTTGATTTGGGGGATCAGAAAAGTGACAGCTTAGAGAGGAGGTGGAGGTTGGAAGGGGCAGTGAAGTAACCAGTCAGTTTGGTGAAATAGTAGGTTAAACTAGTTATTTGTCATCGTTTAGACCAAATGACTGACTGGCTCATTTTCTTTTCTAACTGGTTGTGTCACTTCTCTGTGATATAGCCAGCATCCAATATTAAACTGAACTGGTTCCTCTACTTGACATGATGTTTTTCTCTCCTCCTATAATAAATGAATGCCAAAAGATGGCATGTTTATGTTTATAGCAATCTCTACTCCAGATTTATAGACCACACACCTTTGGTGGGAGAGTGGCAATAACCGTTTCTTCATTTGAGAGAAATCGTCATATACCCAGTGCCTACTCACAGAAGGCACTTAATAAGTGTGGAGTGAATAAATTTAATCATTACAGAAGTCTAAGTAACATTTTTCCCACACTAAAGAGAGCCAGTCTTAGATTTTGCTTACACAAAGTTCTAATACCAATCCAGAAAACCTTAAGTCCTGTATTTGAAGAATCTGTTTTGGTTTGATGATAGACCTCATTTTGGTTTGTTCGTTTGTTTATTTGGGGTTTTGCTTTGTTTTCTGACCGGAGAAAAGAGGACACTTTCAGTTCAAAGATAAGGTTAGGCTTAGGGTAACATTCTAGAATGCCGTGGGCCCTTCTGGGAAACCCTTCTTATTTTGCCCACCTATCATCATTTAACATTTACCAACCAAGTGGCTCTAGTAAAGGGCATTTCTAATGTCATCCAGTCCAACTCTTGACTATAGTAACCATCACTAGGTGAGACTTTAGAGTCATTGGATTGCTTAGGGTTAGCACTGGTTGATTCATAGACAATTTTTATTTACTATGCCACTAGGTAGTTTTTTATTTTAAGCTCCTTAGAGACAGGAATTTTGCTATTTCTCTTCTTTATCTGCTAGGAAATGAATGAATGAAAAAGCATTTATTAACAGCTTATAATATGCCAGGCACTGTGTTAAGTACTAGGGCTACAAATACAGAAGCAAGAAAATCTTTGCCCTCAAAGAAACTATATTCTAATAGAGGAAAACAACATATGAGAGTGATGGCCAGGGAGTGGTGTTTTGGTGTTGGAAATCACAAGGATTGTAAGTAGAATCGTAGGTAATGAGTTACCAGATCTCCCAGGAATGGTAGCGTTGACCTGATTACTGAGCAAGAGGTAGAAGGTGGAGAAGAGGAGTGGGCACTCACACATTAGAAATGAAAAAATATGGCTAAAATGCAGCATATTGGGTCTGGGACCAGGCTGCGTATTGTGAACTCTCACCAATCAAGAGTAGGTAGCCTGTGGGAGGAATACTGGAGTGGCAAACGCAATGTCTTGTACATCTGAAGTGCTTAATAATTGCTTGTTGAATCAAATTGTTCAGTTGTTCCTGAAAGAGAAAAACAAATTATTTCCTGTCTCAAGGGAATTTTTTGCAATAATAGTATATATTTGTAAGTCACTGTTCTTTCATTCACCTTAGGTCTTAGGAAAGAGAGCAAGGTTAGATAGGGGAACCCCCGGGATAGCATGTGTTAACTGAATTAACCAGAATTTTTGAGTATCTAGCATCTTCCTTTCTCCCACATTCCAAATTAGAAAGCTGTTGTTGTATGTATTCTGAAACAGCTAAATTACATCCTAGAATAGTTAAAAAATATATATATAGTGAAAAGCTCTAACTTTCAGTCCTGGAGCAGGCTCCAGTTTTTGTTGATAAGAAATTCCTTAAATAGTAAGGAATGGAAAGGCTAATCCTTACCATGAACTGAATAGCAGTATTGATGCCCAAATGGGCTTCCTGTTTGTTTGATTTAGGAAAATTCTCCTTCTGCTTTTATGCACAGTGACCTAAAAAGATATATTACACCCAAGAGTGCCTTTGAAATTGTTTGTTTAAATTAAGTTTCATTTGGATTTAATCTTAACCAAATCTTTAGAGAGCCAGGCAGACCCTCTGTAATGAAATGCTGTGTGTTTGAACCAATGAAAGATGTTGCCCAACTGTAAGGATTCCTCTTTAAATGAGTGGGCTTTATAATGTTACACTTGGGTGGCACAAGCAGAGTGCTAGATGATTAGTTTATGGTCTAGATCATTGTATTTTTATTACACTCATAAAATCTGTGTTTCTCCTCATTTTCGTAATGGCTTCAATGAGCTTCTATACCTTCTGAAGGCACATTAAATTGTTATGTGATGAAAGTACCGATTTAGTGGAACTAGTTTTAAAGCCTGGGTTGCTCAAAGTAAGACACATGTTTTGAATTCTTATCTTATTGTTGGATTTGCAAGAAGGAAATGGGACTGAGTGTAATTCACATTTATTTGTGGACTTTTTCCTTAAATACTTCACCGGCTTACATTAAATTCTAATCTAAATGATACACAATGAGGTGCCTTAAGGATATTGACTATTTATATCACATGGGAGTATAAATCAATATTAAAGAAGGAAAATATTATGCATGTGCCTGATTTATAAAATATAATTTAAAGGGGAGGGCTTAATAGAATGAGCAATGAAGAGAAATCATTTGTATTTGAGAAATATTTTATAGCTTTAAAAAAGAGGGAGGAGGGAGGACCTAATTGGATTATCATCTCTGTGCATTTAAAAGAAATAGGGGGCCCTTTTGGTTTACTAAATTTACATCTAAATGTAGTTGCTTATAAATATTTCTCTGAAGTTAATATAACCCTTTGTTTAAAAACAGGGCAAGTTCCTTTTCATTCTGTAATTTAATATGCTAATAAAAGTCAGCAAATGTAACATCAGTATACCATAATAAGAATGGTCTTTAGTGATTATACTGTTAAGTATTAATTCCTAGGCAAGTGTTCACACCAGTTGTAAGCTGTGTTTGGAGAGCATTTCTATAGGGCCATTTTTGCTTCGCCCTTTTTAGACAGTCATTTTACAGACATTTTTTTGGTGTGGGTTGATACTTATTTTTCCCATAGGTGGCTATCCTAAATTGTTAAATCCATTCATTAAGACTCACTGTTTCCTTCCTTATGGACTTGCTGTAGTTTGGCCGGAGGAGTATTATGTTTTAGTGTGGCCAAAAGAAGATACAATTTTTTAATGCTGGGTATTATTATCTGAAGATAGTTTTGTTTTCAAAGAAACAGCTTGGGAACAAGCCTCAGATTGTCTAGAAATATTATGATTCTTTGCAGACCAACTCAGCCAACTGCTTTCAAGACATGGAAAATCTCAACCACCCAAAATTAGACGTGTCAGATGTTTGTTTGTTTTACACTGAGGAGGCAGTGGGCTCCTCTGCTCCATGCCACATCAGCTACCATGCTGTATATTTTATGCAGCATTATAGAAAGTTTCCTTCCCAGATCAAAAGTTGGAAAGCCAAACAGCTGAACACAGAACAGAGTTGTTGTGTTTTTTTTTTAAAGCATGGAATGAATTCATTGGAAATTTTTTAATATCTCATGGAAGCGTGCAAAATATGGTCCCATTTTATTCAGAGATTTGAAAGCAGCTGCAGAGTAAAAGTGTCTAATGAAAATGAAATAAATTTCCTGTGAATGGAATAAATTTTGATTGTGTCTCTGAGTGCAGTAATTATACGTGTCACGCGGTAATTAGGCAGTCACAGTGTGGCCACGGTGTCTTTCTTTGTCTGCAGATGGTCTGGGAGAACGGCTGTGTGGTTATTGTCATGCTGACACCCCTCACAGAAAACGGAGTCAAACAGTGCTACCACTATTGGCCAGATGAAGGGTCCAACCTTTACCACATCTACGAGGTACTTAAGTCAAATAGATCTGGTTGGAAAGTTGACAGTAAATGTGTGGATCGATTTCATCCTAAGCCAGATATTACTTAATGTGCTTTGACCTAAACTGGGACTCACCATAAACTTGCATTTGGGAAGGATGCAAGAGGCCTCCTCCAAAGGGTTTCAAGGAGAATACTGAGATCCCTTGTGTTCCTCTTGAAGTGAAAGCAACTGGAAGGTGTGACAAAGCAGTTTTATGATGGAGAAGAGAAATAAAATATTCCTTGGTTTGGGAACTTCAATTCCTCCTGTCATCAGGATATAAATGATAAGCATTTTGTAGGAATTTTCACAATATAAATAGAGATCCAAGCTCTTAAAATAGCTGTATTTGTATAAAGCTCTGTAACTGAAGTCTTTGATAATATGTCTTTTTCATTGCTAAATTTTGACAAATACAAATGCTGGACAGGAAAAAAAAAAGCAAAAATATTTACCTCTACAGGGTAGTCCATTTAAACAGGCCCCATGGAGTACAGCTTTAAAAGAGTCTCATTTGAAAGGGGAGCCCTGCTATTATTCTAATGATTTATTGATTCTCCAGCCTGGTAAAGTAGTCTTAACACAGTGCTGTTTAGAGTTTTACATATGTATTATTATGACTTTTATATTTGGAGAGAAACTGCAACCAGACATCCCTTTTCAAGTTTCTTTTAAACATTTGGGTGGCCTACGTGAGCTAGCATTTAAAGAAAGGAGTAGACTCACTCCTCTGCTACAGTTTTCTGTTAAAGGCCAGAATAACCAAGTTTCACAAAAGTGAGTCAGAACTCTGCACACCAGAGGGCATGCTTTTAGGGTTGAACTCAGAAAGTAGCAATTAATTGTCTATAGTGTTAGGGTTATTGTCTTAAATTTGAGGGATACTAACCCATTGTTTGGATGTGGGTTTCCTTACCTGTAAAATGAGGGGATTGGATTAGGTGATCTCCTAGTTAATTTCCAGCTCTAACATTCCACGAATCAATTACACTAATATTTATGCAACTACTTAAACTTGTCTTTATGGTTCTTCATGTAGAAGTTCTTATTTTTAGAGTTTACCATCTCTAAATCAAGGTTTGTTTCATTCTATTTAAGATAAAACTCAACTTTACATTCAACAGTTTGACCACATCTGTTTAGGTTATTTTTTATTGGTCAATCGTTTTAACTAATTGGTGGTATTTTTTCAAGGCTTCTATCACAGAAACTGTATGGGCAATGTTCAGGCATAATTTTGAATAGTAACCAATTTTTTTGCCCCAGTCGATTTTTTGATATGATACTTCAGTCACATGTACCAATGTTCCAATTGGTCAGGGAAGGAGGACAGTATCAGCCTACTGAGTCCTCTGCTCTATAAGGTTACAAAACTCATACTTGATACATGTACCCTCCTCCCCACACCTGCAAACCTCCAATTAAATGTTATTGAATTTTGCTTTAGGTTTATGATGCCTTTTACCCTGTTTCTTTCTTTTCTTCTCTAAATTATAATTTCTATCCAGGTAAATCTGGTGTCTGAACATATCTGGTGTGAGGATTTCCTTGTGAGAAGCTTTTATTTGAAAAATCTTCAAACCAACGAAACCCGGACCGTAACCCAGTTCCATTTCCTTAGTTGGTATGACCAGGGAGTTCCTTCTTCTACAAGATCACTTCTGGATTTCCGCAGGTACAACAAAGTACATAATAACACATTAAGGCATCTGTAGTCTGGTCATTGGTAAAAACAGTAATATTTGCAATAATTACTTTATGCAAGATTCCTCAGTGGGTATATGGACATCAATTCT
Organism: Notamacropus eugenii; assembly: GCF_028372415.1. Classification (NCBI taxonomy): domain Eukaryota; kingdom Metazoa; phylum Chordata; class Mammalia; order Diprotodontia; family Macropodidae; genus Notamacropus; species Notamacropus eugenii. The sequence goes on from NC_092874.1 coordinate 86,902,837, forward strand.
AAATGGTACTGGATACTCACTCTTATCCATGTCTCTCATTTCTGATAACATATCTTTTTAGTCTGTCTATGTTACCAAGCTACTTGAAGATTACTACGAGAATTATAAATGAATTAAAAATACAAGATCAGGTACAGGTCCTAAACTACTCATTGCTGAGTGAAAGAAGGTGCAAATTTCAAGTAAGTCTAGTCAGAATGGGCTAGTGTTTATTTTTAAAAATAACAGCACCACCACTGGCTTGAAAATGACAGTTTGAAAAAATTACTCAGCCTTTTGCCCATCCTCAGGGCTTTGATAATTACCCAGTGAAAGAGGGAGACTCTTTTGAATATTTATTAACTGAATTGTCTGATGACTTACTTTGTACTAAAATGCATAGATCAACAAGGAAAACAAAATCTCTGACTGAAATCTTGATTCAAAGCATATTTGGCACATCGTCCATAGCTCTTGCATGGTGTTGGCTACTATAGTGATAACTGGATAGAAATAGGTAGCCTGAAAATTGTGCATAGTTTCAACAGAGCTCTGAGATATGTAGGATCTTGCCTGCATCTCAATCAAATTTATCTACACATTTTAAAGGAATATTAAAGATTACAAATAAAAAGTTAAAGGAATTGAAGAATTAATATTGAATTGCATTCATTGTATGTCTACTTAGTGCAATCTTGTTTATGCTAGAATTCTATAACTTGGGTCAGGGAAAGGTGGAAAGATCAGGTATTTTAGTAAAGATAGACTTTCAGTCTTAACTTTGATTTTCCTGAATTTGTAAGTTCTAGACTTGTATTATAAATATGATGTTATTGATTTTGCTCATTGTTCTATTTAAGAAAGAAAAAATGTGACATACTGCCTTGGATCAAATAGCATGTGAATAGATCAAAAGAGAATCAGATTTGGTACTGTACATATAATACACATTCAAAGCCAACTCTGCTGCTCTGTTACCTTACTTATAGATGCAAATTGTGTATTATAAGTCAAGAATACTGAATGCATGGTAAAAAAGGAAAACCTGTTAGCATATATCAACAATTGCTACTTTTCCTATCTTAATTTCTTGGCCATTGGTGCCTTTTCTTGATGTAAATTCATTGTATTGTAGGAGGAAATATTACTAAGACATGCTATTTAAAATCTTACATAGAGTAAGTTTTTTGGGATGGAATCCTCAAAAAACGTACTTGATGGACATATTTCTGCACCTCAAAAAAGATGGTTGCTCATCTTAATATCAATGTCTTAATGTGCATTCAGTGTATGTGTATATATATATGCATATGGGTGTATGTTTATACATTCATATACATATATGAAATTGAGCATATACATAACCAACCCTCAATTTTTAATATGTCATTATTGAGAAAAGTTAGATTCCCGAAATTCCCTTGCCCCAGAGTCTATGGAGGTATGGTACTAAGAAGTTCCCCTTTGTTTTGACTTTTTATCAAAAACAACCACCATAACCAAAAACAACAAAAATTCTAGAACCCGTAGCTTTGCAAATTTCATTTGGAAATCAAGTTTCTATTTCTTTAGTTATTTAGTGAATTGTGTTTCAGATAATTATGGATTTCGCAGATTAGGCTGAATATTGACCTAAATGCTCATATTCTAAGAATGTACCCCACTTAAGCATGAGATGCTGAGATGATTTTTTTTATAAGCACACAAATTACAGAGTTGGAAGAGGTGAGGCTGCTTCTGAAAACACTGGTCAGTTGAATGTTACTAGAATCCTAATTTCATCTTGAACAATAGATCAACCATTCTAGCTCTGAACTAGCTTGTTAGTCATGCACTGATATGTGTAATTAAATATTTCTCTGAGCCCAGAGGGAGCACATTTACACTTTAAAGAGAAACTGCTAAGCTAAAAGATAATTAGCATCACATGTGAGGGCTTTGCTTAAAATATATATATTATGCTATCACTTCTTGCTGTGTGCAATGACATCTACTAACCCTGCTCACTTTAAAAATGGACAAATTCTTATTTTGCCAGCTAATTAGCGGTTGCCGGTGTCATTTTTGTGATGTTGCAGCTAGTAATATGAGCCCAGTTGCATAGTCACAAAAGTGATCATTGGAAACTGTGACTCTGCTGCAGGGACAATGTGGGAAACCCCTTTTCTGAGCCTCTAACGACCTCTGACCTTTGCTTGCTGATGGTTTGCATGACGATTTCTTTTCCACTCAATGACCCCCATGGGTTGGTTTGTATCACTAATCATTCTTCCTCAGTTAATTCCTCCTGTGTATAGATCTAAATATAAAAATTATCATTTTTTCCTTAATGTTTGGGACCTTTCTGCTTATGGATGAATTTTCCGTTTACTCTAGTAGTGTAAACTTGGGATGGAATGAATATTGCTTATTTATCTTCATAACTTATCAGTAGACTATATATCATAGGTCAACTGGATGAAAAACCTTATGTTGGAATATGTGATAATCGGCTTTTAAGGTTTTCCTTTGTGCTTTTTTCAAGCTGTGATAAGTATTTGGATCTCTTGTAAATAAAATGCTAAGAAAACAATGCCACGTGGTATTTACACAACATGTCTCTTTGGCTGTTTGTGAGTTGTTGGTTTTTTCCTTTGCCCCCCCTCCCCCAAATAGGGTTAGAGGAGGTTTTTCTTAAAATTACACTAAAGCCTTTCTAAACTCTGCAGAGGCAGCCAGTCACAACATGCTTGGAGACAACAGCATTTTAAACATGCCATAGAATGAAGAAAGGAATTACGGGAGTGCAAAGGCAAATCACAGGCATATTTAGCTAGTAATTAGCTTTTTAACAACATTACTAAGTAAGAGAGGCTGTCTTGTTAAAGAGCTCCCAGGGAAGAGGGAAGGGGCTGACCAACTGTAAATTGGACACTGAGATACTGTTGTGTCTGACGGCTGCTTACATTTTAATTGTGTCCTACGCATTTTGGTGAAGGGTGGATATTTATTCTATTTATCTCTTTTTAATTATGCCTTTGTTGATCATTCTTGGCACCATCTGAAAAATGGAGTAAGACCTGGCCATTTACCAGTATGCCTGCAGATAAACATTTAGTTTTCCTTCCACAAAACATAGATGAGAGTGTCAAACATGAAATATCACAAGATGTTGGAATGCAGAGCTGAGGTGCTGACCCTGATCATGTTAAAAGATTCAGTTACTCAGAAATATATGGCAAAAGCTTTCATTTGTGGTTGAAAACCCCTTAGAAGTAAAACAACTCTAGAATGATTTAACGGTAAGCATGCTTGATTCTGCTAAAAGAAAATAATACCACCATCACCAAAAGAAATTCTAAATGACTTTATACATTTTAGCCTATATAGTAGGCTGAGTCCAGCAGCTTTCCCACTTCAGAAGCCATTCTGGCAGTTTAGAATCTATTTATCAGAAGTAGAACTCATGATGCCCTACTAACCTGAGTGAGGAAAAAAGACAGAAAGACTTTAGAAGTGGGTCTACTTTCCTCAGTCCATTTTATACTCAAAGAGCCAAGTACTTTTATGGTGTTCTTGCACAGGAGTACTATTGACTTCAATAAGTGTTCATTTCTTGCTTATCATCTTTTCTCCCAAATCCCAAATATAAATGCAACTTTAAAAAAAAAAAAAAGACTCCTAGTAGTATCGTAGTGAGAGAGCTTAACCATTAAGGTACTTGGTAACTTGTGTCCTAAGCCTTTAGTTTCTTTACTCTTTCCACTTTCTGTGATCTCTAAGCATGTGTATATTACATATTTTCACATATTTGGTGGAGAAGCAGCACAGAATAGGGAACTAACCTCAGATCCAGTGGTCATAGTGGGGTACAGGTATCTAATTAATGCTCACATCCAGGTTTTCCCACTATACATTATCTTTTCTCAAAATATCTGTTGTTCTAAAGTACTTCCTCTTACTACTGTGCAGCTTGAGGAACGTAGACCCCTCATACCAAACAGTGATATACATGACAACGCCATTGGATCTGGCATCCAAGCCCCCATATTTGATGCTACCAAAATATATGGTGAATTCAGTAGAAAGAAATCAGTTAATCTGTTGAAAAGAAAAATCAGTCACCTATTCCTTTCTTTTCATGTCCTGAAGATAAAACGACTGATTGAATTTTTACTTTTTTGATGGATTATTTTGGTGTTTGTAGACACAGCCTCTGAAAAGAAAAAGTAAAGCCTTTTCATTTTGTCTTTAAGGGACATTTTCCCATGTTACTGTCCCCCTCTCCTCAATTTTACTTCCTATCATAGATAAAAGAATGCTACACATTTCAGATGAGGAATGAATTTCTTTCTTCCAAAAAACCTAGACCCTTATTTTCTCCTTTGAAAATACCCTTCTGAATAACTTGATTTGCTTTTTAGATATCCCATAGCTTGTCTGCTGAAAGAAACAAAATGTTAGAGGGTCTTTTACAAGGAATATAAATCACCATTTGGGCCAGGAGGGATGAGGATTGTTACAAAATTTTGATACATGTTTATTATTTATCTGTGCAACTAAGTAGCCAAAAATCTGTAGAATGAAAATTGTTTGATAATGCACTCAAATTTCAAAAATGGAAGGCTTTTTTCTTGACAGCATTGTTTTGTCTCTTTGGTTAAAACATTCTTAACACATGATTATGTAAAAAGTCCACAGGAGGATTTCTCTTGAGATTATATCTATGCAACTTGTTTTTTCAATAAATGAGTGGTTAATGAGAGAGTTTGGGGGTTGGAGCATCAATTCTAAAACACAAGAATTGCAATGTATAATACAGAAAATGAGCCTATAACAAAAAGTTAGATTAACTGAAGAAGAGAAAAAAAGAGTTACGCCAGGAGCTACATCCATTGATCAGAGAGACCCGCTATAGATCTGGTTGCTTGAGTTCATCTTTGCAAATGTAAAATCTTTGTGAATGTGCAAGAATTTTGTTTAGTTCTTAATTTACTATAGAAAGGAAACTGAATCATGGGGAATTATGGATGTGAGAGTTTATCAGAACTGGCTAATGGAAAATGAGTTTGAGAATGTTGAATTGTTCATTTGGCTTACTCTGTTTATTATATGAGGAAATGGATTATAATTATAACTTGATATCTCTCTTTTGTTGCAGAAAAGTAAACAAGTGCTACAGGGGCCGTTCTTGTCCGATTATTGTTCACTGCAGGCAAGTATAACTTTTAACATGTGCTTGGAAGTTTTGCAATATTAAGAAACCATAAAACTGTAAAAACAAAGATAAAAGTTGAGATTACTAACAAATTAATAAGCACATACTTAAGTGAATCGTTTCAAGATAATTCTAAGATAACAATCTAGCTTTATGTTCTTTTTATGCTGCTGAAAGTTGTGCTGATTATGATTATGGTGACCCTTCTATAGTTTGTGTTAAACTTTACCTGAGACATCCCTAATTCCTCCACTAATCTCTGACCCAAAACATTGGATCAAGGTGACATTTTATTTCACAGTTTGCAATCAGATGAGCCACATTGTTTTTTATATATGCACATATATACATATATATATCATGGACAGCTAGGTAGTGCAGTAGATAGCACTGGTCCTACAGTCAGGAAACCCGAGTTCAGTCCAGGCTCAGACCCATATTAGCTGCGTGACCCCAGGCAAGTCACTTAATCCTGCTTGCCTCAGTTGCCTCATCTGTAAAATGAGCTGGAGAAGGAAATGGCAAACCATTCCAGCATCTTTGCCAAGAGAACCCCAAATGGAGTCACAAAGATTTGAACAGAACTGAAAAGACTCAACAACTACAACTCATATGTTTATATCTAGTATTTGGCCATTTTTAGAGGTATGTTTGAATGGCTACCACCTGCTCATCTTATTGTTTTCTGGGTTGACCATGAGTATTTTCATGGAAATTGTCTTGGCTATTCGAGCTATGCCTTCTATTGTAAACCCTTATCTTCTCTATGTTAAAACTATAGAAATCAAATTAACAGGCTGTCAAAAAGGAAACTGCATTTGACATTTCCCTTCTCTGTTGCATCTGATTCAACTAAAGCTAAATTTTGGATCATCCTTTTTTAAATAATTCATACTCCTTTTCAGGAACTTTTTTTCTGTTAAAGTTCTGATGGTACAGAAAAGAAGTTTTAATATTTTTTTTGGAAATCATCGAAGTATTAGAATTATTTCTGTCACCTAGCATAGTGCTTTGCACATGAAAGGCATTGAATTAATGTTTGTTAAAGTGAATTCAGTGCAAGGAAGCCTGTCCATTGAGATGATACCAAGCCCACCAATCTAATTCAAAAACAAGTTTTTGTTGTTGTTTATTTTTTTGGTCAATAGGAGAGGTAGGTTGGTGGTTTTGGCCTTTTTAATTTTCCTCTGTAAGTAACATAGTCTTAACACCTCCATATCCTAAAACAGGCGTCATGTCTTTAGAGTCTGATGAGGGCATGTGTGAAGAATCAAATTACTTAGAAAGTAAGTCCTTAAGCAAAGGCTCTTGAGATGCATAAACTTTAAAAAAAAATGTATTAAACAGATAGACAGATAGATAGCTGTATTTCAATATAGTTTCCTTCATGCTCTTATACATTTTATTTTATGCATCTTAAAACATTCTAAGAAGGGGTCCATGACACCAAAAAGAGTTGGAGATTGCTTTTCTTCAATGATGTAATGAATAAAGCTATCTAGGAAGATTTGTTCTGATGACTAGTTTTAAAAATTTTATTTGTATTTTGCTCTGGTTGCTGATTTTTTTTTAATCAGTCATCTATTTGAGGAAAAAAAGTTAAATGTTAATATGCTTTCTCTATGAAAGCTATCCATCCCACGTCAATTCCGTCTAACAATTATTCAATAGTTTGGTCAACAAACAAGAAAAACAATACTAGCTAATATCTGTAGAGCTCTTCCAGGTTTGCAAAGCACTTTGATCAATAAATAAGCTGGGCAGGTAGAATGAAGCAAATCAGAGAGACTACAGGGATGGAAGTCAGAAAGCCCTGAATTCAAATCCCACCCCAGACGTTTACAAGGTATAGGACCCTAAGCAAATCTCTTAACTTCTGGCTGCCTCACCTGGAAAGCGAGGAGGTTGGATGATGCCTCCAAAGTGCCTTATAGCTCTCATTCTGTGAAACTGTTGGCTATGTTAAAGAGGGTCCCTCACATATACATGCAACACAACATCAACTTAATGGAAAAAATAACTAGTTTAACATTTTCTATTTCAAAACTAATGATGCTGGTATTATTTTTTTGTCCTGGAACTTATATCTTCATTTTTTTAAAAATTTAGTACGGTTGAGGCATAATTCAAAACATTTTTTACACCTCTAATCCAGATGGTAAATTTTCCAATTATAGAAGGTGGGGACAAGGGAAGGGGGGGGTTCAGAGGAGGAAGGTAAAGGAGAAAGCTTTTTAAAGCCATGATTAAGAAACAAATAACGGATATTTCCAGTTCTAGAGGGGATAAAGTGGCATAAAAAACTTTTAAAGTAAGGAAAAACCCCTCCTCCCCAAAAAAATCAGTATGACAATTATCCCACATATATACTCAAATGAAAATTTTGGTCTTGCCTAAGAATGTTGGGTGTGTTTCATTTTTTGCTTCTAGTCTTTTCGAGTACTAGGTCACAGAAGTAAGGATCTCTGTGCTTATGATATGTGGCAGCGTTGGCATTTTCTTTTGCTAATTTTCTTTTGCTAAAACTCAAAACCATAGTTGGCCTTGGAGAGGACAAGGAAAACTTAGTCATGAAGAACAATAGTTAATCCTTCATGAACAGCTTGAGCTTATTAAAGCCCATCACAAGTTTTCTTTGTTTCTTTCCTCTGGTTCACTCTTTCACTTTTTCTTTCCCTGTCCCCACTTATAACATGGGTAAAATAAAAGATTGCTGCCTTTCCTGTGGACAGATAGCACGTTCATTCTCTCTCCTTCTGTTGACAGTGATGGCGCTGGAAGGAGCGGCACCTACGTGCTGATTGACATGGTTCTCAATAAGATGGCCAAAGGTGAGATTCAAAAGCCCTGGCTGCTTTGTCAGGGCCGAGATACGTGGTCTTGTTGCCATAGTAACGCAGGATGCAATATTCACAGAAGGCCTTCGAATAAATTAAAGTAGTGTATTCCCCCTTCCTGAATCGTATTAAGTTATCTGCCACACATTTTTTAAAGTGCATTCTTTGTTAATGGGTACTACATAGGACAATATTATATTTGGCATTGAGGGAAATGCAGATTTTTTAAAATTTTAAACATTCAACTAACTTCAAAAAAAAACTAAGTTATTTTTGGTATATGGTGTATTTCTTAGTAGAACATAATCTCTATTGGTCAGTGACACTAATAATTTCTCCTAAGAACAATCTTAAGTTTTCTCATCTGTAAAATAGGGTTCAGTTCAACTAGATGACCTCTAAGGGTCAGTCTTTTTTATTCCATGTAAATAATTAACCTATTTCATTATGGTTTTTTAAATATTTGAGTTTATAGTAGCACTATGAGAATTCCCTATCCCACCCCCATTAAAATATAATGTCTCTTTTGATTTTTTGCCCCTTTTGGAGACTTGTTCATTTACTATCCTAGAATCAAATAATTCTAGAGCTGGAAAGAACCTTATAGATCATCTCATTCAGTTCTTTAATTTTATAGATGAGAAAACTGAGGCCCAGAGCAGTTCACTGGGGTCACACAGTACAGAAAAGGAACTATTACCAAGCCTCATGGGTCAGGGGAGAGAATAAGAATAAGGCCTTAGGTTGAAATGAGGTTTTGCAGCATCAAATAAGATTTTGAAGTGTTCGGAATTAGCTTAGTCTTGGGGATTTATACACACAAAAGAAGACGCATTATGTTACTTATTATCAAGTTGGGTGGAGGGGAGGAGCATTTCTATCTAGGAAAGTGTATTTTTATTCTCTCAAATATACATCATATCATTTACAACCACAGAGCTGCTGAAGTATAGAAACTGTCATTGGTGTTAAGAGTAGTTGTGTTATCTGCCCCAACATCTACCAAAGAAAAATTCCAAGAAAATGTGGATTATTTTATTTAAGTGTGTCATGCATGTGTTTGTGGGAGAACATGTGATACCATAAGTTACTCCATACGTAACTGGTTCAAGTGGAAATTTGATCACTACAAACAAAAATAAGCAGACGTAGGGGAAATGGAGGTTGACATCATCTCAATATTTGCTTGGGTTATGTTGATTTTCACCAAGAGGATATGATGAAACCTGGAGTTTAAACATATGCAATTTTGTATCATAGAGAAGTATTTTCCAGCTTCAGGCTTTCAACCACTTAAGGAAGGGTTGACTTATTGTAAGAGCACTGAAGACTGCCATTTATTGACTCCATTGTACCATGTAATGTCAAATTCCATTTTAAGTGTGGGCTTAGTATTTCACAATACAAAACAAGTCATGTGAAACTGGCCAAAGAAAGGAGTCGCAGGATTTTTTTTTTTTTTTAAGATTGGTCACCCCCCCCCCCCCTCCATTTTGTTCTTGACCGGCTCCCCTCTGCCAATGGGGTGTGCAATTTGAAATCCCCTGACCTGGAGCTTGGGATGTAGTCTAAATGAAAGATCAAAGGGCAGAGCAGGCATCTCAGCCCTGCTGAGGTGGGCCTTTCCCAGGCCGTCACACTGTGAGGCAGCCAAAGGTTTTGTTCTGACAGGAATCTAGGCCCGGCCTGTGAGGCCTAGGCCTTCTTTGTCTGGCCTGAGAAGTTTGAGGCCCAGGTTGAGGATCCAGTGTTCATCAAATGATCAAAGGCCTGAAGCCCTGGACATGAAACCTTTCTTTCCATTTCCTTTTCTTAAAAAGAATGAATTGCAGGAGGACCAAAGAATGCCATTTCCAAAGCTTTTATGTGGAGAGCTAGCACTAACTTTAGAGTTCTTCAGTTCTAAACATAAAAATGTAAGTGCACTTTCAGTCCGGGTCCAGCTGCAGCAACAGCCATCGACTAGAATTTCTTTCATAAAGGCTTTTTAAGTAAGGATTAAGGCCTTCAGTCTTTTTTTTTTTTTTAAGGACATTTAAGAATAAACTTAGAATAATTTAAGTTCTAGTTCCACTGTTTAGTTTATTAAAGAGTAGACAGTAATGCATTTTTAAATCAAAGTAAACAGGCTCACCCTATTATTTTTGCAGTGGGAAAAATAGATATAAAACTATAAAATACTTTTGTATTTCAATGATTTTTGTCATTGGGAAGTTCCCTTTTCATTTAATACTTGAGACTTTTACTTCAGAAATAGTTTCATTTAGAGATTTCACACTCAAGAGCTTTTGGCATTTAAGATCTTAATTCAATCACTGATCAAATTATGAATATTTCTGGAAAAATATATTTATAGGGTTGTGTTTACTATTTTTCACTGTCATTGTATCCCTAGAACTTAGCACAGTTCCTTATCCATGCATACATAGTAGGGGTTTAATAAATGCTTGTTGAATTGAATTAGACATCTGTTCATTTACACAGAATTTTTCCAGTTTTCTCACACATACACAACACACACACACACACACACACACACACACACTCACACAAATACACATTTAATTAGTTGTGTAAAACTTTCTCTAAGTTCTAAAGTAGGGAGGAAAGAGATGCAGTTGACTAGAAATTTAGACCAGTTCCATCATTTGGCAAGTAATGAGAGTTTCCCAAAGAATAACATTTGTCAGGTCAGCCCAGAGCCTCCAGGCAAGGTTGAAATTGTCCTAACTTTCAGCTAACATAGTGGCAATGGTAGAAACCCAACCACTGGGGAAATATTTATCACACATTTTATTGAGGATTCCCTACCAGGATTTTTGTTTGGGCAGGCGGGAGGGAATCTGAAAGGGTCTCGATGCTAGGAGCTGTATGCTGAGTAAACACATTCCAATCTCCCGGTTCCTATTGTTATTCAAAGAACTGTAGAAAGCATTTTTGGGGAGTCCTGCTTCTTTGGTTTGACCTGAGTCATAGGAATGAGAATTTCCTTTTGGGAACTAAATTAGGGCATATGGCATGAATAAACGTGACAGCTAGTTGTGGTCTTTTTAGCTGCATTAACTCCAAGTGGTTTTCTACATAATCTAAATTGCATGAATTTAGAACGAACAGGAGAAGATGGTGTTACTATCTAGTCAACTTCAGATTTTCATCCTCAGCAATTTCATCCCCTTTGTGACTGTTTTCCTGTCACACAAACCTTGTCAAATCTTGCCTAAGATCAGTGTAAGTTTGGGGTTTATATTTCTGATTAATTGTTCATTATATTCTTGTCATGTGTTTGAATGCTCCATTTTAATGTTATTAAGCTGCGTTTGCTATGTAGATCAGTTTACCAACACTCCCACCCACTCCTCCTAGCTCCCAAAGGAAATAAGCTTTATAAATGGCAGGCCTACTTCAGTCATTTCCCAATGCTTCTTCTCCTTATCCTTTATCCAGCCCCCCTCCCCATCCCTTTCAAGGTCACAGAGTGCAGAGGCTGTACAAATGCTATCCATCTACTCAGCAATGCAAAGAGATTTGAATTTCCAAAGAGATCAGAATCATTGTTGTTGTTAATAACATTAACAACTCACATTTATATAGCATTATATAGCATTTTATCACATCTACTCTGTGAGGTGGGTAAAGTGTTAGTTACACTTTACAGATGAACAAACTGAAGTTCATAGATGTTGTAATTCATCCATAAGTATAATCACACAACTGATTGTCCCCATGCCCTCTTTCCACTATGCCATTTTGCCTCTCCTCTGAAATAGCACAGTATCTTTCATAACCTTTCTTCTTGCCTAAACAAAGTGGTAAATCGAAGAGATGCCTTGTTCATGACATGTTAATCATTTATGAAATTTCAATTAAAATATGAGCTTTATATAGTATGTTGAACTAGACCATGAGAAGCAGAAAGGATAAAAACAATAAACTGTGACGTAAACCGATTAAATGAATTTTGTTGCATATTCATGTAGGTTTTTAGCTTCATGACTCATCCTGTACTGTACTGAACAATGAGAGAATATCTTAATTAAGCAACTCCATTTTTTACTGGTTTATCAGACTTAAAAATAACAAGCTGCATGTCATTAAAGGATAAAAATTTAAATTAATTATCTCTACTAAGAACATAGCAAATAAACTCATTAAGAGGAGAGGGTTTTTTATTGTTGTTTGCTTGTATGTATGGATTTGAGTTTGTTACCTGATAGTTTCTCCTCTGAAATCAGTCGACAAATATTATCATGTGAAAGTGCTATCCCAGGTGCTATAAGATATAGTGAAGACAGGATAAATCTAGGTCCTACCAGACCTTACACGTTGCTTGGGAAGATAGAATTTATACACAAATATCTGCATTACATACATTCATCTAAATATATACCTATATATGTACACATGCATATATAACCAGTGCCTTGTATTGAAAAATACAAGCTGTTCTATAGGATTCCAGGGAGAGCTTCTGATTCAAATGATGCTAGTTTTCCTGGTGATAGAATCGGAGTTGATAGACGAATGGGGTTTTGGCAGGCAGAGACAAGGAAGTCATTCCAGGTAGCATGAGCTAAGGTAAAGAGAGGAGAATGCACCATATTGCATACAGTGGTATGGTGAAGAAGATGATTAGCTTAAGGAAGATAGTAGAGGAATCTGGAATTGGAAAAGTATGCTGGGACCAGGGAATGGATTAATCTGAGTGTCAGGTCAAAGCTGGACTTCGATCTTGTAGGAAATGAGGAGTCAGTTGAGGTTTGGTTTGGTTTGGTTTGGTTTGGTTTGGTTTGGTTTGGTTTGGTTTTTTTTTTCCCGAATGCAAGTGAAACGGTCATAGAATATTTTTACAAAGATTAATTTGGCAGCATTGTGTGGGATGGAATGGAAAAACACAGATGGCAGGAAGACCAGAAAAGAGACTTCTGTAGTAGTCTGGATGTGAGGTAAGAAGACCCTGAACAAAGGTGGTAGCAATAAGATGTTTGTAAATTAGATGATTAGTCCAGCTGGATAAGATGGGTTTGAAAAAGGAGATTCAAAGAACTCAGGTAATATATGTTAGTCGGGAGGAAAGTGCATATGTAGGTTTGGCTGAACCTTAAAAGCTAAAGTACCTGAATGTGTCAGTGACTCATCTCTTAGAGAACAAAAGGCTAAGCCTTCAGTCTGTCGGTGAAAAAGAAATTATTGTGTTTTGGACTTGAGCCTAAGTAGAGGTAGTTACCAAATTTTTATTTTTATTAAATTGTTTATTGTTAGCATTTTTCTTCCCCTTTCAGTGAGCTAGTCTGGCAACTTAACAATATTGATATACACTGCTACATTTTGAAAGGTGGTCTTTGCAACGATGTAGCCATAGCGTATATTAAGCAGGAACAGGCTGCACGTGGAATTCTATTATGCAGTGGAACTGTGAATGAGTTACCAAGGAAGCGGGTAAGCCATTGCATGTTGTGGGTTCTACTGTCAGATAATTGACCACCACAGGAGCTATGCCCCAAGCCACAGGCAAGCATGCACAGTGGACCCTAGGGTCAATTATTTAATGGAAAAACCGACAATGAAACAGGGCCTGTTGTTACTGGAAAACATCATTTAAAAGCCTATCTTACATTGGCATTTTTCTATGAAACATCTTGCAGCTGGTAGCTCCATTTGTTCTTCTGTTAAATGGGTGGCCCTCCTTCTGAAATATCCTATTATTAATAAGTAATGTAAAGCCCCAATCTCACACTAAATCTCCTCTGTTCCAGTAAGCAGACTTCTTAATTTGCTGCTCACCTCTTATGTCCTCTGCCTATTGATTATATAATGACAGGGTCCTTCTTGTCAAACAGGGCATAGCTCAAACTCAAAATGTCCAAAACAGAACTCATTATCTTTCTGTAAAAAACCCACCTTTCCTTCAAAATTCCCTACTGCCTGTGTCAAAGACACCACCATCCTTCTCATCATCCAGATTCACAACCAGACCTCAGCATAATCCTTGACTCATCACTTTCCCCCACCTCATCTCTCTGATCAGTCATCCAATTGTTTCTATCTCCACAGCATCCCTTCTATCTGTCCTGTTTTCTGTGTTCATGCCCCTACTCAACAGGGCTATTGCAACATCCTCCTAATTGTTCCCCTTTCCTTAAATCTCTTTCCTTGACACAATTAAAGATACACACAAAGGTGCACAGGGAGGCAGGAAGTAGCTAACTCAGTAGCTAACTGCCTGACCCTCTGTCTTTTGTTTTTCAGTTTAGGACTGTGATTTTATTAATGCAGGGAATTTCCACAGTAGAAATTCCCTCCATCGATTCAGATTCGCACTTCTGTCCAGTCTGGACCGGTTAAGCGACTTACCCATGGTCACCATGTTCAGTAAGTTTGTATCACACTCTTGCTGACTCCAAGGTCATCACCCTAACCACTATGCTAAACTACCCTTTGATAATGTCATTTGGCAAATTTGTATTTTTTTAATTGAATTTGCAGTTATGAATGGTTAGGCCACTTTCTTTGGAATGATTGTCAGCCAAGCTTAATGCAATTAGCATTTTATTTGGAGAATTTTGCCATTAATAGGGAATCTCTTTTGTATTTTGGTTTTCTCCAAGACTCTAGGGATTTCCTCTAGGTGATTATATCTGCTTAATTTAAACCCCACTTGATGTATAATCAATAAATACTCATTAAGTACATACTGAGGCACTCTCCTAGGCACCTGGAATATAAATCTCAACTATCTTGAGATATTACATAAAAAATGAAACAGTGTAAAACAGCTTACTTTCTACTCAGTCAAAGATCTTACATTATATTCAGTTTATCATTGAACCATGTTTTTTATCTCTGTGAGCTCATCTGCCTTAGACCCTTATCTGATATTAATATCAGCCAGTCGGTCAACAAGTATTTATTAAATGTTGGATATAGAGCTGGTACTCTGTTAAGCATTGGGAATAAAAAAAAATAGAAACATCTAACCTGCAAGAGCCTCCAAGTTTTCATACAGTTCTGTCAAGTTAAATACTTTATAAAAAACTGACAGTACAGTGAAATCTCCTTTGTTTGTACTCAACTGGAGGACTACAATGTGTTATATGTGTCTTCTCAGTGACCCTTTTATGGGGACAGGGTAGATGGAAGGCAGAAAGAACCATGATAGTCATCTAATCCAATATCTCAAAAGACTATTTGAGATATTTTCTCTTTTATTAAGTTCACTAAGTTATTCTTAGCCTACTCTAGGTGGTTCAATGGAGAGAGTGCTAGGCCTGGAGTCAGGAACACTCATTGTCCTGAATTCAAATTTGGCCCCAGACACTGACTAGGTGTGTGATCTTGGGCAAGTCACTTAACCCTGTTTGCCTCAGTTTCCGCATCTGTAAAATGAGCTGCAGACAGAAATGGCAAACCACTCTAGTATCTCTGCCAAGAAAACTCCAAATTGGGTCACAGAGAGTCAGACATGACTGAAAATGACTCAACAACAAGTTATTCCTGAGCTGTCTTAAAATGATATCACCTCCTATGCAGATTTTTTGTTCGGGTCCAGCTTCTCTTACCAACATCACCTCTTTAAGTACTCTTGCCTTTTCCATATTATGTAATGTTATGTTATATAATATTACATTATGTCATATTATATTATATTACATTATGTATTTTATTTATTATATATTAGGCACTGAGATGATACCCTGAATGTATTATTGCTTTTTTTTATTGCTAATGAAAACAGATCACTGTAGAAATTTTGGCACATCTGTTTCATTTCATTTCTATTTGTTATCCTCCTTCCAGTTGATCCAGTGATCCAGTAAGGATCACCTAGTTCAGCAATATCTCATGCCAAACTCACTGTATCTAGTCAACTATCTTTTTTCAATCATCCATTTCTTTGATGATAGCCTTTCCTCAGTTTCTTGGAGACAGGTTTAGACTCGATGGATTTTAAGGTCATTTCTAAATCTATAATCTTATGATGAATGATAGTATTCATGATTCATTGCATGAGAAGTCTAGGCTATCATCCATAAATGTCTGATCTCTTTCATTTCTTTATCCTGTATCCCATTTTCCAGTGTCCACATTGATGCCTAATTTTGCTCTGGAGTCACCAAATAGCAAAGTTTATCTTGGCTTAATTGAGAGGACACTTTGAAGTTCTTCATTGACTTTCTCTTCCACTCCATTCTCTGCAGCCCAGTTGGTGCATCAACTGCAGTCATCCTCACAGTGGTCCTTCCTCTGCTTTCTTGTCTTTGTCCTCCTCATGGTTCTATTTCTTCTTTTCTTCCCATGCTGATATTTTTCTTCAATCTCTCTAGGTTTGTTGTCTGTAAATTTGGGAGCTGGACTAGATAATCTCTAAGATACTGTCCAGTTCAAAATTCTGTGAGTGGCCAGTTATAATGATTACATCACTTCCTTTTCCATCTTTCCTTTGTCGCAGTCATAGAACTTTAAAGATGAAAGGAGCCAAGATGGTCATCTTACAGGTGAGGAAATTGAGTCAAGAGAGGTCATAGGACGATAGAGTAGAAGGGACTTCAGAGGTTGTCTAGTCTAACTCCCTCATTTTACAGATGAGTAAACCAAGGCCCAGGGGCTGCTAAGTGGTGCAGTGCTGGGAGTCAGGAAGACTCATCTTCCTGAATTCAGATCCAGCCTCAGACACTAGCTGTGTGATCCTGGGCAAGTCACTTAACCATGTTTGCCTCAGTTTTCTCATCTGTAAAATTAGCTAGAGAAGGAAAAGGCAAACCACTCTAGTATCTTTGCCAAGAAAACTCCAAAAGGGGTCACAAAGAGTTGAACACAACTGAAAAATAACTGAACAACCACAAACCAAGTCTCAGAGAAATTTAGCAACATCCCTAAGGTCACACAGTAACCCAGGTTCACTCCAGTGTCTTTGCCAAGAAAACCCCAAAAAGAGTCACAAAAAGTTGGACACAACCGAAATATGACTGAACGACCGCAAACCAAGTCCCAGAGAAATTTAGTGACATCCCCAAGATCACACAGATAGGAAGCATCAGAGGCTATGTTTGAACCCAGGTCGTTGGAAACCAGGGCCAGTGTTCTGTATTTCACTCCTTCAAGTGACTTGTCCAAAATAACAAAAAGAGTTTATGCCAGATCCTGCCATTTTGCATATTGAAAGTATGCCTCATTTGAATTCATAAGATCTATACTCAAGTCCTGACTACTCCTTGGACAAGAGGTTTATGTCTTTGGTTTCCATATCTATAAAATGAGGATAAGAGTTAGTGCACAACCTACCTAGCAAGTTTGTTGTAAGGATAACTTATAAAAACTTTTTCAGTTCTAAACAAAGTGTTATGCAGAAGTTACCTATTTTATTTATTATCTATTATATGCAAAGCACTGGATTCTAAATCTAGGTAACAAATTATGTTTAAACAAAAGTCATCTGTATTAAATTGATGACCGTGATAATACCCAAATATGATCCTCTATGTGCCTGCACATAGAAGAATGAGACAGTCTATCATGTATGAAAGTTTCTGTTCAGTTCTCAGCCCCATTTCCATTATCCTAGCTAGAGGAGTCATACTATCCTACATAACTTCTCTTTAACATTTTCCATCTCGAATCTGATAATTGGTGGGGAGGAGAGAGATAATACTTGCAATGTCAACTTCTATTTTAGGAAAGGAGAGCAGGAAAAGCTGCTATGAGAGAGAAGTTGAAGGGGCTTTGCCAGCCACTGAAAGCACCCTTATTCACTATCAGAGACCTCCACATTTAGGACCATAGACTTTCAGAATTCAGAAGGACCTCAATTTCAGATGAAAAAAAACTGAGATCCTTGACCTGAGCAAGGTCACATTACTAGTAAGAGAGTCAAGACTGTAAGTAAGTCCTCAGATTCCAAATCCAAAGCTCTTTCTATATCAGAGATTCTTAACCTGGAGTCCAGGAACTTAACTATTTCATATTTTGGTCTTTGTATTTCAATATAATTTGTATCCTTTTGTCATCTTATATATTTTATGCAATTAATAAGAACATGATTCTGAGAAGGAACTTCAGCACACTACAGTTAAGAACACTGTATTGGACCATACTGTCTTTTAATATGTGATAGAACTCCAAATTTTCACAATAATTGAATTCATTTGTTCTTCCCTTCATTCCCTTTCCCCCTTTTGTTTGGTTTAGTAATTATTCCTTCCTAAGTTTCTCTCTTTATAAATAGCTAATTAGCATGCACTTATGTCTAGATACCTGTGACTAGTTTCTTACATATTCATCCTGTCAACAACCTGTGCTACTAGAAAGTGCATTCTAGTAACTAGTTAAAAAAATATTGCCACATTTTAAAACTTACTCATTCCTTTGAAGTTATTAATAACAGTGGCTTAAAAATGAATATGCCCACACAAAGAATTCCAGACGTTTAGAGTTTTGCTCAATTTTAAATTAATTGACATTTTCTATTTTATTGTACCGAGCTCACACTAACAATGTCCCAGGGATCAAAGTCCCTCCAAATAATGATTAAACATTTGTGAAAAGAAAAGAAAAAGTTAATACTAAAAAAAAAAATACCTGATTTGTCTTGACACTGCACTACTTGAATTTAAAATGAGTATGATGCAAATGTGGTTTCTTTGATTCTACTGACATGTTGCACAAATCAGGGAGTAATTTGCTTCCAGGTTCAGCAAGAATCTTCTTGATTGTAACTTTTTTTAAACAAAATTTGCAAGGCTTTCCTTGATTAAAATAATTTCAGTAGTGGCTTTTAAGAGAACTCTTCATGGAAAGCTATGAAGGGAAATCTGATGGAAGAGGCATAGCGTGCAATAATTGTTATCCCTTTCCATGTTGGTGATGTCACGGGATAGGACTAATGGCCGTGCCAAAGGGGAAGTGGCAAACCAGGCCTCGATGGTGTGGAACTCTTAGGTACAAATTGCCCTACTCTGTTTTATTAGGATCAGTAATAATTCACATTTCTACAGTGCTTTAAGTTCTAAAAAGCCCTTTTCTCACAGCAGCCCCATGAAGTAGATAGTACAAGTAATGCCTCCATTTTACAGATGAGTAACCCAACACGTTATTAGCTAAATCACTTACTAGAGTCATAGAGTTTGGAAATGAAGAGTTAGGACTTTAACACAGGTCTTCTGACTCCAAGAATATATCTTGAATGATCATATCTTTCATAAATAGCTAGACATAAATATCTATCTAGATATACTGTAGACCTCTCTAGATACATACACACATATATACATTTATTTAGAGAGGTAAGTGTATAGATATATAGATATATATATACCTACAAGCATACATATATGTAAGCGTATATTCATGCATGTATGTATATTTAAAACCTCAAGAGGGATTTTAAAAACTAATTTACCTAGGAAAACACTTTTCAAGTAAACTAGAAGCAATTTTTAATATACTCTTGTAAAAGAATTCTTTTCAAGATGTCATAGATATAAATTTTAAAATATATTATGGATATTAATTTTTAACAATGAAAAGATAATTTATTTTGTTCCTATCTTTTTGGAAAATATTATGGATAAAAATTTGCAATAAAATATATTTCCATTATTATCGTTATTACAAAGACTATTGTAAGCTAGGCTAGCAAACGATTATCCTAATAATATAAAGTCGTTTCTAGAGTGAACACAAGCTCACGGGCACTCATGTTTACCTTGAAGGAAACTAGTTTAATAAAATGAAGTTCATCCCATGACTCATTTCAACAATGTAAAGGGAAGCTAGTGACAGGCCGTTTTTCCCTACCTTTTACTGAAGCTTTGATTCTTTTCTTAAAAAAATAGTTTTCATTCTTAACACTAATGTTCTTTTCATACGAGGCCCAATACCAAACAACTACTGTTGCCTTGAAAATGTGTTTAACCAATCAGTAAATTTCTAAACCAATGAACCCCAAGAGAATTAGAAAGTAATAGCAGTAGCAATTAATATTTATTGAGCAGTGCACTAAATGGGACCCAAGTGCCCCATATCCTTTCCTAACACCAGCAGACCATTTAGGGCATTACAGCTGCAGAGTTTATGGTAGTCCCCTAGTGACAGCCAAGAATAGGCTTCTCTAGGTGCCCAGGATACAAGGGAGTGATCCAGACCCAAGGGAGAATTGGGCCCAAGGAAGCATCCAGTGAATGTACCACATAGCTGCACTGTTTGATTACTGTGCCTGGCATGTAATTTACATTTAAAATGTAAAGCCATGCAACCTTCAACATGCATAGAAAAAATTTAATCAAGCATGACTTTATTAGAAGGTACAACGCATCTGTCTCTTCAGTTTTTGAGCAACCCTGAAATTTTACAAATACGAAGTAGCTGAAATTTTTCTTCATGCCTTACTGAAATCACTTTCCCATCAAAAATAGTAACCTGGCAATGAAATGTTCTCATATTTATCCTTCTACCTCCTAATAACTTAACATTTCACATATTTTCTGACTTGGATGTCACTCTTTATCAATTCTCTTCCCTTTGGTTATTTCATCACGTACAGCTGCGCCTCATGCAATCCATAGTGGTATAGTAGTAAATAGGGGACAGGTCTGGGAGCCAGGAACATGGTGGGTTCAAGGGCTGCCTCTGAAACCTTCTGGCTGTGAGACTCTGGGCAAGACACTAGAACCTCTCAGGGTTCTCTAAGACCATAAGTTGTAGAAAACGTACCAGCCTGCTTGGGTAAAGCGATTTCTCTATCAATGAAATCACTTGTCCAGTCCCCTTCCCTTTTCCATACGGATGTGCCTCAATTTACACAATAAGTGTTTCTGAAAAGACGTGAGCAAAACAAACTTTGATAAGCAAATAATATAGTAATCGCACCAGGGTGCTAAGAATCCTTTTGCAATTGAGTCATGCTGAGAGGGAGGACAACAATTTTACTGTTTTATAAATTCAGATTTTTATATTTCACTTTTTTCTAAAGTAAAGGCAACAATACTGATGTACAGAAAGCAGCAAGCAGGTGCATTTTCCCATAGTATGTTTTCCCTGCTTGTTTCTGACCCCTCAAAAAAGAATTTTATTAAATCAGTTTTTTCTACATACTGCAATGGGCTATTATTAATATTAGCACTAAAGTAGTGAGGCAGTTAGATAGTGCAGGTGAAGTCAGGAAGACCAGAGTTCAAATGTGGCCTCAGACAATTACTAACTGTGTGACTCTGGGCAAGTCACTTAACCTCTGTTTGCCTCAGCTGCCTTAACTATTACGTAAGCATAATAATACCTACCTCCCAGGATTGTTGTGAGCATTGAGTAAGATAATATTTGTAAAGCGCTTAACAGTACCTGACACGTAGTAGGCACTACATAAAGGTTATCATTATTATTTAGGAAATATTATTTATCATAAAACTGACTTTAATAATTCTTTTATTTCTTAATATTGTCTTCTACCTTTTAGACATTAATTTCTTCTTCAGTTTTGATGGGAGGTATTTCCTGTTATATCTTCTAGATTATTTCAAGATAATTTTTCTAGGGAAAAACTAATTTGAAGCACTCCTTTATTTTCTCATTCTCATTTAAAAATAAAACTCCAAATGGATGCCATGGTGTAATGGAGAATAAAAGAGAGCTTGCTCATAGCATTTTATCAAAAGGTCATGCCTCAGCTTAGTCTGTCCACAGGAGACAAACATCAACTAGTAGGTGATTACTACATGTATAACTGCCAGAGCTCAAGCTAGAACTCTCTCTTGTATGATTATAATAATTATAATATATTTTAATAAATTAATAACAAAATATTCATGTAAATAACTATTTGTAAATATATAATTATATCATTTATAAAATAAGATAAATTATATATAAACAATTAATAAGTATAAAAAATATGATAGCAGTTGTACAGCACTTTAAGGTTTGCAAATTGTATCTCATTTTATCTTCACAACAACCCTGAGAGGTTTGTGTTAATATTAACCCCATTTTTCAGATGAGGAAATTGAGGCACAAAAGCTCAGGGTCCTAGTCTTTGAAGCTGAATTTGAACTCAGGGCTTCCTGACTATAGGGCCAACACACTTATCTACTCTACCACCTAGTCACCTATTATAACTCTTAACGATTTCATATCTCTAATTGAAATTCTATAAGAAATTATTCCAGGGAATGCCTTCCAATCAGTGGTTCCATAGGGTGTATAAAACTACGGGTATAAAGAAAGAACTCACAAAATATAATACTATTATAAGAGTTTCATATGTTTGGGTAAAATGGTCCTACTCAATTATTTTTTTTTAATATAGAAAGTTAAAAATATGTTCAAATTTTCAGAGTAGGAGAGATGTGAGATCTGTGATTTCACTGCTGAATAGAATTCCCTCTATTAATGCAGTATGTACCTTCTTTACAGCTTAAAATGTCTAGAGCACTAGGAGAATCAAAGATTTTCCCCAGTGACACAGAGAGTACTTGAACCCAGGTCTGTCTGCCTTCAAGGCCTGCTCTCTATCCACCATGCCATATCACCCTTCTTTTTATGTTTCCCTGAATACTTACTTATAATTATACTGACAGCATGTAGTTTTTGAGCTTAAACCCCAAGGGGAAAGTCCAAAGTGATTGAATTCCTAGCTGAAGACTTGGGGAAAGTGCCCCATCTCAGTTAGACCTCTGCTGTGTCTGTCAAATTTTCTTAGCCAAGTTTGGGGACAGAAAGATAGGCCTGCCTAGGAGTTTAGGTTCAGAATGAGAGCGCAAGTGGAGAGATCCTGGAAGGGGTCCGTTTGGTTAGACGCTCACCTGATAGAAATGGAAAAGGCAGTTGTTTCAATCAAGGGGTGAACCATACATGAGATCTGATACAGAGTATCCTTCAGTGGACCAATGAGAAACAAGGTGAGGTGAAAGTATGAGCCACTTCTAACATACCAAGTGCTCTTAATCTTCCAAGGAAGAGTCCAGTCTAAGCAAAGCAGAAATCCAAAGGGAACCAGTCTTGGATTAAAGAAGAGCAATTTTTGTTCAGTTTTACAGAAACTGGAGAATTTTGATGAGTAGTTGGAGGATAATGTGACTTGATATGACTGAGCTGAGAAGGTCATAATATTATCTGTGAGACTTGTGAGTCATTGGGCTTCTGTTCCCTCATCTTTAAAAAGGAAAAGGCTAAGACCAGATTACCTTCCAGTTCTAAATTTGTGCATAAATTGTTACTAAGACCCAGGGAAAAGGAGGTAAGTAAGACAAGGGATGCCCTGTGATCTTTTCTCTGTAAGGGAACTTAAATTTAAGGAACTTCTTCCAATAAGGAAAGAGCAGTTCTAGTAGCTTGAAACCTGAAGGAACCACTGGAAAATTAAGATATGGGCTTAATTAGGATGGGGAAACAGTAGTACTATGGAGTGCAAAAGGTTCTTTGCCACATACGAAACTGCAAGGGCTACAAATATATTACAGAAAGAATTGCAAGAAAAATGAATAAGGCAAAAAAAAAAAAAAAAGGCTGTTTTCCCAAGGGAACTAACTTTATCCTAGATATAGAACTGCCTATCTATGCCTTTTTTCATCAGTTATAAATTAGACTTATTTAAGCAGAGTTTTCTTCCAAAATGCATCTACAAATTCTCATGACTAATCTGGTTAGTCACAGTAAAAGCTACATAGCTGTACTTAAGAACATTTTATTTTGAAATGCTAGCTCCTATTACTTTAGAGCAGATTAGTTTGTTCTCCTGGAAGCATTTTGTTCATGGGATCTGTGTTATTTTTGGTATGTCTTGATATTAATATGGTTTTAGTTTAATGAACAACCACAGAATTGGCTAGCCAGATATACATGTGTGTATATGGGGAATGGGAAGGTAATCCAGGGAGATGGTTCAGACCTGAGATTTCAGTGAGAGAGAAAACTCCCATTTCCAGTACAGATCTGTAAGTGTTCAGGGATTCAGTCTTAAAGAGTTGCCTGGGGGCACAAAGAGGTTGAACCACTTGCCCTTGGTGACACAACTAGTGTGTCAGAAGCAGAATGAGAACCAATTTTTCCTGGCTCCAAGGCCAGCCCTGAATCTATATTCACATGTATGTGCATGCGCATACACATTACACCCTGATTTCAAAGTACCTCTTAAACTGGTCCATTCTCAGCTTCCTATAACACCACTCAAAGAACACTCTCTTTTCCTTCTCAGGAAAGATTTGTCCTTAGTCCAATCAAATCACAACAAATTTACCTTAATGATCAAATGCAAAATCTATATTAGAATAAAATGTAAAAAACACATTAAATATATGGTACCCTCTTTGAACAGACAAAGAACACTGGGATGAAATGTGTAATCCAATTGCCTGTAGTATTCTGTTATTTTGGTCTTTTGTACTTATGCTCATTCCTATGCAGTTCCTGCTGATGTTCTCAATGAAGTCACTATAATATTGCATCTGCGATGTCAGCCTATTTCCATGGAAATATGTGCCATCTATTATATAGTTAACATATTTGTTATCACTATTGGAATAATTATTAATGAGGTCAAATGCTTGCAGTATGATTCCACTCTTGATAGATAAAGTAGGTGGACAGGCAGTAGGAAAAATTTAATTTAATCATGCTAATTTATTATGATAAAAAATTATTTAACTAATTTTCTTACATATGTTACTAAATTAGGTGTTTTACAAAGAAAATTACAAGTACTTGTCCTCCTGGATCTTGGATTTAGACAAAAAACTCTAGTAAGAATTAAAAGTGTAGATATTCCTCATTTCAGACAAACTCAAAATATGAATTTAGGAACTCACAAAATTGGAAAGTGGGAAACTAGCTAATTTTCAAAGATCATAGAATGGCAGAGTTTTAAAAGGCCTTAGATAATCTAACTATTTTTATGTTATCAACCCTTTTGTCAGACTAGTGAAGCTTATGAATCCCTTCTGAGAATAATGTTTTTAAATGCATAAAATAAAATACAGAGAATTACAAAGGAAACACCGTTTAGACAAAGACTCAGGCATTCAGTAAACTCAGACCATTGTGCACAGCAGTTTGTTCCATTTTAACCCTTTTCTGAGTAAGTTTCTATGACAGACAGTTTTGTTGTTGCTTCGGCTGCTGCTGTATGGGTGTGGATGTATAATAAAACATGCTTCACCTCTGTGATTTTACAATGCAAGCTAATAAGAAAATGTAATTTGCCTTACAGACAACTTTGCCCAATAATATCCATTTTGTAATGCAAGGGATAACAGCAAAGCATTAATACCTTATGAAATAAAAGTAGTGTATCAAACATTTGTCCAGGGTAAGTGATACTTAGGATAAAAGCTAAAAGTAATCCGTGGGTACCTGTTAGCATATTACTGTAAGAGGTAGAGTAGGAAAGGATCCCGAGTTTGGTGATCATAGAAATGGGTTCAAAACTGACTCTATTTCCTGATTTGTGTGACACAAGGCATGTCACTGACCCTTGAAGGGCTTTAGTTTTCTCATCTGTAAAATGAGAGGACTGGACTAAAATAGATGTCCTTTAAGGTCCAAGAACGTCTCTGATTCCTGAGAGCTATTTTTTCATTGTAAGAAAAGGTCTCCGTAATGAATGAACTTAGTCTCATTGACTATAACATAGGAGCTGGCTTGAAAACAACAAAAACTAGGAAAAATGGCAACCCTACTGTGAAAAAACTTACAGGATTCATATAGTTGGATCTATACAAGAAAATTAGAGAACAAAATAATGCATAACAGACAAGTTGTTCAGAAAATAAGTTTATGATACTTTTAAGAAACTGGTTGTATCATATAAGTCAAATCATTGTCACAGTTTTTCCAATGGCTTGTTGTTACTTTTCTCCATAATTGCCATTTAATCTCAAACCTTTATCTTAATGGGCTTTTTGATGCTGGTCAAGAGATAAAATGCTAGGTTGCCATCGATGTCTAACATATGTTATAATGCCAAGAAAATATGCACTATGCATAATGAGCCAGTAAACTTGCCTTCTTTTAAAAGGATCGTCATGAATTCCAGGGTAGAGATTCACAAAGTCTATGTAATGGGAATTTAGAAAAGATAAAAATCAGTGGCATCTGGAGTCTGAGAAGGAAGAAGTGGAAACTGAAGGAAAGACTGTAATGGAAGGAAGAGAGGTATCCATGGCAATCCCAAATGTGGGTAAAGCAAGACAGAAAATGACTATCTCTAATTGGACTAATCTCGTCATTCTTCCTGGAGCTCAGATTTTCTTCATTATTTATCAGCAGTTTGTTTAAATTAAACATACGTATGGAAAATTTATTTGCTTTTTACCTCTTAGTCACTGACACATTGTTCAGTTTTCAGCTAATCAAATAATGTTCAGAATTTACTCTAGTAAAAGTTGATTAGGTGGGGAACCTACTCAAGAACTGAGCACCATTATAATCTTACTGTCTTTGCTATCAAGGTAATACAGAAAAACATTTCACCTTTAAAGTTCTTGTGAACCCCTGATTCAGTCCATTAAATCTGTAAGAGTGCTAATATTTATCCACTGAGAAGTTTTCCTTGGCATGGTATCTAAACATGTTGTTTTATTAATTCTTGGTTTTATGTTCTCACTGATTAGAATGTTTGGAATGTACATGGTCCCGTAACCAAAACATTTCATACCATTGAACTAAAACAATACATCCCTCTTTTGATATAGGAGTCTTATCTCTCTTCAAACAAGTGTGTCTTCTGAACAAAATGAGCTCTTCATGTAATTATCACTATAATCACACTAAATAGCCACCAAGTATATAATGCTATTATTTTAGTAGGAAGATGATTACTTAAGTAGGGGAAAATCATTCAAGTGAGGTTAACTCTTGTATTATGTACTTTGGCTTGCAAAAATACCATTAAAAATTATTTCCCTTCACTTCTGCCTTAGCATCTCTCTTGATAACAAACTAGATTCGGTTAGGATATTTCAGATAATTTTTTAGTAAGTA
Source organism: Notamacropus eugenii (assembly GCF_028372415.1). NCBI lineage: Eukaryota > Metazoa > Chordata > Mammalia > Diprotodontia > Macropodidae > Notamacropus > Notamacropus eugenii. Next base: position 86,929,813 of record NC_092874.1, read on the forward strand.
GATTTCCCCAAAGACAAAAGATCTTTTGGATATTAATAACATAGAGAGGAAGGGCAGCTAGATGGCTCTCTGGATAGTGTGATGGCCTGGAGTTGGAAAGAGTCATCTATCTGCATGAGTTCAAATCCAACCTCAGACACTTACTCAGATCCTGGGCAAGTCACTTAACTCTTTTTGCTTCAGTTTCCTTGTCTATAACATGAGCTGGAGAAGGAAATGGAAAACCATTCCAGTATTTTTGCCAAGAAAACCCCAAAGGAGATCACAAAGAGTCAGACACAACTGAAATAATGAATGGAGGGTGAAAGGGGTATGCTAGAGAGGATCTAGAGGAAATCATCCAAGATGATGAAGACATCAAAATCGTGTCATACAAATTAAGAGAGGTTTAACTTTACCTACATTTACAGCATTTTCGATGCTATTAACTATATTCATTTTTGTAAATTGTGAAATATTGTTTACTTCTATTCAGAGAGGAATGATTTTCACTTAATCCATATTGGTTTGTTTTTCTATTTGGATAAATATATCTAGTGAGGAGTCATTCCCTCCAGACATTACTCCTATCTATCCCTTTCCATATCTGCTACTATTACCCTCACTCAGAGTCCCTTTTTCAAATTTCCCTCTCTCCTCCCCAGCCTCCACCAATCTATTGTGCATACAATAGATCAGATTAATCCTCTAAGACACACTTTGAATTATGTTGCTTCCCTACCAATGAACTTTCAAAAGAACTTCGTTGTCAAAATCATTGAATCAGAGGTGTTTTTTTTTATTTCAATGGAGATTTAGAGTATTTGAGATCATTTTGTTATACACTCAAAAAAAATGAAGTCCAGAGAAGTTCAGGTATCATTAAGAAATGGAAGATAAGAATCAGAGGATATGAGTTCAAATCCTAGCCCTGCCCTTTAGGACCTAAGTGACCTTAGGAAAGTTATTTAATCACTCCACACTGCTGTTACCTCAAATGAAAAATAAGAAACTTGGGTTAGAAGTCCTCCCATGCCCACTCCAACTTTAAATCTGTAATTCTAAGTGATGTGTTCAAGCCCTATCAGTGACCTATAAATGGAGCTATAACCGCGATGTCCTAACTTCCAATCCATTCTTAGTCTTTCAAGGTTTTCAGTAACCATGCTGCAAGATGACCTTTCCAGACTTCTCACTCTGTGCTCCACTATGGTCTAGTTCTAGTCAAAGCATTCTTTTCCATTTTCAGACTACAGTCTGTGTTTTGCTGCTATCTGCTCCGCAATTCCCATCTCCGTTTGTTAAGTCCATGGTGTTGCTCTTGAGTCATTTTAGTCATGTCTGACTCTTCCTGACCCCATGTGGGGTTTTCTTGATAGAGACACTAGAGTGATTTGCCATTTCCTCCTCCAACTCATTTTACAGATGAGGAACTGAGGCAAATATGGTTGAGTGATTTGCTCAGGATTGCATAGTTTAGTGTCTGAGGCTGAATTTGAACTCAGGTCTTTCTGACTCCAGGCCTGGCAAGCTATCCATTGTACCACCTAGTTGCTTCTTAAATCCTAGCCATTCTTTTAAAGCCAAACTCAAATGCTACCTATAAGATGGGGGGGTGAGGTGGGAAGATAAGTATTTATATAGTACCTCCTACATATGCCAAGCACTTTACGAATATTGTCTCATTTACTCCTCACAACCACCCTGGGAGGTAGGTACTGTTATTATCCCCATTTGACAAGTGAAGAAGCTGAGGTAACACAAGGTTAAGTGGCTTGCCAGGGTCATGTAGCTAGTAAGAATCTGAGGCTGGATTTGAACTCAAGTCTTCCTAACACCAGACCTAGTACTCTATCCACTGTACCACCTAGCAGCCACCAAGCCTTGCCTGATTGAACTAGCTGGAAACAATTGATCTTTTTCTCTTCTGATTCCTGCAATACTTTCTATCACTTATTCACTACTTATGTGTCTGTCTCATCTCCCCTTTGAGACTGTAAGATCATAGAAAGCAGGAATCACATCTTTTTTTTTCCAATTTTCCAAAGTGCTTGGCACACAATAAAATATTTGTAGACTCAATGAATGTCCAAAAACAAAGTATAAGTGGTGAATTCTAACAAAACAGCTTCTCTGAATATGGTCATCTTTCACAAAATACGTATCAACTCTAGTGAATGCTTTGGTGTTGTCTCTATATAGTAGATGTAACTGTAGGCATTTTCTCCATTCATAAATGTTAGAAAACAGAGGGGAAAAGCAAGGACAACTGCTTTACAAAATTAATTCTAAAGTTTAAAACATTTGTATGTCTTTCACTTTCATTTTCTTGTGGTGGAAAAATTCTGCCCTGACTGAATTAAGCTCTGACAGACTATTTTATATGATTCAAACCATTCTTTTTAAATGCCTCCCATTTATATAAATAAGGACAATTTTCGTTCTGATAAATATGTTCTGCCATTGGTAAGTATCTGTATAAGCATCTTATACCAATTTTTTGGCCCAAGATTTTTTGAATTAATGCTAATCAAAGCTGCCCTCTCCTCTTATTTTTCTATATGAACACAGAAATTGCAGCTGCCTGCCAAGTCTGCTGAGGGATGAATGTAATAATTTTCAATTGGACTGTTAGCCCAAAGGGAACCCCGATAGCAGAAGATTGACAGATGCAGCATGGATTATCTTGTGCTCTGAAATCAGCCCAATTTGTGGTTTGTTGCAGGTGCTAAAGAGATTGATATTGCTGCTACCCTGGAGCACTTGAGGGACCAGAGACCAGGCATGGTCCAGACAAAGGTACTGTCAATAAATCCACTGGGATTTAAAATACATTAAAAGTCTCTCAATGTAGTTGTTTTCTTGATAGAAGAGAGCGCCTATGCCCTAATTTACCCTAGGTCACTAGCTTACTACTCTGCTTTGACTAGCTACCAACCCAGGTTTATTTATGGTAAAAAATACAATTAGATACTTTCTTAAAGTGTTTGTTGCTGGTTCTAGTAACAACTCTAACATCTATTTTGATTAACTGATACTATGATACTTTGGTTGGCCTATGATCTCATCTATTGTACACATGGCCTCCATCAGTGAGGAGTACCCACCCAGTGTTCTGGGCCTCTGGATGTTTTTATATTTCGTATCTACCAATGCAGCATTTGGCCTGGCAATCCATTAACGTATGATATATGATATATGATGTGATATGATATGATATGAAATATATGGTATGTTAGTCATATAATATACTGTAACATAACATACTATAATGTAATAAAGCCAAGTATAATAAGTAACATGTATAATAAGATATCAAGATATTAGTGTTACAATATAGTAACATGATAAAATATTAATTAAATAAAGCGTTACTAAGAATAAGAATAATTCCACATATGTCCATAGTCTAGCAAGGTTCATGAGGCCCTTGGAGGAACTTTCAACTAACCAGATTTGGGGAGCAAACTCACAGAAATATAATAAGAATCCAATGAGTTAGTGTACATGAAGTACTCCATAAATCGCTGCTATTATTATCACTACATTCTGCTTTCATGAGAGAGAGAGAGTGACAAAACAGTCTGATATTGGGGATTAATATTGGAGACTTGGGGATTTAAAACAGTAACAATAGCACCAACAAATAAAAGTTTCTACAAGGTTTCTTGTGCTCATTATGCATTCATTCCGATCTCCTATGTGTTCTGTATTGTGTTATGTACAGGAACCATACACAAGGGAGCCAAGAAGACTAGAGCCTCCCTCTAGTTTACTAAAAGTAAAGCCCTCTGTCCCCCCCAAAAACAAATCCTTTAAAATGTCATGTCTTAAAAATGTGTAAGTCACAAAATAGGGGTTCTTTCCTCTCTTAAAGTATATCCGACACACAGAAGAGTCAGTGCTTGCAAAGAAAGCTTGAAATCACAAAACAAAAAAAAGATATTAGTGCTGAATTCCCAAGAGGGTTTGAAGTTTTAGATGTGCATGTCTGTGCATATGTACATATGTGACACGTGCATACTTATATGCACATGTATGTATGGTGTGTTTGTGTGTATATACATATATGCATGCATGCAAATTAAAGAGAACCACTATAAAGTCAGGTGCACAGAATTCTTAGATTCCTTTTCTATACCCTACTGACTTATTATCTAGCTGTAAACATCTGTTAACCTCTCTGTGCCTCATTTTTCCCATCATAAAAATGGGAATATTTACAGTGCCTACAACTTTTACTACCATAAGATGCTACTGAACTAAATGAAGTGATTAGAATGGGAGCTTCCATTGATGCAGTGGTTCCCAGTTTCCAAACCTCTTTTCTTACATAATCCTATGAAACAGAAGGGTAAATAATGTCTTTCTCCATTTTTAAAATGAAGATAATGGAACTCAGAGTAGTTGAATGATTTAACCCACAAACAGACACAAAGCAAATGACGTAGCTAAGATTTGGTGGAGCAGTCTTACCAAATCCAGTGCTCTTTATGTTACGTTGGAGTCTCTGTTAATACACATAAGGCTTAAGGAAGTAGGAAACCATGTGTTTGTTGAATGTGAATTGCAGGTTTTCTCTTTCTATTAAATGTTTTATAAAAAATTTAGGATGAGATATTCGTATAACTAAATTTGGCTAGTAATTATTTACACTTAAATTAATTTTTGTTCATTTCAATACAGAATATCATCGCTTTAATAATTTAAATTAAATGTGAAGTTAAATAAGTTTTGATGCATTGAGTATCACAGCTTTGCAATTAGCAAGAGCTAAATAAGTTCTAGAATGCCTAAGCGCTGGACTTAGTTCAAATCTTCCCTCAGAAACATACTAGCTGTTTTTCTCCGGACAAGTCATTTAACGTGTCGCAGCCTCAGCTCAGTATCCTCATCTGTAAAATGGAAGTAATAATAGCACTTACTTCATGGGGCGGATGAGAGGATCACGTGAGATATCATATGTAAAAGTCTAGACATGTTAACTTATTTTTATTTTTTTACAGCCCTTACCTGTAAGACCTCATCTGGACAATTTGTCTCTGAATTCTTGCTTATCTTTACTTCTGTGTTCTCTTAAGAGCTCCATTTTTATAGTTCAGGTTGTTTTGATTATTTTCATTTTGCATTATTTCATCAAGGTCTTTCCAGTTTGTATCCCTTTCAGTTATTGGTCTTGATGACATGATAGCATTACATTATATTAATGTACTATAATTAATGTAGTCGTTCCCTTATGTGACATATTTAGGTTACTTTTAGTTTTGTTATTGTTATTGTTGGGTTTTAGTTACATATCTTGCTGCTAGCAATTTTTTTAACAGATAGTTCTTTTTTTTTGCCCTTTTCCCAACAGTAGGATTACTAGATCAAAAGGTAGAATTATTTTTATAATTTTTACTGCAAGCTCCCATATCACTTTCCAAAAATATTCAGTTTTACTAGTAATGAATGAGGAAATATCATCCATATATTTCCATTATAAAGATTTGTTTCTTGGAATAAAAAGGGGCTTAGTGTCCAAAGGAAAGATGTTCTCAAATGTTAGCACATTTTGGAGTATCTTATCCAAGTCCAAATTAAAGAAAGACATTTGCTATGTAGAAACATATGTAACTGGATAACATGGACCTCAGGTCAGAGTTCTTTACTCCCTCACTAAGTGAACTGGACCAAGCAGACCTCTTTCCAGCCCTTGTCAGTGTGGAACATAACATGAAGATTAATCAAACAGTAGAGTTGCTAAAGTTGTTATTCCTCTCTGTCCCTGTCCTCCCCCACCGAAAAAGTGATTACTGGCACGATAGTGACTCTTTTATTATTGCGAATGATGAGTCTGATTGTCTCATGGGAGCAACTCTTAATTATCTGCCTACTAAGTGAAGTATCCACAGAAAATTGTAAATTCCTATTTGACTTCTTCCTTCTCCTCTCACCATAGACCCATTCCCATACCTCCTCCCATTCTGACACTGATTGGTTCATGCCAAGAAACGAAAACTAATTTTAGTGTGAACCTTAGGAAGAAATATTTTTCTTCAAAAAAGAAATAGAATCATACAATACATTCCAAAGGCAGAAACAGTAAGCTCTCCATTACTCAGCATCACATCATCCGGTATTCACTATTAAATGGTACTTCTCCCTAACTATAGTACCATAGCCATTGATGTTCAAGAAGAAGGCCTGAGGCACAGCATAGACCTCAAACTCTTTCTGAATCATCAAAGAAGATGACACTCTGTTGCTCAATGTGTGTTTTTTTTTTAACATTGTGTTTAACTGTGTTCTAATTCTATGATAACTCTTCTTATTGTCTAAGTTTCTTGGGTGACAGAGAATTTCATTATATATGACTTTTGAATTATTAAAATCATGACCTAGACAATTGAAATTTGCCTATCTCAAAAAAAATGTAAACTTCAGGTACTGCGATAAAAGGGGACAAAAGTATTGTAAACCCAAGCAAATTACCACTACATTTTAGTTTAAGATTCCTATCCCATACAATCCCATGAAATCAGAACTTTCTCAGTCATTTTTTTAAAATTACCAAATTAGTGTATTGCTCTAAGTATTCTGTTATATAGGCCAGAAGGAGGTGGTCTTCCAACAGTTTATTTGGATATATTAAAATAAACCACGTTTGTTTGTTTTTTTAAAAAAACCACAGAAAAGGGTCTGGATATGCAACTTAGTGTGGACTATAAAACTACAAACTAAAGTCATGTTAGAAAAATAGCCCTTAAGGAGTTCCCTGGGCAAAGGAATGTTTCTGATAATAAATTTAAAAACTCTTGTGCTTTTGGTTAGTTTCATAACAAGAATAAAAAACCCTGTGGTTTTTACAAAATATATGTTATTTAAATATGTTTAATTATATATCAAGGTCCTAGAGGTCATGTGCTTCAGTGGATTTGGAAGGAACTATATTCAAATCCCAGGCCTTGGTACTTGTGTGACCTTGGGAAAGTCACATGTCTTCCCTAGGACTCAACCCCACCAAAACAGGTCACAGCCTATCTGTAACTTGGTAAATGGTCTTTGAGAGTTGCTGGGGCCACAAAATTCGTTACCCTGAGACCAAAGTATCAGAGTATAACCAAAAGAGGGCTCCATTTGGAACTAGAAGAACTGAGTTTGAATTCTGTCTGTCACCTTACTGCATTGATTTGACACAAGTCACATAGCTATTCTTTGCCTCAGTTTCTTTACCTGTAAATGATGTGGTTGGAATAGATAACATCCAAGGTTCTCACAAGATCCAAATTTTTGGTGTGTCCAAGTTTATCAGCCTTCTTAACTCAGCACTTTTACTCCTTTCTCAGTCACACACAGGAGTGGGCTTACCCTTGATAACTACACTCTCCATCCACTTTCATTATCCATAATTTATCTGACCATGACTTGCTTTCCTTTCATTTCTCACTGTGATTCACTCCTCCTAAATCACCAGTCCCTCCTTGCTTAGCCAGATCATCAAACTTGCTCTGTCTTCATTTTCCTCCCTTCAAAATCTTGACCTTTATTTAACCAGTTACACTGTCTTCTCTACCCATTGCCCAGTTGACACTCATTCAAAACCACAACACTGGATTACTGCCCCCATGTCCCTTCTCTTCTCTCCTTTGTGCTGCAGAATGTCGCTGGAGAAAGTCACCAGTCATCTGCTGTCAGCTCTCTCTCCTCCCCAATTCCACATTTCAAATCACTTCAATATCATGTCCCATTTTCTCCTCCTTTGCTCCAGTTTCAGAGCTCTCAATGCAAGCCCTTCTGTGCACCCTTTATCCCATCCTCTCTCATATCCTCTAAGAGTCTGTCTTTTTCTATTATTCCTCTCTCTTCCTGATTCTCCCCTTTTTTCTGGTTCCTTTCTTCCACCAATAAAGGTTCCCTGAACTCATCCTTTAAAAAAAAATTCACTTGCCTCCAAAGCTACCATTCTAAATCTCTACTGGCTATCACAGCCAACTTCTTAGACAAGCTCTCTGGACTCGGTTTGCTTCCACTCAATCCTTTCCAAACCACTCCACTAAAACTTTTTCTCCCAGGTCACCAATGATCACTTTTTTCTAAATCTAGGGACCTTTTCTCAGTCCTTCATCTTCTTAACCTCTCTGCAATATCTGTTGCTAACCACCCCCTCCTTCTGAATACTCTTCTCTTGACCACTTTTGTTCTGGTTCTCTTCCTACCTGTCTTTTTTAATATTTCTCAGTCTGCTTTGCAGGATCATAATCCATGCCCCACCCCTTATGCATGAGTGACTTCAGGACTTTTCCATAGGTGTCCTCCTCCTTCTTCCTCTCCTCACCTCTTTTCCCTCTCTCCCTCCTCACTACAGCCTAGGGCAGGGGTGGGGAACCTGCAGCCTCAAGGCCACATGTGACCCTCTAGGACCTATGTGGCCCTTTGACTGAATCCAAATTTCCAAAAATCCAAATCTCAAATTTGGATTCAGTCAAAGGGCCACACTTGAGGACTCAGAGGGCCACATATGGCCTTAAGGCCACAGGTTCCCCATTCCTGGCCTAGCAATTCAACTACTGTCTATATGAAGATGGCTCTCAGATCTCCATATCCACCCCTTATCTTTCTCCTGAGCTTTGACACCACCTCATGAGATATCTGACAGATTGCTCTGCACAGATTGTCCCACAAGCACCTCAAATTCAACATTTTCAAAATAGAAGTCATTATCTTTTTTTTTCTTTTCAACCCAGTTCTCCCAGTTTCTCCTTATTAAGGATAGCACCATTCTTCCAGTCATTCAAGTTTACAGCCTCAGGGTCATCCTTGACTTTTCCTTCTCCTCATCCACAGATGTCATCAGTCACCAAATCTTGCCAATTTTACTTCCTTGATATCTCTCACATCTTTCCTCTTCTTTTTTACTCTTGGAGAAAGCATGAGCTCAGTCTTTTTTTTAATCCATTCCATCCTGGGAATACATACAAATACCCTCCAGAGAGCTGACAAATTAGGAATCTAAAGCATAGACCTGCCCATATCCCTGTACCACTCAAAAACCTCCATCACAAATGTGTCTAGGATAAAATATAAACTCTTCTGTCTTCTATTTAATGGGTTTCATAGACCTTCTTTCTAAACTGATTACACTTCATACTACATTCTGGTCAAACTGGCCCCTTTGTGGTCTTCCATACCTGGAATGCCTTCCTTCAACTCCACCTTTAGGAAAGTCTAGCTTCTTTTAAGGCTTAGATCAAGCACCATATTCTTCAAGAGGTCTCTAGTAATTCTCCTTGTTACCCCTCCCCAAAATCACGATAGATAGATAGATAGATAGATAGATAGATAGATAGATAGATAGATAGATAGATAGATAATAGATAGATAGATACACATATGTGAAAAACTGATACAGTGATAAGTAAATCCAGGAGGTAGAATAGATAGATATATAAATACATAGATAGATATCTCCTGAATTTACTTACCTGCAACATGTTGTTCTCCCCTTCCTCTCTCCCAGTGCAATGCAGGCTTCTTGAAGGAATAAACAATCACTTTTGAATTTGTATCTTTAGTACCTAGCGGTGTCAGGCATAGAGAAAGGACTTAATAATTGGTTTTGATTGCTTCACGATCCTTTTTTTAATTTAGCCAAGTAGCTCCTCAGACAACAGAAATAGAGACCACCAAAGCCTTTTCTGCTTGATGGAAATTGCTAGTGTTTGTGTCCCATTAACTTAGTCTTTAAGAATCCAGGGACACTTCCATGGCACAGTAAGGCATTAGAGTAGAGCATTAGTATAGGATATTATATTTTATTATTCTTTCATTATAATTATAGCTATCCGTATAAAGGAAATTGCTTTGCTTCTGTGAGATAGTTTAATAGATCAATAAGTACTCCTTGAGAACCTACGTATAATAAACTCTGCTGCATGCCATGAGACATATAAAAGAGGTATATAATGGTCCCAGCCCTCAAGAAACTTACAGTTTAGTTAGGTAGGCAACATATAGACACACAAAAATTTAAACAGTATAATATTATACAAGAGATGTCACAAGGCAGTCTGTGAAATTGTCCATATAATTTCAGCTGTACTGCATTTCTAACATTCACAATGAAGGTTTTATTTTTAGAAAGGAGAAAAAAATTACAGGATGTAGTTAAAATAACATGCATCCAAAGATAAATGTACCTCTTTCTTCAAGGTGTATATTTTATAAACAGATTTCTTCCTTCCTTCCCCTTTAGAGTATCTCTGTGAAAGTGACCATTTTTAATCAGAGCCCTTAACTTTCTTCCTTTGGAACTATTTAGTAGAGTTAACTTTTTTTTAAATTTCTCATCACTTAGAAATTCAAGTCAATTGACTTGTTCTAAGGCCAAGATATTATTTTCTGTTTACTTTTGTGGAACATCATGTATGACAAAACCCTTTTGAAAAACTCTTTGGAAGAGAACACACACACACGATGCTTACTTTACCACCATTCCTTCATCATTTTCTTTTCTATCTGCATTCTCCTTTCATCTCTCCTGTGTCCTTACCCACTTCTCCCTCAATCTAAATTCCCCAGAGAGTCTTCATTAGATGCTTCCCATCATCACCAACATACAATATTGAATTTTCTGATCCCTCTAATAGCCATCCTACATCTTTGTCCATTCCAAGAAATTGAGATTTGTTCCTTCCCCAATCACTCCAGCTATCTCCCTGCATTCCCAGCTATGGACACAAAGATATGCAGCAATTCTATTCCATTCTTTTCCTTTCCACACCCAAACTTTGTCCGCAACAAAGGTCAGAAAACCAAGAAAAGACCAAATGGCCCATTCTGGCTTGTTTTCCTGAAGGAAAAGAAAAGATTTCATTGTCCTAGGGGAGAGGAGGTTGTTTACAGAATCTTTGAGGCATAAAAGATCTTGCTCCCCTCCAAGATGAAGGCATGGGCATAGATACCCCATCATCAATTCCTCTCACCAGAACCCCTTCAAAAATATTTTTAATATGAAAACTGTTTGTAATATGTGCCACTGTCCACTATTACAAAAAAAAAAAGTCACGGTAAGTAATCAACAAAATTTATTAAGCACTACTATGTTCCAGGCATTGTTCTAGGTGCCTGGGCTATAAAGACAAAAATGAAATAATCCCTCAAGGATCATACCTATGTTGTATTAAAGAAAGTGACATATATGCCCTACATCAACATAAATATGTATACATTATGTATAAGTGTACAAAATACAAAAAAATAAATACAAAGTAAGCTATGCAGTATTGCTCTAGATTCATTTGGTCTTTTTTTTCCTATTCATTTCTTAGGAAAGACTATTATAGTGCAACTAAAGTATTATAAATAGGGGCTAAAATTTCTGTTGATTTGAATCCTCCCCTGTGGGGAAACAGTAAATGAGATGAACAGTCCCTTCTCTCTCCCTCTCCTCATTGCCATCTCCCTATACATCATAATTTTTGGTGCATATCAGCTAAACATCTGCAAAATTATTCCCTTGTGTATATCTATAACCAAAAACTGGACATGGGAATCCCTTCCCAAAATAATGGAGCTCAAATTTAATTTCAGTTCACACCTTTTTAACATTTTTTGAATGGAAAATATTAACCCATTTCCCAATTTCCTACTCAATTGGCAAATAATCAAATTCTTGGCTAGTTTTCAGATCCTTTCCATTCTCGGACATTATAAAAACCAGGTGGCCTCAAATCCTTTCCATCCAGATGACCTCTTGTTCTTCTGAATTGGATTTGGGCCAGGTCTGAGTCAGGATGACATTTTGTCATTCTTCCAAGGCTATGTTTTGTTCTTTAATTAGACTTTATCTATACACATTTCATATCCAGTGCTTTCTTCAAAATAAATTCCCATTGCAAAAAAAAAAATTCAAATTTCAGAACTTAAGCACTCTCTAATTCACATACCCAGTGACACTGATTACCCTTAGAAAGTAAATCACTAGAGAAATCTTCCTCGTTCACCACCCTTTCCTCCTGAAGTCTTTCTCTTTCATGGACTTTTATGACATGACTCTTCCAAAAAAAAAAAAAGTTTACTAAATAGTTCCAAAGGAAGAAAGTTAAGGGCTCTGATTAAAAATGGTCACTTTCGCATTCTTACTTTTCACATTTTCAGGAGCAAATTTCTCAGTCAAGAGGAAGTCCATTTCCTTCTGCTTCATTTGGCACTGTTGACTACCTCTTTCTCCTGAAAACTTTCTCTTCATGGATTTTCAGGACATGACTCATGCTGGTTGTCCTCCTTCCTGACGGCTTCTTCTCAGTCTTGTTGGTTGGTTCATCATTATTAATATCATACTCCCTAATTGTGGATATACTCCAAGGCTCTGTTCTAGCTGCTCTTCTCTTCTTTTTCTCCATCTCTGAATGACCTCATCAACTCATGTAGGATTAATTACCATCTGGAAAGCTAGAAAGTCATACCAGTGACTCTCAGGTCTATATGCAACCCCATTCTCTCTCTTGAGTTTCATTCTTTCTTCAACACTTGCCTGTTGGACTTGTCATACTCAGTATTTTAGGGGCATTTCAAATTCAGTGCATCTGAAAAAGAGTTACTTCCCTTTGCCCCTATACTCTACCCTCTTCCAAATTTCCCTTTTTTTCAATCACCACTTTTCCACTTTCCCAGATCTGTAACCTTGGCATTATCTTTGACTCCTCACTCTACCTCCCCTCACATGTTCAATCTGTTGTCAAAATTTGTCATTTCTATCTCCTCAACATCTCACTTCTTTCCATTTCCCTCTACTCCCACAGCTACCAGTATAGTTCAGGCCCTCATCCCTTCTCCCAACATTATTGAGACGACCTCCCAATGGATACTTCTCTTTCAAGTTGTTCCCCTCTTCAGACCATCCTACACACTACTGCCAAAGTGATTTTCCTTAAATCTGATCTGACCATGTCACTCTCCCATGCAATTCATGCCTTTAAACTACCATCTTCCATGTCCCTAATGAATTCCCCTCTCACCTTCCTCTCCTCTCACTTTTTTCTTAACTCTCTGCAGTATGGCTTCCAGCCTCTTCATTGAACTGAACCTACTTTTGCTACTGTTACCAATGATCTCATAATCCCCAAATCTCCTGGTCTTTTCACATTCATCATTCTTCTTGATTTCTCTGGAGCCTTTTCACCTCCAGAATCTTATATAAAATCCTATTTGTCTTTTAAAACTATTCATACTCTGGGCTCTTCCTACCTTTCCAATCTTCTTACCCCTTACCTCACACACTCTGTGATCCAGTGATACTCGTCTCTTTGTTGTACCTCACCTAGCTCACTCCAGCTCCATGGACATTAACTGAATGTCCCTAATGCCTGAAATTCTCTACCTCCTCAACTCTACGTCATGGCTTACCCAGCTTCTTTCAAGTCCCAACTGAAATTCCACCTTCTACAGGAAGCCTTTCCTGAGCCCCCTTTATACTGGTGCCTTAGAAAATACTTCCAATTCATCCTGTATGTGTGTGTGTGTGTGTGTGTGTGTGTATAAAACTTGTTTGTCCATAATTGTTTTCATGTTGTCTCCTCCACTCCACATCTCCCCCAATTAATCTAAATTCTTAACAAATGCTTCTTGATTTTTAAGCACATCATTTGAGAGTAATTCTTTAAAAAGAGCTGAGGTTGACCTGGTTTAGCTATAGTTTGTGATATTTTCTGAATTCACCATAAAACATTCATGTGACTATACTAGCAAGAGACATTTTTGAATGTGCATTGTGCATCTTTTTTTATTATATTGCCTTAGGAGTAATATTAAAGAAAAAAGCTACCTTTTGCTCTTGTCCACAAAACAATTTTGGGTAATGTTTTAAATTGACCTTTGAAGGAAAAATTTAGATCCATGGGGTTTGTATGATGAAAAATTAGGCTTGATTAATAGTTACTCTGTACTTGAAAAAATTGGGAACTTTTTGTCTGTATAAAATGTGACCTGGACAGCTTGAAGTGGAAATCAATAATCAGAGGGAAATTTAGAGCTAGTCTGTCATCTAGCTTCTCAAAATATATGAACCAGCCATGAAATAAGAGATAAAACTTCCAATTTAAGTACCTGTTGAGGCTATTCAGCCCCCTCCCTCCATGATGGATTCTTCTTCTGAAAAGTTATAGATATATATCGAAATTCTCATTTCCTCAAAGTCATTGACATCTCTATAGCCCTTTATGGTTTACAAGATGTTTTATTCACAAGAAACTGAGGAAGTAAACGCAAAGACTTTAACCAGGACTGTCATAACCAGTACTCAAATGCAATCCCTTTACCATGCAAAGTCTTTCTAATACACTATACCATCTGTCTGTCATCTGTCTGTGATTCTTTCCTCCCATCCTCTCTCTCCCTCTCCCCTTCCCTCCTCCTTTCCCTCTCCCTCCCTCCCTCCTCCTCCCCCTCTCCACATCTTTAATAAGAAAAACACTGTTGATGAGGTAAGCTTCTTGGCAATTTAAACAAAATTGTGGGTTGTGTTGAGATAAATGTTGATTTGAAAAGCGATTACAACATTGCTCTTCTTTGCTCTGTACATGACTTTTAAGGAGAGAAAAACCTAGGATTAATTTATAATTCTGAGTTCTAAAAACATCACCATGCTTGCTATCATCTGGAGATGGTAACGAAAAGCTAAAGATTCCTATTTTAAGCACTAGCCTAATTAACCTGTGTCAGTCAGGACTGGTTAACTGTTTTTTATCTTCCTAGTCGATGAAACCAGAGCATAACCACATTTCCTCCAAACCGTACTGAAACTAGCTTCCCCAATATGTTGGTTTCTACTGGCAATGTTTCTTCCTGAGGATAAAGAATGAGGCTTTCACTTGCATGATACTCTGTTCAGTGTTAGGTTCTGTGTCACATTTGTGTCTGTTGCATTAACAAACTGAAGTTCACTTTGTTCCTTTCCACTGGAGTATGTGGTATGGCTTGGATGGTCTTATTTTGTCTAAATGGTTTCTTTCTACAAAATAGAAGAGAATTTCAAATTGGGGCAAGAAGAAAGCAACGCTTGTTCACCCACTTTCTTTTTCCTAAATGTCCACAGGAGCAGTTTGAATTTGCCTTGACAGCAGTGGCCGAGGAAGTGAACGCAATACTAAAGGCACTCCCCCAATGAGTATCCCCATTCCTTGAAGCTTTCTGAAGACTCGTCCCTCATCTCCTCATCCTCCATCCCTGTGAATGTCATTGGAAACTATGACTTGACATTAACTGTGTCTTCTATTGTAACTTCATAGTCATAGGGTCTTCAAAACACCTATAGCTGATAACAGTTTAGCAGTTAAAATATGTATTTTTGTTTAAATAAAAATTATATATAGAAACATCCAGTGTTGGGAAAGGGGGGAACAATTCATCTATTCATTTTCATTTTCTTGAAATAATTTTTCACTTCTTGAAAGCACACATTTCATACACATTTAATTTCAAATAATATAATGATAGTAGTTCATTAATGAGTATATTCTTATGCTCTCAGAAAAGAGTGCTTAGTTTTCATCTGTAGCTTTCCAAAGGAAGACTGATAGGGTCTTAAATTAAAAACTTACAGGTAAAAAAAATCAGATATACATGTATGTATGTATGTGTATGCATATACACACATACATATATAGACACTCACATATATATTTTTTAAACCTGACTTACCATAAAGAGATGCCACCTTCCTTCCCCTGAAGCATTTGAGCAGCTAGACAAAAGGTTACCTTAACAGTTGTTTAAACATTCTGTAACTTTTATACAAATGCCAGGAAGAAAGTGAGTTGCTGGTATCATGCTGCTGACCTAAGCTGAAAGCAGGTGATTTGACCTTACTGGCACAGTTGTTTGGCAGCCAGAAGCATATAATCCACAATACTGTAGTGATCACAAGGATTTTTCCCCCATGTTCAAATACACTTTCATTTACTATGCTCAGAAATTTTTTAAGTTAACATTTCCAGCTCACATAAAGTGCTTTACCAACATTATAGTGCTAAATAAGTGCTATGTTTCCATTCAAACATAGGGACACTTTCCCCGTAACAGAAACTTATTCAAAACAATATACTAGTCCATCTAACATGGAAACACATGTCAGTCCAGCATTAGGGCAGCAGCATTCCAGTATTCATTTGTGGCTGAACAGTCAGAATAAAAAGAAAAACACAACAAGGTGCCTGTGGAAAATTTCTGAATATCACCTTAACCAGTCTAACACAGTAACCTCACAGTCAAGAGATGCAATAGTGCAACCTGGAGGGAATGTTTTATGGGTCTCTGTTGGTAGCCTTGAGAAATGTACCATGAAAATTCCCGTTCTTTTCATGGAAGGGAAGATGGATAAAGAAAGTTCTTTACACGTGACTTCACAATGTCAAAAACACCCAGTAGAAAGACAAAGTATGATCAGATATCCATTTATATTTTGTCCATGTGATATATGATACCTTATTTAACAAAATTTTCTCCCCCTTGCTGAATGAGATTGGTT
Source organism: Notamacropus eugenii (assembly GCF_028372415.1). Classification (NCBI taxonomy): domain Eukaryota; kingdom Metazoa; phylum Chordata; class Mammalia; order Diprotodontia; family Macropodidae; genus Notamacropus; species Notamacropus eugenii. The sequence goes on from NC_092874.1 coordinate 86,946,296, forward strand.
ATTCGGGGTTTATATTTGGGGGCTGTATACTTTTGTTAAAATTGTACTCTGTGTTGTTGACTTCCCAAAGATACCTATTGTTTTTTGCCTTTCATTGGACAAGATTATCATGCTAAACAAGACCCAAAGGTCTTCCTCCCTATGTTGGATTAATTCATAAGGCTGTGTACAAGGTGTTTTCTGTCCCTTTGCTTTTCCACTGCATTCCATGTCATGCCTACCATTTTAACCAGTTATTACATTTGATGAAGCAGTGCCTGCTGTAGGAAAAAGAGAGATGCTAAAATGTATACATCTGTTAATGTTATAGGTATGTGATGCTGCTTTAATACATTTACCTTTCCATTTGAAAAATTGTTTTTTTTTTCCTAGTGGTAATATAAATCATAAGCAAGAAAACTATCTGAATGAAAGAAACTAATACGTAATTGTAATGTATAACTGTGTATGTCTCAGATATCCTCCCATGAGGGAGATATATTTAATTGTGCCATATTAAACTCTTGATTTCAAACTTGAATGGTCTTCATTTATGAATGGGAGAACACTTGTTTTTTTTTTCCTATCAAACTTTATGTTATTTGGAAAACTAACATAAGTTTAGGTTTGTTTGGAACAGTAAAAGTGTATACTTAGAGCCAAACACCATATTGCTATTTTAACTACTGTGTATGAAGTATATTAAAGGCAAGAATGTCACAGAAATTTTTAGCAAAATAATTAATCTTATCAGAAGGCTTCAGAAATACCTTTTTCTAAGTAGGTGTCATAGTGTATTCTTAGTCTTTGTAACTGCTTGATATGGGTATCCCATAGGGAAGTGATTACAGATACCATTTTCTTCTACATAAAGCGTTCCAAGTAGATGAGCATCTGTCTCCCTCCTATCTCTAGGAAATGAGTTTCCACATTATTCTTCAGTAACTAGATGTTTGTTCTAGTACTTCTTCAAATCCTTTACTACCGCAGAGATCTTCCTTAAATACCCCCCAAATTATCCATGCTTTGGGACGTGTCCATTTCTTCTTTTATCCTCAGTGGAGCTAGAGATGGCTTCTTTATCCTGTTCTGCATAACAGTCCCTCAGCATACCTGAAAACAGCTATTGGGTGATAAGCATCTTAAAGTTTTTCAAGCAATAACTAAAAGAAAATACATTCCTAGGAGATGATGTTTGGTTAAGAGAAGTCTCTTTCAATTTAATATCTGACTACTTAGGTAAATAAAGTTAAATAATCACCATCAAGCAACTGTGGATCAATAACTTCAGTCAGAACAATAGCATGAGCTTCAGAAGACAGACCACTGTGTCTCCATTGATTAACGTCGACTCCCTCTTTCTGCTGTATTGAGAGAATGATCCCAAGCACTTAGTGGAGGAATAGTTAGCATAACTCTGCTTTACAACTAGCCATAGATGAATGGTACCAGAAAACCAGCTGCATCCATTGTGCTCCTTATGTATTTCCCAGAGGGCGAACAGACTGAATATTTCAATGGGCTGATTAAATTTATACAAGGCTAATATAGTTGGTAATTCAGCATTATAGCTATGGCACTTCCCCCCCCAAAGACTCTGGCAGAGGCCAACTAATTTTAGAACCTGGGTCAGAGTAAGTCTACCTGAGTCTCTCCTTCAGGTTAAAGTTCTGTGTAGTCAAAAATACTTTACTTTTTAAATGATTTTTATGGTGACTATGACAATCTCTAATTTCTCCTTGGTGCCTCTAAGTTTGTGACCCATATTACAGGATTATGCCCTAGGGTTACCTGTAGAACTTCCACTCCATAAGTAAATATGTTGTTTAATGGTATTCCTTCCTACCAGTTATCAATAGTGATTAATAATTGCCATTGTCAATAAATAGCATCAACAGCAATTACCATTATTGGTCATGGTCATTCTTCCTCCAAAACTACCTACTGCACTGTACTGTAGACATCCTGAGTGACACCCCTTGTACTCTAGTAGAGAAGATATAAAAATGCTAGATAAGAATTATGGAGCAAGGTATATGAAAGTATGTGTGGAGACAAAGGAGTCATCTAAGGGGAGAAACAATAGTCAGAGAAAACTTCTTAAAAGATGAATCTTAAAGATTTCAGTCTTCTTTTTAAAATGATGGAATGGGATGGGATGTAGCAGATTGTCCAAAAGATTTTGCAAGACAAAATCAGAGTCAAGTCAGGTTTAGAGCAATAATATGCTCTTGACCCATAGTGCCATGGTGCCTGACCAAGATACGTTCACTTCTATCTATATTGTTTCCTTCATATCATCACCGTGACCAATGATTTCTTCTTCAAGTTATTGCTGTTTCACCTCCAAACTATTTTATGGTCAGACACTTGCCTGAAGTATTTTGCTGAGATTGCCCCCTTGAGATCATGGCAAGTAAAACTGGATTCCATTTTACAAAATAAAACACCAAGTCAATCAAACTTTTATACACTAACCATAAAAATCCCAATTAACAGCAGAAAACATCATGTCAATGTCAATCAAGGGAGTGGGTATGTTTTACAATATATGGCTTTCATGATAGTCCTCATTGGTATTCTCTAGAAGTGTATATGTGTACATATATACATACCTAAACATATATGTACATATTTACATATGTACACATACACATATATCACACTGTCATTCAAATTCTCAATTTACCTTCATTATGACTAGCAAGTTTTGCAATAAGTACTTAACAGAGGCTTGTCAATTGATATACCCAAAACAAGTCACACAAAATGCATCCAAGTCAATAGGCATAAAATGAAACCTTAAAAACCACCAGGGAGGCCCTGGCTTGAGGACTGGTGGTAGGAAAAGGTATTAGACACTGAGGCAACTCAATAATTCTGTCAAGAAGTTCAAATTCTCACCTTATACTTCATCATAAGTAGAGAAACATCAAAGTATTCTGTTCATCTCATTCTAATACTACTGAAAATGTCCACTTTTTCTAGATGATCCTTGTCCTCCAATGAGGGGCAGTATTGGCTGGTGGGATATCTCTATAACTATGCATAACACCTTGCTTAAGATAGACAAAAGTGCAACTTCCTATTCCATTGTAAGTCTCAAGATTATTCCATTATATTTCCCAGTGAGATTGTCACTAAAGTCTACCACTACCTGAGAGCAAAGGGAAGAAAAGATGTTTTAGAAGCCAATGGTTTGTTTTGAGTGAAAGTTCAAACTCCTATAGGTGCAAAATTCTCTCTGTCTTTTGCACTTACCTGATGCCACAGCTCTCTGGCAGTTAGTTTTATGGAGTATGTTTGTATTTTGATTTTATCTCGACCCTAAGTCAGAATGGTCTCGATTCTAAGTCAGTCAAGAGTCTGTCTTAAGTCAGGTGAAGTCATGTAACTGGTGCTTTTCATGTTGTGTGCCAGTAAAGATTTTGTTGAACTTGGTTGTCTCTTGATTGGGCTGCCATCTAAAGTAAACACTAAATCAAATCTACTGCTCAAGTGTGTGTTTGGGGAGGGTCAGGAGTCTGGTTTTCAATTTTCATACCAGGGACTTGAGTTTCAAGGTGATCCTATTGATACATGGCAAAAAATGATAATCTTGTCATAAGAACATTCTCTAATTTTTTTCTTCCCAAGTTAATTCAGTGCTTTTAAAAAGCTGATTTGCATGCCCTCTACTCCCTGTCTTTCTTTTGCTGCTTTGTGCTCTCACTTTTAAATGCATGCATAAAATAACCTCAGCCCAGTCCATGGGGAGATGACAGCAATATTATATGGAACTCTGTTTTGTGCTTTATTAATCAAGTAAAACATTAATAAAAAACCTGTCATAATTAGTGGAAGAGGCATTAATTTTAAAATGTTTATTGGAATAGAAAATTAGAATTTGATTATACCTTTGTTGCTAAACAATGAGTCGTTCTAATTTTATTCCATGTATTTGTTTAGAAGCTTGGTCTTAGCCATTTATTATGATCTACTTTTTAAAAATTGTACAGTTTCTATCATTTGCTTTTTAAATTGAGTATGATTTGTAGGTTTGATTGGTCTGCTTTTATTTTCTCCCTCCTTTAGAATATTTGAAGGTTTTTCTGTGTTCTGAAATGCTAAAGATACACACACATACACATAGACACATACATAGACCCAAAAATTATTGCTCATCTCTCCAGGTTTGTTTCTTAATAAGAATACTGTGCTAAAGATCTGGCCTGCAGAACGGACTTAAAGCATGGTTTCTTCACATCATATTTAATTTACCACATCTCACAGCCTAGAAATGGGACACCAGCAAGAACTTATTGCAGATGTGTTCCTGCATGCCTTTTGTATTTATTTAATGGCGCAACACTGGTCTGTCTTCAGGTGTTTTTCCTTCCTGTTCATCAATTATGCTAAATTCTTAATATGTATATAAAAAAGAATTATACAAAATATTTTGTGCTACCTCTATACAAATTTCACTTGTGAATAAAGTCTCATTGTCCATGGAGTATTGTGAATACAGCAACATGGCCTGATGCTTTCTTGGATACAAATACCTGGGTTGTTTGGGGGACAGAATACTAGACACATGGCTTGCTAGGTTCAGACCATTATAAAGGGAGAAACTAAAGGTTTCCTAGAATTTGCTGGACACTTTAACACAGAGCAGATGAGGATCTTCACATTGTGAATCTTAAAGATTCCATTGTATGCTTTTGCAGGAGCTAGAACGGCCTCACAGATTTAGCACTGAAGTAAACAGTAGTTATACTAAGTTGGCATCACAGAGCTGGGACAGAAGTCTGATTTCTGGCATCAAAAGGGAAAACATGAAAATATGAGTAAATGGGGCTACCTTTGCCTATGAGTTCACTTACCAAATGTCTAGCACAGAGGTGGCCTCCAGGCTGCAGGTTTCCCAGCCCTGGAGCATGTGGTAAATACTAGGCACTATAGACACAAAGCCAAATGCCAGATAAGTTAGTTCCTGCCCTGAGGAACCTGACATCCTAACAGTAGAGATACTGCACACCTATACAGACACATGTGATACACATACAGAATAAGTACAAAGTCAAATGAGTAAAGGGAGAAGGGAAGAGCCAGAGAAGGTCTCATGTAAAAGGTGATGCTTGAGCTGTGTCTTGAAGGAAACAAGGGATGCCTAAACACAGAAAAGAGAAGGGAATCAGTTACAAACATGGAGGACTATCAGCAAAAAGGCACGAAGACAGAAAAATGAGCAGGAAGAAGGCCAGTTTGGCTGCACTACAGGATAAATGAAGGAGAGTAATGTGTAATAAAGGCAGCTAGGTGGAATGGATAGAGCACTGAGCCTGGAGTCAGGAAGACCTGAGTTCAAATCTGGCCTCAAACACTAGCTGTGTGACCCCGGGTAAGTCACTTCACCCTGATAGCCTCAGTTTCTTCATCTGTAAAAGGAGCTGGAGAAGGACATGGCAAACCGTTCCAGTATCTTTGCCAAGAAAATTCCAAATGGAGTCACAAAGAGTTGGACACAACAGAAATGACTGAACAACAATATGTAATAAGTTTGGAAAAGTAGGGTGGGACCAGATTGTAAAGAGATTTAATGCCAAATAGAAGAGTTTATATTTCATCTTTAAAAAGTCACTGCAATTTGTTGAGAAGATAGGGGTGACATAGTCAGACCACTACTTTAGGAAAACCACTTTGGTGACTAGAGGGCCTGGGCTGGGGGTGGAGAGGGAGAGATGGATTGAAGTAGTGAGAGATGAGGCAGAGAGATCACTTAAAAGGATATTGCAAAGTAATCCAAGCAAGAAGCGATGAGGTGTTGAACTAGGAAAAGGCTTATTTTAGTAGAGGGAAGAACACTTATACAAGTGTTTTTATAAAGGTAGAAATGACAAGATTTGGCCACTATCTTCTGTCTTCACAGCACTGAATTCTCTACGCCTTCCAATGTGGCAGACAGCTGGAAAATAGGCAACATTTTATAGTGGAGAGACACGAACTTCTTGTGTAAACTGAAGCAAATCAATTAACCTCCCTGTGTCTCAGCTTCCTCATTTGTAAAAAGAAGGCTGGGATTCACCAATGCCTCATTCAGTTCAAAAATCCCCTGACTCTAATTCAAGGAACAAGGGATCCCTTTCCCTTCCCAAATGTACTTTTAACCATGAATTTTGGAAGGAAATGCCCCTGCCTTTGTTGTATAACGGAGAAGACAAATAGCTAGGAAGGGATGGGGTCATAGTAGCTTGGTGGGAGGAGCTATTTTTAGGTTGACGACACTGTATAAAGCATAATTCCTAAGAACAATCAGAATTCAGTCCAAGAAGGAACAGGTGTTCTTAAAACGTGTTTTTGTTTTGTTTTTAAAGGTAGAAACTTTTTGGCTAGGCCCTCTCTTAGAACCAAACTTGACTCATTTTATTGTGAGAATAATGTTGATATCATGCCTTCAGTTTGAATGCTAAAGGGACTTCATCAAACTTTCCTTCCTAAAGTGGTAAATTTCATTTCTGAAGGAAAAAAAATCTCTTTTCCAAGAGGTATGGTGTAACAACTTTCATTGACTACCTCAGCAACACAGTTCTTAATTTGACTTCTACCATCAAAGACCTGAGGGCTTTGAAATGATGCTACTGCTGAGACCTTTCATAGTATAAACAGTCTGGGCCAAGGCCTAGGCTGGTGACAGGACTTTGTGCCCTAAATCCTTGACACGATTATCTTTCCCCCGTAGTGCACTTGTGGTCTAGGCCAGAGGTGTCAAGCTCATGGTCAGCAAGTCAATGCCTGCAAACCTGCTTGAATGCAGCCCAAACCAATTTAAAACATAATTGGGAAATGTCTAACTAACTAAAAAATAAAATCTATATATAATTTTAATTTGTGTTGATGTGCAACTCCCGAGGATTCATTTCTGTTTGAGTTTGATACCTCTGGTCCAATGAAACAGTATGGGAATCAGAAAACCTGGGCTTTAGATCCTCCTTGGCCACCAATATCAATAAGAATTTGCCATGTCAGGAACCTTCTCCCAGAGTTACAACAGTCAAAATCAAACAGCGAGATGGCACAGCACATAGAACACTGGACCTGGAGTCAAGAAGACTGGGTTCAGTTCCAACCTAGATACATACTAGCTGTGTGACCATAGGCAAGTCACTTAACCCCTACTGGCCTCAATTTCCTCATATGTAAAATGGGGATGATAACAGCACCTACTTTCCAAGGTTGTTATGAGGAGCAAATGAGGTAATAATTGTAAATCACTTAGCATAGTGCCTAGCACATAATAATTTTTTATAAATGTTAGTTATTGTTATTATATGAAAAAAGTTATTAAAGTAATTGATAAAATAAACATGCAAAATAGAAGGTAATACTACTATTGTCATTATTTACATGAGTGATCATAGGTTCAGATAATCAAATCCTAGGAGAGGACCTATCCCACTTGTCTTGGGGAGGTAATATGGGACCATCACACCACAGAGTCAAGAGATCTAGGATAAAGTACCAACTCCAACACTTACTAGCTGGTCAGGTTTGGACAAGTCACGTTTCCCTTTCTGAGGACAGTTGCCTCATCTATAAAATAGGAATAATCAGGAATGAGCTATCAGCAGAGTGACTTAGTGGATAAAATGGTGGACGTGGAGTCAGAAAGACAGATCTAAATATTGCATTTACCATTAACTGAGTAACCCTGAGAGACTTGTGTAACCTGTACGTGCCTTGATCAAGTCCCTGGGATTTATCCACTAAGTTATAGATGAGCTGAGATTTCCCCCACACCAAGAAAATCCAAGATCCTTGCAGTTGCTGTCCTGACCACCTCTATGGACTATTGTGAGCAAAGTCCTTTGTAAGCCTTAAAAAAGCTCAAGAAAAAATGGATGTATTTCAGTTTCAGGGACAGGATATTAGAATAAAGGAGGAAATGGGAACAAAATACAACTCACCTAGGTGAACACTATTCATGGCTGAGGAGTCATCAATAAAGATTCCATTGATAAGATATCTGGGGAAGCCCAGTTCTTTTCTCCTGCTACTTTGAGTAGAGCTTCTGATAATAACTGTCATTGATACAGTGCTTTAGGAGGAGGGTGGAATCCATACTTTTGATTTCATCAGCACAGAGTATTTCTAGTGTAAAAACTCCCTCTACCAATGTAGATCATAACTCTTATTCAATGCAAGAATTATCTGGGACACTGAGAGGTTAGTTAAGTGACTTGCCTATTGCCAAGGAGCCAGAATGTTTCAAAGTCATAACTTGAATCCAGGTCTTTATAACTCGCAGACTGTCCTGCATCCACTGTACCATGCTGACTCTCAACTCATAAAGTCATGATATAAAATCAGGACATCACTAATAGACATATCTCTCCATAAAGTCTTACATGTATTATTTCATTTGCTCTTTACAACCACTAAGAAGGTATATATTAGAGGTATGGTCATCCCCATTTAATAGATGAGGAAAATGAGGTATATGGACACAAGTTCAGCACCTTCTCCATGGTCACACTGCTGGTGTCAGAAGCAAGACGTGAACTCAGTTCTTACTGACTTCAGATCTAGCTTCTTGCTACTATAGCACCATTGGGTAGCATTGTGGATAGAATACCAGTCCTGAAGTTAGGAAGACCTGAGTTAAAATATCTTCTCAGACACTATTTGGTGACACTGGGCAAGTCACTTAGTTTCAGCTAGTTACATCACAGATCATAGCTACAGAAAACAATGGTGACTGAGACGGACATGAACTCATCTTATGGAGACCGTAGGCTGAAATTGGAAGTTTTATGAGAGACTTCCTGTCTTATAGATACACAGCTGACACATTAAACAAATATCCTTTTGTCATCCACGATACTGACTATAGCCCATCCTTAGTCCCCTTGGAAGTTAGCTACAGAGTATTCACCCATAAATTGTATAGATTGGTTCACCATACTGAAGTCCATGCCCTATGTTGGGTGCCTTCCTCGACATTGTAAGGATACTGGTATAGAGGAGAGGTTGTAAACTGATTATCCCTTGGATTCTCTACACATGCAGTCAACCATTTTTTTTCAATCATACATTTATCTGATGACATCCTTTCCTTAATCAACCTTTAATTGTTATCACTCAATTCACAAGCACTTATTAAGCACTTACCGTGTTCCAATCACTGGACTAAGCACTTGGGGTTACAAAAAAGGCAAAAACACAAAATCAGTCCCTTCCTTCAAAGGTCTTAAATTCTAAGGGGGAGACAACACATACCTTAAAAAGTACAAAGAAGGTGATTTTAGAGGGAAAGACTCGAGAGGCTCAAGGGGACTAGGAAAGCCACCCACAATAGGTGAACTGAATCTTGAAAGAAGCCAAGGTATCAAAGGGGCAAAAATGTCCAATCATGGGAGATAGCCAGTACAAAAGCACAGGGATAAATAAATGCCATATGAAAGGAACAGCAATGAGATATGATGGCTTTGCTAGAGAATAGAGTTTGTGAAGGAGAACAAAGTGTAAAAAGACTGGTGTCACCACCTGCTCATGCTCACCATGAAGCTCTCCACTGACCTCAGAGTGCAACTCACTTTTAATTCTTTTGCTGCTGGAGTGTTCTAAAACTCCCAATAACACTGGTAGAATATTGATATTAACAGATGAGCCTTTGTTTTGGGGAGATGTTGGAGGTCATTAAAGGTCATTTCTGATTTCCCAACCCAACCTAAACATCTCATATTTACAAATGGGTAATCCTGACTTTGGTTGGACACCATATTGGAGATCTTACCAGCCTAGTTAGGAGACAGTATGATGGAGGAGTCCCAGAGAGAAATTTGTGGAGAAGAGGGAGAAGGAGTGTTGAAGATTAAATTTTCCCTTTTGCACAGTTTGGATGAAGCCTCAGCATAGAGAGTCAGAAATTCATTTTCTCCAAATGCCATCATAGTTCCTTTTAAGCCCTTATTTCTGCTCTACCACATTCCTTGCCTGAGTTCTTACAGTTGGGAAGGTCTCCAATAGCATCTCCCTTGTAGGGTTCCAGCCCACGGATTCCTGGTGTGTTTACTCTCTTTTTATCTCTGGACAGCTGTAGGGAGTTATTTTCCCTCCTGGCTCCCACCCCCACAGGATGCTCTCTGGCACAGAGTCCCCTCTTTCTCAGGAGAGCCTAGGACTCAAGGGGGATGTTGGGAAAGACAGCAAGAAGAAACCCACCTGGTGATTCTAAGAAACAGATCTCTTTTTAAAGAAGTAGAATGTAGGCAGCCTGTTCCCTTCAGGTGGACAGGAGTCCCCAGAGAGTGGAAACCCAAAGTATTTTTCAGATAAAATTTCTAACTGTACTTACACAGCGACCCATAATCCCTTAGGGCTTGGCCCAGAGAATGAGGCATTGAGGAAACTAGGCACAAGACCTGTAAGTTTTGTTGAGGAGAAGAAGGAAAGGATAGGTCCAGTGCATGGAGCACTGTGACCTGGAGACAACGGGCCTGGAGAAAGCAAGAAAAGCATCTGAAGTGAACTCTTATCCAGGTGGAAGGAGCCAAAATCTCTTCAGCGAAGTCTTCTAATGCTCACCTCATAAACTGGTTAAAGGTGGAATCCCAGTTATTCACCCAACATGGAGAGTGCTTTGTTTAGCCTATGACCAAGGAATGTCAGAGTATTCTTTGCACTAAAAAGGCTGGGAAAAGAAAAAGCCAAATGCTGAGAAGAAGAGGGTATAATGTGGACAGGACTGTCCAGGGATGGGGAAGTTACTTCAGGGAGTAACCTAGAGTACTATGTTGAGAGTGAGAGAAGAAAACAAAGGAAGTGAGAATTATACATACCAAAGCAGAGTCTCAAGAAACCTCAGAGAAAAGAGTATGTGCATGCAGGAGGAAGGAAATCGTTACAGAAAGCCTGGTGAAGTATCAAAAAACAAAGCTGGAAACATATGGAAAAAAGAAGGTGTCACTGCTAAGTACAATTGGCAAGGCTACCTCAAAGAGAGGAGAGAGTGTCTTAAGATTGTAAAGGTGCTAAGAAAGTGACTAAAAGGTCCATAGTCCTACACCCAGAGATGTGATGGCTATACTCAAGGAGCTACAGGATAGAAAGAAAGGTGCCATATATGCCAAAGTAATTCTAGTGGCACTTTTTGTGGCAACAAAGAACAATTAAGACATCCATCAAACTGGGAAAAGCTGAACAAATGACACTATGTCAAGGTAATAGAATCTAACTAGACCATAAGACCCAATCAACAGAAAGAATGTTGAGAGGCATCAAAGATTTGAATGAAAGCAATTCAAATGAAAAACAACAAAACCCAAATTGAATATCGGTATGATTGCCAAATCTCACCTAAAAGAGATGTGAGAATGTGTTTCCCTCCCTTCTTTACAGAGTTAGGGGCCTTGGAGGTGGAAACTAATACATACTGTCAGAACTTGCTGAAACGCTTCTTGTCTTTTATCTGCTTTGGAGGGGTGCAGAGGAGGGATATATTAGGAAGTGAAGATGATAGAAAACAAACATTTTTTTTTTAAATAGAAGTCTCCTGAGGTCACAGTGGCTGATCCCAGTTCACAGTGCTTAGAAATGCTCATTCACTTTTAGGTGAGAATTACACTGCACAGTAGAATCTAAAGGGAAACCTTATTTCTCCAACTAATTTGTTGGTTGACCTTGCTCAAATCATTCCACCATTTTGGCCTCAGTTTTCTCATGTCTTAAATGAAGAGATTGGACGCAGTTTCAAAGGTCCCTTCTAGCTCTAACATTCGGTCTTCAACCATCTGACTAGCTAAGATTTTTGTGGAAATGTACCAGTTACTGGGGAGAGGGAGAGGGGGGTGTCCAGGGCTGGATTAGAGCTATTAGAAATCTATGGCTCTGGAACAATAAAAAGGCAAACAGTAGGAGCTACTGAAGAGACTTGAATAGATGTTGAATCTCCAGCACAGACAGAATTGTTTCTAAATATGACTCCAAGCAAGCTTTTCTGGGTGACATCAGCTGTGCCTTAAATAAGCTTTTAAAAATAAAATCTCAAGAACTGCATTTGTGTTCTTAGACTTAAAAAGATAAAGTTATAGCACCACACACAGAGAAAGACACACACGCACGCACGCGCGCGCGCGCACGCGCACGCACACACATTTTAAATGCCCTTCTGGGGAAGAGACTATCTCCTTTTGCTTATCCAGAGTCTCCGGATGGTACTAACACAGAGTCCTTCCTGAATGTAGGTCATCCCTAATAAATGTTGGGTGAAATACATATCACATAGAGAAAGGAAAGATAATCAATTCATCAAAAAATATTTATTGAGCACCTACTATGTGCCAGGCAGTATTGAGCACCTACTATGTGCCAGGCAGTGTGTTAAGCACTGGGAACACAAAAAAGAGGCACAAAGCAGTCCTTGCCCTCAAGAAGCTTAAAATCTGAGTCCTAAAGTCATAAGACTTTGAAAACTACATGAATTCATCAATTATTCCTTTGGCCAAAGTAGATCACTGACATCTCACACCTCATTTGGTGGTTTCACAAGGTATTATGGGCAGAGAATTCATCATCTGGTGCCTAGCTTTCTGGTGAGGAAAGTTTGGTTCCCATATAACTAAGATATTGTCAGACCCAGTACTCAAAGCCTCTCAAACATAGAAGACCCGAAGAGAGCTTCTCCTGGCTTAGCTTTCAAGAACCTAAAGTCATCTCCACCCCCAAAGAGGTGGAGAATTTAGTTGATAGATGATAGCAGCACATGTATATGCTTCACCACTTATAAAGCACTTTCTTCACAACAATCTTCTATAGCCAATAGTACAAGAGTCAGAACTTCCATCCTGACATTCCTGTATTCACTTGGGAAACCATTCATGTATCTGGTTCATTGCCCTCACATGCATGAGACCCAGAAGCTTCAGTACCTTCAGTGTCCAAAGAGGAGCCACTATGTGTCTTACTAGTAGTTCTATCTCTCACACCTACTGCCTCTATGAGCCTAAACAAATAACTTCAGCTCCTCTGGACAATTCTCTTTTTAAAAATTAACTTGTTAATTTTTAATTTTCAACATTCACTTCCTTAAGTTTTAAATTTTCTCCACCTCCCTTTCCTCCCACTACCAAGACAGTATGCAAACTGATATAGGCTCTACATATACATTCTTATCAAACATATTTTCACATTAATCATGTTGCATAGAAGAATTAGAATGAACGAGAAGAACCATGAGAAAGAAAAAATAAAACAAAACAAAAAAGAGAGGAAATATTATGCTTTGCTCTGCATTCAGATTCCATATTTCTTTCTCTGGACGTGGCTGGCATTTTCCATCATGAGTTTTGGAGTTGTTTTAAGTCCTTGCATTACTGGGAAGACTTAACTGATCTTCACACACTGTGGCTGTTACTCTGTACAATATTCTCCTGGTTCTGCTCACTTCACTCAGCATCAGCTCATATAAACTTGGACAATTCCATAAGATTATAAGGTGAAAAGTGCCTGCCTGCATTAGGGAAGGGAGATTCCTCATTGAGGCAGTGCAATGGATAGAGCACTAGACCTGGGGTCAGGAAGACTTGAATTCAAGTCCAGCCCTAGACACTTATTAGCTGTGTGACCCTGGACATGTCATTTAACCTCCGTTTGCCTTAGTTTCCCCAACTGTAAAATGAGGATGATTATAGCATCCACCTCACAGAATTGTGAGGATCAAAGATCATATTTGTAAAGCACTTAGCACAATGCATGGTACATAGCAGGACTTAACACATCCTTGTTTCCCTCCTTCCTTCCACAGGTCCAGTGTTAGCTACTTCGTCTGAGTTGGTACACCTTTCTAATCTTTCAATGCAAGTCATTTATAAACATTCTGGATCAATAAGCTTTAAACTCTAGAACAGTTGTATCTGCATTGAAGGAAACAAAAGGGAATTATCTCTGCACTCATAAACAGCACCTAGAGAGGTGGCACATAACATATGGCACATATGGCACATAACATATAACATATAACACACAAACATATGTTATCATAATCTCAGAACCCCCCACAGTAGCTGAATCCCAGTCCACAGTGCTTAGAAATGTTCATTCGCATTTAGATAGGAATAACACTACACAGTAGAATTAGACAGGACCCTTATTTCTCCAACTAATTTGTTGGTTGGCCTTGTTCAAATCATTCCACCATTTTGGGATTCAGTTTTCTCATCTGTTAAATGAAGAGATTGGACTCAGTTTCAAAGGTCCCTTAGCTCTAACATTCGGTCTCCAACCATCTGACTAGCTAAAATCTTTCTGGAAATATACCAGTTACTGGGGAGAGGGAGGGTGGGTCCAGGGCTAGATTAGAACTATATAAAGAACTTCTACAAGTCACTATAGAAACACTTCTTTCTTGGTCTACTCAATTAGTTCCTGTTCTACAGATCAGCTCACGGCAAGCCCCTAATCATTTATCTTTTCCCTCCCATGGTGCTTGGACTGTATACTTTCCTCCTATCAGCCCTTCCCACTGAGTCACATCAGGATTGGGAAAGTTACCTGGGATTGGGCTATGCAAATTACTCCCAGACCACTATTCCAAAGATCTCCAAAATGGAGGGGGGAGAGGTAAAAATCACCTTTTACTCCTGTTATTTCCATTTTATAGATGAAGAATTTGACCCTCAAAGTAAAGTGACATGCACACAATTAAATGGTGTGTGATAGAGGCAAAGAAAAGATGCAAAGATCTCTGGGAAAAAGAAGGGAGGGGTTGCTTTCAGGTGAGTATATCTTCATGAAGGAGCTGCCATGAGCCAAGGCTTGTGAGCAGAGAAGGAAGACTATCAATGGGCAGAAAAGAGGAAACACACAGGGGAGCAATCAAAAAGAGCCAATGATTCAATTTAGCTGGAATATAAACACAAAAGGTAAGAATCAGAAAAAAGCCTGGAAGGGGAAGTTGGAGATAAATTATGGACAGTCTTAATATCTCTGGCGAGAGATCAGTCAGCCTCTGCTTGAAATTTTCCCATGGTAGGTAACTAATTTAGGAGATATTTTTAAACATGCTAATTGTTAGGACTTCCTTCCTCGTAAAGAGCTGAATTCTGCCTCCTTCTGACATATCGAGAGGCAGAAAAAGGGTAATCTCTAGTCCGGATAAGTCTTTCAAATACTGGAAGACAGATGTGTCTCCTATAAGTCTTCCTTTCTCCAGGCTAGACATGCTCGTGTTCATTAGTTATACTTCATGTGACATGGTTTTGACTCCTCTCACCTTCTAGGTTACCTTCGTTGGGAAGAACACCCATTTGTCAATGTCCTTCCTAGAATATCATGCCTGGAACTGAACACAATACTCCAGCTGTGGCCTGACCAGGGTAGATTACAGTGTGACAATCACTTCTTTTGTTCTAAAGACTATACTTCTATTAATTCAGCCTAAGATAAAATTAGCTATTTTGGCTGTCACATCACATTGTTGACTCCTTGTGAGTTAAAGCTCCTCTAAAACCCCAGGTCTTTTTCACATGAATTACTGTCTAAACAATTCTCCCTTTTCCTTTATTTGCATGGTTATTTGTTTTGTTTTGTTTTGTTTTTAAACCAAGAGTAGAGCTTTACAATTATTCCTATTAAATAGGGATAACCATGTGGTGGGTTGGGAGCTGATCTTGGAAGCAAAAAGATATGAATTCAAGTCCCACGCCCTACACATAAGAAATCATTCAGTCTCTCAGTGCCCTAACCAACTATTTACGACTTAAAGATTAATAACCTTGAGGAAAAGAGTGTCCTCATTCAAGAATTCCCTAAACAAATGAAATTTACAGACATGAGAGATGTTATGGAGGTAAAATTGAAAAACTTAGCAACAGAGTGCATATGGAGAAGGTAGAGGGAGATGGAGGTGTTAAGGATGACTCAGGTTATGAACCTGTTTGGCTTGGACAAAAATGGGGACATTAGAAGAAGGGTTGAATTTAGGAGGAAAATATTGTCTTCTGTTTTGATCATACTGAGTTTTAGATGCCTATGAGAGGAGGAAGGGAAGGAGGGAGGAAGAGAGGGAGGGAGGAAGGAAGGAAGTTAAAAGAGACTAGACACAGTAATCACCAAACATAAAATCATGTAACCCATGACCCTTCTCAGAAGCAGTCATGGTTAAATTAGAGCTAACCTTGGAGACTTCTCCAATAACATCTCTTTGGCTCACTTTGCCATCATCCAGAGTATTCCCTGGGAAATCTCAGATTTGTTGGATTTGGTGTCTGAGGTTGGAGGTTTAAATCCTGCCATTTGTTTCTTGTGACCTTGAGAAAATCACTTAACTTCTCTTCTTATCTATTTAATGATAATATTTTGAACTATATGATTTTAAAGGTTCCTCTCAGTAGAATGATATATACATATCTCTATGAATCAAATTAAAGTGATCCATAGTAAGTGCTTAATAAATCCCTTGATACTAAGGAGCCTGAGTCTGGTAAATCATTTGAGTTCCAGAGTTCTGAGCTCCAATATGGTGAGAGCCCCAGGATTAAATGGGAGAAGGGGGCAGAGTTAAGCCTCCTAAAGGGGGAAAAATTGGTTCAGGTCAGAAAAAGAGCAAATCTTCATGCCAATCAGCAATGAGGTCAGGCCCATAAGGACCTAGTGTACTTCTTACCTAGACAAGCTTGGGAGACCCAGTATGGATGAATAGATAGATGGATGGAAAGAGAAAGAGAAATGGATAGATGGACAGAGGGGTGGATAGACAGACAGACAGACAGACAGACAGATAAATAGATAGATAGATAGATAGATAGATAGATAGATAGATAGATAGATAGATAGATAGATAGGTTGATTGATAGATGGACTGATGAGAGAAGTATGGATAGATAGGTAGATGATTGATGATTGATTGATTGATAGCTAGATTGATGAGAGACAGATGAGAGATTAATTGATGATCAATATATTGATAGATTGATGATAGGTAAGTAGATGGATGGACAGATTGATAGATTGATGATAGATGGATGATAGGATAGATAGAAGTTCCTTATAGCTCTAAATCTTTGATCCAATGATTCACAAACATGACTCAAAGGGTTCCTAGCTCCCATGCAAGCACTCTCAAGAAAACAAGCCATATTACATAAAGTACAGTCTTTTTTTGACTCCACAGAAGAATGCAAAAAACTCCCATAGATTCATAGTAATCTCTACAAAATTGAACTGATTCTCCTCACTCATCAGTGAGTCCCGTCCTGTTCTAAGGCACAGGTTCTTAACCTGAGATCCATGAACCTGGTTATTTAAAAAAAATTCCATGACTGTATTTCAACATAATTAGTTTCTATGTAATCCTATATATTTATTGTATGCACTAAGGATTCCATGAACTTCGTCACACTGCCAAAGGGATTGAATATCTACATTAGAGGATTTATCTATACAGCACTCCATATTCATAGCATCACCCAATTTTTAAAAATTTCCTCAGAAGAAAACAAACTTGGAGTTCCTAGAGAAGGCCCTGCCCCCAAAACATTCTAGTGAATTTCACTTTTAATCCAGAAATGTATATAAGCTCCCAGGCTTATGGTACTAACCTAAGAGCTTTTCCCAGAAAGAAATAGAGCTCGGGATAACTGTAGGGCATGCTTCAAATGGGAAATATTATTTTTATTCAACCGTGTCTTGGAGGATGCCTTGTACAAAATTCAGATAGAAGAATTCCCTATTGACTGTGAGATTCTCCACATATTCTTGTTTGTGGATGACATTGTGCTGACTGTCATACCATCTCTGGGCCCTTTCCACCTGACTCTGCCCCTGGATTCACCCTGAGCTTCCATAGCCCAGCCTAGGTCTTGTCTTGCTTAGTTTCAGGGCTCTGTTACACTTTCTGGACATCTCCATCCATGCTATCATTGGTGTATCCCCCATTCTTCTTTCCAGTTCCTCTTTAACTGTAGATTCCCTCATTAGAATGCAAGATCTTTAATGACAGGGACTATCTTACTTGCTTTCATTTGTTTCTCCAGAACTTAGCACAGTGCCTGACACAGAGTAAATACTTAGTAAATGCTTTATTAAAAAAATTTTAGGGGGCAGAGCCAAGATGGTAGAGTAAAAAGATGCACATACTTTAGCTCTTCCCCCACAACCCATAAAATGCCTGTAAAAAATGACTTTCAACAAATTCTAGAGTAGCAGAAGCCACCAAACTACAGAGTGAAAGAGATTTCCAGCCAAAGCTAATCTATAAGGCCAACAGGAAAGGTCTATCCCATGCAACACTGAGTGGAGCAGAGCCCAGCCCTGGCCATGTGGAACCAGGAGGAACAGAACCAGAACAGGCCTCCAGGGTAGAATCTCCAGAATGGAGGGTCTCAGATCTCTCAACCCACAAGTGCCAAAGAAAACTTCAAAGGTCAGTAAGAGGGCTTCCCCAATTGGGCAAAAGGGGAGCAGGGTCCCTCCAAGCACTGGCCCCAGGCAGCAGCAGTGGAGGCCTTGCCACACCTAAAGATCCTGGGGGAATTGAGCAGTTGATTTGAACCTCAGCCTTCATCACAGTCCTGAGGTGAGCAGGAGCAGTAGGACCCTTGTCTTGACAAAGGATTCAGAAGTCAAGTAACTGGTTGGGAAAATGCCCAAAAAATGGAAAAAAAATAAGACCATAGAAAGTTACTTTCTTGGTGAATAGGTATTTCCTTCTATCCTTTCATATGAGGAAGAACAAAGCATACTGTCAGAGGAAGTCAAGGCTTCTGCATCCAATACCTTCAAAATGAATATGCAATAGTCTTAGGCCATGGAAGAGCTTGAAAAGTGAGTCAACAGCTTGCTAAAAGAGACTCAAAAAATAATGCTGAAGAAAATAACACCTTTAAAAATAGGCTAATTCAATTGACAATTCCCAAAAGCCAATGAGGAGACGAAGGCTTTAAAAAGCAGAATTAGCCAAATGGAAAGGGAGGTTCAAAAGCTCAATGAAGAAAATAGTTCTTTAAAAATTAAAATGGAACAGATGGAAGCTAATGACTTTATGAGAAACTACGAAATTACAAAACCAAAAGAATGAAAAAATGGAAGATAAAGTAAAATATCTCATTGGGAAAACAACTGACCTGGAAAATAGATCCAGGAGAGACAATTTAAAAATTATGGGACTACCTGAAAGACATGACCAAAAAAGAGCCTAGACATTATCTTTCATGAAATTATCAAGGAAAACTGCCCTGATATTCTAGAACCAGAGACCAAAGTAAATATTGAAAGAATCCACTGATCACCTCCTGAAAGAGACCCAAAAAGAGAAACTCCTAGGAATATTATGACCAAATTTCAGAGTTCCCAGGTCAAGGAGAAAATATTGTAAGCAGCTAGAAAGAAATAATTCAAGAATTGTGGAAATACAATCAGGATAACAGAAGATCTGGCAGCTTCTACAGTAAGGGATTGAAGGGCTTGGAATAGAACATTCTAGAAGTCATAATAGGATTAAAACCAAGAATCACCTACCCAGCAAAACTGAGTATAATACTTCAGGGGGAAAAATGGTCATTCAATGAAATTGAGGACTTTCAAGTATTCTTGATGAAAAGACCAGAGCTAAATAGAAAATTTGACTTTCAAATACAAGAATCAAGAGAAGCATGAAAAGGTAAACAGGAAAGAGAAATCATAAGGGACTTTCTAAAGCTGAACTGTTTACATTCTTACACGGAAAGATAATATTTGTAACTCTTGAAACTTTTCTCAGTATGTGGGTAAGTGGAGGGATTACACAGAAACACACACACACACACACACACACACAGAGCACAGGTTGAGTTGAATAAGAAGAGATGATATCTACAAAAAATAAAATTAAGGGGTGAGAGAGGAATATATTGGAAGGAGAAAAGGAGAAATGGAATGGGGCAAATTATCACTCATAAAAGAGATAAGAAAAGTCTTTTTTAATGGAGGAGTAAAGGGAGGAGGTAAGAGGGGAAAAGTGAAGTTTACTATCTTCACATATGGCTTAAGGAGGGAATAACATGCTCACTCAATTTGGTATGAAAATCTGGCTTATACTACAGGAAAGTAGGGGAGAAGGGGAAAAGTGGGGTGAAGGGGATGATAGAAGGGAGGGCAAATGGGAGAAGGGAGTAATTAGAAGTAAACACTTTAGGGAAGGGACAAGGTCAAATGAGAGAATAGAATAAATAGGGGACAGGGTAGGATGGAGGGAAATATAGTAAGTCTTTCACAACATGACTATTATGGAAGTCTTTGCAAAATGACACATATATAGCCTGTATTGAATTGCTGGCCTTCTCAGTGGGGACAGGTGGGGAGGGAGGAAGGGAGAGAAGTTGGAATTCAAAGTATTAGAAACAAATGTTGAGAATTGTTATTGCATATAACTGGGAAATAAGAAATACAGGTAATGGGGTATAGAAATCTATCTTGTTCTACAAGAAAAGAGAGATGGGGATAAAGGAAGGGTAGGGTGTGATAGAAGGGAGGGCACATTGAGGGAAGGGTTAATCAGAATGCAAGGTGTTATGGGTGGGAGAAGGGAGAGATGGGGAGAAAAATTGGAATGCAAAATTTTGTAGAAATGAATGTCGAAATATAAAAATAAATAAATAAAACTATAAAAGAAATTTTTTAACTCATGACTATCCAAGGATGTTGATTGATGAATTGACATCAATCTGGAGGAAGCACCTGGTAGAGTACTTTGGGACTCTGCTTGATCCTATTCTGTTTAATACTAGTTTTCAAACAACTTATAAATATGGAGATTGTATTGCTAATTGAATTTGAAAAGGACACAAAGTTGGGAGGGATAAGTAATATGTTGGATCAAAATTTACACACCCAGTCCTCATCTCAGTTGCCTAATGGACGTCACAAATAAATACAAGAGCCCTGGGAGTGACACCATCCCACAGACAACTCTGGTTTCCAGCCCTGCCCTCAGAGCCATTATCCAGGAAAGCAATCCCTGTGAAGAAGGGGTCAGCCATGCTTACCATCTGCCAACCATAGAGTACTTGCCTACTCGCAGAGTAAGAAAGTCAGCTTCAATGAAAAAGCAGGCCTCTCTGAGGAGGAGACAGGGGGCAGCATGTGCCAGCCAAGTCAATACCTTCAACCTTCAATCTTGACAACCATCTTCCCTCACATGGAGATAGCCCTAGACTCCAAGCCCAAGAACCTTGGAAATAGCAATGGTCTGCAGCCATCATCCCGGGAAGTGTTCCCTACAAAGATACAGCCTGGGAACTGCTCTTGAAGGTGCCATATCTTTGGCTAATGAAGACACAGAAAACCAAATTCTTTCCCCCAAAGTCCTTGTCACTGTCAAATGGTTCAACAGCAGAAACTGATGTGATTTTATATCAGTGGAAATGACATTAAAGAAGATGAATGACCATCTGCTTTGCTGTTCCACCCTAAAGACCACAAGACCTTTCCATCTGACTTGTAACTGAAATCTTCCATGTGTATTTTCTTCTCATTTGAGTGTGGGCTCCTTGAGGGTTAAAAAAAGAAAATACATTGGAACCTCTCATTGCCAATCATGATAATCCATCCATCAGGGAGCTAATAGCTCTTTTCCAGAGAGGAGCTAGATGCACTCATGGCCATCTCCTGCTCAAAGTCTAGGGTTACATAACACAGCTTCTCCTTGATGTCACACATGATTTCCATCTCAGCTGCTCAGCTGTGGTAGTGAAATTCTACCATCTCTTGGTCAGGATCTTCATGGCTATCAGATCATGGCCAACCATATCCAGATGGAAGATGGCAGAGGGAAGGGCATAACCTTCACAGATGGGCACAGTGTGGGATACTCCATCACGAGAAAGCGTAGCAATATCAGTGGTACGACCAGAGGCGTACAGGGACAGCACAGCCTGGATGGCAATGTACATGACTGGAGTGTTGAAGGGCTCAAGCATAATCCGAGTCACCTTTTCTCTGTTAGCACTGGGGTTGAAAGGGGGCTTCTATGAGAGGCACAGGATGCTCTTCAGAGGCCACATGGAGCTCACTGTAGAAAGCTTTCTATTTGTATTTCTGTTGCTTAGTACTGTGTTTTGCATAGAGTAAGGACTTAATAAATCGTTTGTTCATTTATTCATGGAGGATAGAAGAAGCCCATCATTCTTCCCTCTCTGTTTCCCTTCCCTGGAAATGTCTGCATTTATTCTCTGCTTCTCTAGAGTCCACCTCAGCAGAGTAATCACAGTAAAAGCCATGCTTCCTTACATCTGAATGGTGCCTTCCAGTTCAAAGACCCCTTTTGGACCCTTCATTCATCCCATTTGATCCCTCCAAAGGCATCAATTGCCCCCACTCCCTTCAGCCTTCAAAAGTTTCTCCCACCTGAGTTGGATTCCTGCAGTAGCTTAGTTTTGGAGACCCAAGGTAGTCACATCAAGAGGGAGAAATGGGAAAGGTTTCTCACTCTAGGATTTAGAAAGTTTTCATGAAAATGGGACAGAACACTGAACTAGGAAGAATAGGGAGATCGGGAGAGAATCTCATTCTTGCTCTGCCACTAACTGTGTGATCTTTGGCAAGTCCCAGTTGCTTTGGGCTTATGGTCACCATCTTTACAAGGGGCAGAGAGAGGCAGGATGGATCATCAGATTGGCTTCTCTCTTCATCACCCTCAGGAGTATAGTGAGAATGGGGAGATGTTCCCAAGGACCTTTGTACCTTTTGTTTTAAAGGCCCCCTCATCAATCCAAGAGGGGAGATGGAGGGACGCTATGATTGCTCTGGTCTATAAAAAAAACCAACCAATCAAGAAATAGTTTGTTTATGTGCAAAAGAGGTCTAAGCATCTGCCCTATTTACCTCCAGGGTTCAAATGAGATCATGGATGGAGAAGCTTTAAAAAGTATGTGACTCTGTAAGGGATTATTTTCCCTTCATACGACAAGGTTCCCTACTTTTCAGGTGCCTCAGGAAATATCCAGAGATATTTCTGCTTCTCCTCATTTGTTTCACAAAATATTGTGAATATCACCCTTCGTCTGTTTTGCATCTATATTAATATAGTTTTGAAATAAGCAATTGAAGGAGCTAAGACACCATCAAAGACTGCCATCTACAAAGGCCAAGCTGAAACAGTCCATGGACAGAGGGTGAGAAATTGGGTGGCCAGTACCCTTCCTCACCCAAACATTTCATAGGAGAGGAATCAGGTTAAAATCAAAGACTCACTTGCTTAGCAGAACAGAGCATGTGTGTGAGAAACGATACTTTTGTCGATGAGAAATAAAGACCAAAGAGACAGGGAGAAAGCATGGTAGAGTAAAAAGAGGGCTAGATTTAGAGTCAGAGGATCTGCGTTCAAATTTCTGGTTTGCCACTTATTAGAGGTGTGAACTTTCACAAATCCCTCTGGGCCTCAGTTTCCTCATCTGGAAAATGAGGGAAATAGACTATTACTAGATGATCCTGAAAGGAAAAGATTCATAGAAGAGGCTAATGCCTGGATTGGGAGGTAAGGGATGATTTTGCCTGGCAACAAGCCCCAATCTCACCCACATTACCTTGGTGACAGCGAAGGTGGAGGAGGGTTATATGAAAAATGTATGTGAGGGTCTAGGCTCTTTCTTGGCAGCAGTTGGCATCATCACCTCCATCTGCCCTGAGTCACTGAGTAGCTCCAACCACCTGATCCCTGTGACAGAGATGATTTCCATTTGCTATCCTCTGGGAATGGCTCTGCTAGCTCTGATCTTTAATCCTCTTTTTCCCAAGGGGCCATTTCCCTGCCAGCTCTGATCTCCCAGAGACCCAGTCACCCTCCCAGGCCTGTCACGGGTTGCTCTGCCTCAGTCCATCCTACCTCCTCCCGCCCTTTGAAATCTTCTGACATCTACAATGCAGCTCATCTTAGCTGCCTCCTGGAGCTCCTAACCTTCAACAGTGCTGAAAATACAAAAATTACATCTGCTGTTTCCTGACTCATTTGAGGAGATTCAATTAGAAACCTTACAGAGGATTACTGCTGCTGTGCCTGCTTCCTCTTACATTCCTTTTTCTTTTTTTTCAAAACACACACCTAAAAAGAAATTCAAGGTGTCTCACTAATTAAATTGCTTTTCCATGACTTAAAATGTTAATATTATTAAATGAGCTTTAAAAGACAGTGGGAAAAAAGTTTAAGTGATAATGGAATTTTTAATCAGCACTTAATTGTGAAATGACATCTAAGTGCCAGGATTAGACATTGTATAACACAGGAACCCAACATCCTAGGAATAAGGTGCTGAAAAATATTTGGAAACAAGATGATGTGGAGATGGGAGTGATGAGGAATTCCATCACTCTAGATCCCCCATGAGATCATCCAGCCATCCCATTCCCCACTCCCCAGCCTCACCAGGTCCTTCACCAAGAGCTTGGTATTTGCTGCAACTGGCTTTCTACAACCCAACGAGATGGAATTGCCTTGCCTGCTCCTCTGTTCTCTATGTCTAAAATGCTCTCAGTCTTCTTCCTTTAAAGCTCAATTTGAATGCTACCTCCTCCATGAATCCTTCTAATGCTCCCAATAGTAACTGTCTTTCCCCTGGGTTCTCACACTGTATTTTGTTTGCCCCTCTCTGACCCACTTAATTGATATGATTCTGTGGTATACATATTTATCTTTCTATGTCACAGTTATCTGTCCATGAAGGCAGGGACTGTATCTTGAACCTCCTCTAGTACCTTAGCACAATGCCTTGCATTAGACGTAACTAGACTTTTTTTAACATAGGACAAAAATAGTTGAGTTCTTCTCTACCCCTTGCCTTGGCTTTTGGCACCCCAGGATAATGCCCTATCTGCCCACCATTCTAGTTATTATGGTTCTGCCTTACCCCCAATAAGCACTCAGTAAATGTTTATTAAATCAAATTGAAAATCAGGGTCTTTTTGTATCTCACTAACCTAGGCTTCTTGGATGGATTACAAGATGAACCTCCTTGACACTTAATCCTATTCCAGAGCAGAACCAATCTTATAGTGGCATAAGGAAATGCTCCTTTCAGTATATAAAGCCCAACTGAGGTCTTACCTGCTCCCAAAGGATTTCCATAACTATTTCCAACCCAAAGTGGCTTTGTTTGCATCATTCTCAATGTCAAGTTTGAGAGTTCTCACTTTGAGAGAGAACAAGGAGAGGTCTGGGACAGCATGAGCCATAGGGTTGCCTTGTTAAATTCAAAACTTCAGCAATGCATCCCCCTGTAGTGAGAAGGAAGGAGTTGCTAGACAGTACTAGCTTCCTAGAAAGATGAGAATCCAGGAATCCAGGTTTCTAGGGAGAAAAGGCAGAATTCCTAAGCATAGTCAAAAACTTCTTGGGGAAAAGAAGATTATGCATTTGCCCCAGGAATTGAAAGTGTAGACCTATTCAAGACATGGGAGATTCAAAAGACCAATATTTTGCCCTCTGCTATCACAATGAATTATTCAGACAATGCAGGTCTCAATGGAAAGGGTATTGCCTCTCTAATAATCCCAAACTTGGTGAGCCCAAGACCTTAAGGTAGTATTATAAGCCTGAAAATCTTTTTGAATCTTTAGGATGAAAATAAGAATTATTTCAATGTTTTTGAGGGGTAACCCTCTCTTGTATCCCCAAGTTTGTTTTCCCTCTGAGAGAATCCTAAAGCACAGGGTTTTGTTTCAAGTCTAGGGAAAAAGGGAAGACTCACCAGAGAAAAAGGACAATGTATACTAAATCAATCACATATGCTCCTGTGAGTCCTTTACATATTTTCTGAATTTTCTACTGGGTAAAATAAGGGTTATCCTATACCCAAAATCCACTATTAGCATAAATGGGGTCTGCAGACTCTTTAACCCACATCTGAAAATACCAAGACAAAAGCTATATTTGTTAGATTTTTCAAAGAGAACTCTGAATAAAGGAACAATGAGTTAAAAAGATTTTGAGTTCTGCCTTAAGATTGTACCCAGTCTTTGTTGCATAAGGAAGGCCTTCCTAAGAACTAGAGCAGACTGATGAAAACCCATTTCTCAAATACATGGAAAGCTGAGTCAAATTTATAAAAATAAGAGCCATTCCCCAATTGATAAAAGGTCAAAGGATATGAACAGGCAGGCAGTTTTTAGACAACAAAATCAAAGATATTTAATAGTCATATGAAAAAATATTCTAAATCACTATTTGACAGAGAAATGAAAACCAAAACAACTCTTAGGAACCACTTCACACATATCAGATTGGCTGATTATAAATTAAGGCAATTATAAAATTTATAAAATAAATTTTTGATTATAAAATAAAGGCAAATTATAAATGTTGGGGGAGACGTGGGAAAATTGAGACCTTAATATACTGTAAGTGGAGTTGTGAATTGATCCAACCATTCTGGAATGCAATTTGGAACTTGCCAAAGGACTATAAAACCATGCATACTTTTTGACCCCACAATACCACTACTAGGTCTGTATCCCCCCCAAAAAGGAAAGTCTATGTATACAAAAATATTTATAGCAGCTTTTTTTGTGGTGGCTAAGAATCAGAAATTTAGGGGATGCCCATCAATCAGGGAATGGCTGAACGAATGGTAGTATATGATTGTAACAGTATTATTGTGTTGTTAGAAATGACAAGCAGGTTGATTTCAGAAAAATCTGGGAAAACTTACATGAATTGATACAGTGAAGGGAACAGAATCAGTAGAACATTGTGCAATGCATAAACTCTGAATGACTTCAATATTTTCAGTGATACAATATCCAAGACAATCCCAAAGCCTTCGTGATAAAAAATACTATCTGCCTCCAGAGAAAAAGATTGATGTCATCTTAATAAAGACCAAAGCATACTATTTTTTCATTTTCTTTCTTTTTGTTTTGTTCAAGTATTATTTTACAAAATGACTGAGTTGAAACGTTTTACATGATTGCACATGTATAACCTATATCAGACTGCTCACCATCTCAGGGAGAGAAGAAATAGAATTTGGAAGTCAAAACTTTTTTTAAAAGTGAATGTTAAAATTTATTTTTATATATAATTGGGAAAAAATAAAACATTTTTCTAAAAAGGGAGCAGACACAGGAATGGTGTGAATCATATCCAGTCATCAGTACTACCAAATACACAGTGATGTGATGTGAGGTCAGAAGAAGTATTGCCAGGCATGGTAGTACATACCTATGATCCCAGCTACCAGGGAAGCTAAGGTTAGCATTTCTTGTGAGTCTGGGAGTTCTGAGATGTAGAAGGCTAAACTAATTGAGTCTCTAAACTAAATTCAGCATTAATGAAAGGGTAAGGGCAACAAGGTTAGCAAATTGCCAAAGGAAAGACAAACTCATCCAGATCAGAAACAGAGTCAGTCAAAACTCTCTTATCAGATGGTGGGATCAGTGACATGAGTAGCCCTTGCACATCTAGCCTATGTGAAATAGAGAAATCTAGTCTAAAAGCAGGTGGGGGAAAACATTTAGAGCAAATACCAATGAACAAGCAAACCTAATTGTCATGCATTTAGTCACAAAAATTCCTGTATCCTGACATAGTATACGCCCATACTTGAGAATTTCCTGTGGAAGCAGACATGGTTAATAAGTAAATTGGTTTCTATCTCATGGATAGACAACTTTGTAAGATGACTTCTAAAAATCCTGTGAAGTGCTACCCTGAGAAGAGGTTTCAGTTGCTGGGCATATCAAGTCATACATGTAGACATAGTCATTATATGTGATTGGTGCTAACTCCCTACCTTGGGTAGGGTCAGTAGGTCCTATCAGGCATTCTGGATCCTGACATTTTGATAAAGATAGTAATTAGGTATAGCTGCCTCCTTAGTCATACAACACTCCTCACATACAATAATGTCCAGTCACATGCTCAATCTAACTCCAAGACTTGTGCCCAAGGTCACACAGCTAGTGAGTGTCAAGTGTCTGAGGTGAGATTTGAACTCAGGTCCTCCTGACTCCTGCACTGGTGCTCTATCCACTGCACCACCTAGATGTCCCATGGGTTAGATTACATAACTCTGAAGTCACTCGCAATTCTGAGATTCTGTGATTCTTTTAAGAATCAAGTTTTTTTTATTAGTAGGAGGAAAATTAAACAGATATTGTTGCTTGAGCTAAATGACTTTTACGGTCCCTACCAGTTCTAGAACCACAGATGAGTTCCTTTTTGCGGCCATCCTTCATGTGTGTAAAACATTCCCTTGTTTGCTCCATCTCATAAAATCCTTCTCTTCCCTTAAGATGCAGCTCAGACATCCTCTACTGCAGGAAGCCAACTGCTAGTACCCTCTATCTTAAATGACTTTGTATTGAGCTGTTTAACACACACACACACACACACACACACACACACACGCACACACACGCACACACACGTATTCATTCATTTTATTCTTATGCTCTTTACATTTATATATGTACATATCTCTCCTATCAGAATGTAAGCTTAGAGTCTGAGCTGCAAATTAAAAGAAGAGAAGGCACCTGAGAAGTGGACTTAAGGAGGGAATGCCAGTGCAAAGAGACTCACCCATAGTTCTAGAGCTCTTTGCAGACAAGGATTGTTTCATCTTTGTCCATCTTGGCCAAGTGTCTGGCGTGTATCAAATGCTTGTTGATGGATTGACTGAGTTGAGAGTTGAGAGGGTGAGGACACAGACAGATCACAGAAGCAAAGATGGGATTTGATACCTTTATAGGCAGCATCTTTCACAGTGTCTGGCACATAATAGGCTCAGTAAAGGTTTGTTGAATGGAAAGTGAGGTTCCAATGTACTTGTTTTTATGTTTCTGTCTCTGGTGTTTATAAGGCTGGATTTATATTTTTGGAGTTTTGTGTTTGTAACTAACCTACTTTTACCTATGTATCTTTGGGTAAGTCATTTCACCCCTGTATGCCTCAATATCCTCACTATGGTTGGAGGTAAGGAGGGGTGGAAACTTAATATGAAAATCCTTTGACTACCCACTCCCCAAAGACTCCTATCCACCTACAGGCAATAGTTTGATTACATTATGGTTCTTAACATTTCCTCTAGTTGCCAATCAGGGCTATGGGCATGTATATTCTTTATTTGGCTGAACAAAAACCCCATTCTGGTACCATACTCAGGGCTGCACTGGGCACAGTGCCCCATGCTCTAGAGACCTATCCCTCCTCTTTGCCTCTCATAAAAAAAAAAAAAAAAACTTACCTGCCCTATATTTCATTTTCTCAGAGCCCCATATGATAAGGCAAACTCTGGGAAAGCTGAACAGTGAACACAGACAGATACTCAACCTGAAAATCCTTTAGTTTTCTATTCATCATAGATTCTCAGCCACTAAAAGGGAACAAGCTGTCTGAATTATAATTTTTAGGAGGAAAAGAGATCTGCTTCTCAACAGGACCAGGTGGCATTGCTCCAATCATCCTTCCCGATCTATCTCTGGAGGCCTAGGCACCCCTAAGAGAGAAGGAAGCCTGTTCCCGGGGAGTGGCCTGTAGGAGTGGGAGCCAGTACGGAAAAAACACTCCCTACAGCTGTCCAGAGATAAAGAGAGAATAAACACACTGGGAATCCGTGGGCTGGAACCTCACAAGGAAGATGCTTTTGGAGACTTTCCCAACTGTTGGAACTCAAGCAAGGAGTATGGTAGAATGAAAATATGTAAACTAGATTGGGCATTTCTGATTCTATCCAAGTCAAACCTCCATCAAAACTGTGAAAGAGGAAAATTGGTTTTCAGTGTAATGAAGAAATTGAGGAGGTGAATTAGGTAGGTGAATTAAGGAGGGAGGTGTGGTGGAGATAGCCTGATGGAAGCTTTTTGTTGGCAGCTATAGGTGGCAGTCAACTAGGTGGCACAGTAAATAGAGCAGTAGACCTGAATTCAGATAGGCCTAAGTTCAGATCATTTAACCTCTCCTAGCCTCAGTTTTCTTATCTATAAAATGGGGATAATAATAGCACCTATCTCATAGGATCATTCTGAGGAACAAATGATATACTTAAAGTGCAGAGCAAACCTTAAAACACTTCCTAGAGGCTAGTTATTATAATTATTGCTGTTGCAGTTGTTACCGATGAGTAAAGCAGGCCCTCGTTGACTTTTCCCTGGCTGCCAGTCCAAAACCAGCACTCCAAATATGCTGGGACTGATGGAACATGCTCTTTGATGGATTCCAGTGGCAACACAAATGTTGATCGTGGCACTTGAGGGTGTGATTCACAGATGTGAGGTTTTGCGTTAGTAAAATATCAAATGTGAGTCACAAATGAATTCAGGAACTTGGTCCAGGGACTTAAATCTGCACGAATTCCAGAAAGACAACAAAACCACAAGCCTTGAAAACTATAGGTTTTACCCAACCCTTAGCTCTTCTACCTTGTCAAGTCTGGAAAAGGAAAGGAAAGATCAATTGGACAAGAGCCAACACGACTTCAACACCAATGACCATCCAACAGACACTTGACAGAAACTGCTTTCTCAAAGGTTACCCCAGTGATCAGAACTGCTAAATTCAGTGGTCTTTTCTCAATATTCTTCCTCTTTGACTTCTGCTGCTTTCTAACGCTGTAGACCACCTTTTCCTCCTGGACATTCTATCAGCATCTCAAATTCATCCTTTTTAAAACAAAACTCTATTTTCTCCTCTCCTAATCTTCCCTGTTTCTGGTGAGGACACAACCTTCTCTCTCTCTTTCATTAGTATATCTGGTCAGTCACCAAGTCTTGTCCATTCTACCTCCACAATCTCTCTCATATCTGACAAGGGAAGATTTGCCAGGTAGGGGAAAGGAGGGGCTGAAGATAGGGTCAACTGAAAAGGCTATGTTCTCAAAGAACTACGAAATATAGGCATCAGTAAAACTCTTGTTGAAAATCTATCCCCTTGCCTCCAATTCTTGCTGCTCCTTCCCTCATCCATGACCTCACTGCCTTTCATCTGGCCTACCTCTATGGTCTCTTAATTGGTCTCTCTGCTTCCATCCTCTCCTTCCCCAATTCATCCAGCACATAGCTGCCAAAATTATCTTCTTATCATACAAGTCTGACCATGTCACTTCCCTGCTCAAAAAGCTTCCTGGGCTCCCAGTTGCCCCTAAGGTGAAATACAAACTCCTCAGACTGGCATTTCAAGCTTTTTCTTCAGCTGGATCTAACCTACTTTTCTGAACAGATTATGCATTGGGGTACATGGAGTGGAGTAATAAAGCTGCATGTTCCAGTCAGACTAAGCTAGTAGTTGCTTCTGCTCATCACATTCCTTCCCCCAGGCCAGGGATGGAGAACCTGTGGCCTTGAGGCCCCATATGGCCCTCTAGGTCCTCAAGTGGGGCCCTTTGAATCCAATTGTTCTATGAAATTGGATTCAAAGTGTTTATGTTGCATCTCTTCAGCAGAATATAAGCTCCTTTATCCAGAGGAGGAAGGAAGTAGCTGAGAGTGTCAAAAGCTGCACTGGGGTGGGAAAGGATGGAAAAGCCATTTGATTTAGCAAAGAAGAGATGCTTGGTAACTATGAAGAAAATTATTTCAGACAGTATTGGGGTCTGAAGCTAGATTGCAAGGAAGTAGGATGTGACTAGGTGGTGAAAAATGAATAGACAAGAACCATAGATGAATCCCTCTAGGAGATAAGCAATGAAAGGGAAGTAGATTATAAGACAGCTTGAGAGAAGATGTACTTTTCCTGGTACCGATTCCATAATCTCTTCTGGAAAAGGAGTTATGTGAGGCTGGGACAAATCTCCCAGTCAGCAGGTCAGAAGTCAACAAATATTTGAGTGACTACTATATGTTGAGCAGGGAAGATAGGTGGCATTGTGGATACAATGCCACAGGTCAAGAAGACTCATCTTTATGAGTTCAAATCTAGCTTCAGACCCTTACTAGCTATGTGACCCTGGGCAAGTCACTTAATCCTGTTTGCCTCAGTTTCCTCATCTATAAAATGAGCTGAAGA
The DNA here is from genome assembly GCF_028372415.1 of Notamacropus eugenii. Classification (NCBI taxonomy): domain Eukaryota; kingdom Metazoa; phylum Chordata; class Mammalia; order Diprotodontia; family Macropodidae; genus Notamacropus; species Notamacropus eugenii. The sequence continues at coordinate 86,978,220 of NC_092874.1, forward strand.
AGGAAATGACAAACCATTCCAGTATCTTTGTCAAGAAAACCCCAAATGGGGTCTAAAGAATGGAACGAACCGAAAAACTACTGGACAACAACAACTGAATATTCTAGTCACTGTACTAAGCATTGGTGATACCAAAAAAAGATGGGGCAAAAACAATCCTTGTCTCCCAAAATCTCACAGTCTAGTAATGGATGGTCTCAGTAGAGGCCTAGGGAGTAAAAAGGGCATAAGTTCTGTTTAACCTCACCTAATGGAGAGACTTAACCCCCAGCAGTCCCTCCACATGTGGTGTTGACTAATGCCCTAGAGGTCCATGTGGTATAGTGCTGGGGTCAGGAGAGCCCAGTAAGAGCTGCAGTTCTGTCACTAGCCATGTGACCTTAGACAAATCACTAATTCCCTTTGGACTCTGTTTCTTCATCTGTAAAATAAAATAAAGGGGTTGGATTAAATGTTTTCTTAAGTCCTTCTAGCTTGTAACTTTCTATGACTTTCTTTGATCTAAAAGCCTCTTGAATACTTTATTATTTGGTAATGATAATAAAGGGGCAGAAGAACACACGCCTCCTCCTTTTTTTCTTTTCCTCTTTCCCTTATCCTTCTAATGGGAGATTGTCTCTTGGACTGACCTAGAAAGGCTGGGTCAAACCAGTCTGGGTCTCTCTCCAAAATGGAGGCCCTGGGAAGAACTTGTCAGTGGGAGGAGCCATAAAGCTCATGAAGTGGGCTTCCATGGCAGACAATAGTTGAGGGACTTTCAAGGGTAAGACCAACTCAGAAGAGAGTCAGAAACCTGCTTGAGAAGTTTTAGACTACATGGCCTCAGAAGTCTCTTCCAGCTCTGACAGTGTGTGTTTCTATGATACTGCTTATCAATCCATTAATCAATAAGCATTTATGAAGTGTCACCCCTCTGATTGGAGGGCTGGAGAGAGAGCTTAATAACTCCTCCCACCTCCCTCCTCTCCCTTAGAGAGGACTCAGAATCGCAGCCCAGAGTTCATTTGCCTTCAATAGCTGTGCTCCATTTTGATTCCACCCTCTGAAGCCCCTGATCCACCTTCTCAGTCTCCTTTTGTGTATTGTCTCCCCCATCTAGGGCAGGGACTATCTTTCTCTTTTCTTATTTGTATCCCTAGAACTTAGCACAGTGCTTAACAGTTGTTAAGTTGTTCTTCTGTTGTGTCTGACTCTTCATGACCCCATATGGGGTTTCCTTGGCAAAGATACTGAAGTGGTTTGCCATTTCCTTCTCCAGCTCATTTTACATATGAGGAAACTGAGGAAAACATAATTAAGTGACTTGCCCAGGGTCACGCCGCTAGTAAGTGTCAGAGGCCAGATTTGAACTCACCAAGATGAGTCTTCCTGACTCCAGCCCCAGCACTCTGTCCACTCTGCCACCTAGCAGCCCCAGAGGCAGTTAAATGCTATCGTATCTCATATATGTCAGGTATAGTTAAATGCTAGGTATACAAACATGTAGGTGAAAGTCTCTGTTCATAAGGAGCTTATATTCAGGGGTCAAGGGGTGACAATATGTACATTTAGAAGCATGTGCAGAATATACACAAATGAATACAAAGCGGTCTTGGGAGACAGCCCTAGCATCTGGGGAGATCATGGAGATAACAATAGCATTTTATAACACTTTAAGATTTGCAAAGTGCTTCATATATGATATTCCATTTGATCCGTACAGCCACCTAGGGTAGCAGGTGCTATTATTCCCATTTTACAGATGAGGAAACTGAGGCTAAGAATTTAGTGATTGGTTCGCAATCACACAGCTTGTAAGTGTCTGGGGCAGGATTTGAACTCAGTTTTTCACATCTAACACTCTATCTTCCAAAGCACCTTGCCCAGGATTAGGAAGAATGTCATGTACAAGATAGTGTTTGAGCTGTAATCTTGAAGGAAGGTGATAAGAGAGAGTGTTCCAAGTTTAAGGGTGGGGGTAGCCAGTGTAAAGGTGGGAGATGTAGCAGTATGGGTAAGGAATGAATAGCAAGCAGCCCAGTGGAGGCTAGACGATGTTGAAAAAAAGAATTGGGAAGACAAATGGAACGGTAGGTTTAGCCAGGTGGGGAAGACATTTAAATGACAGATTGAAGAGCTGATATGTTATCCCAAAGGTAATAGAGAACTGCTTTACACTTAGAAATGCAAAATGCACACAGGACTTGGTACAAAGGAAACAGCATCATACGTGCGTGCACCTTTAGTTTGTTACACATGGTGTGGAACTGTAGATTAAATCCCAGCACAAGCTTCCCCTAATGACCTCCATGCTCTAAGCTTCTCAACCAGTGTGGGCCTTTGGTCACAAAGAAGACCTGAGGAGGATGAAGATGCTCAGAGGAAAGTCAGTGACCACCTTGAATATAAGTCAACACTCATGACCTGTAGATCCTGAAGGTGAGACATTGATGGGAATCTCCCTGCTTTTAAGACTGGGCTTTCTTTCTTTATATCTGTCTGTTTTAATAAAACATACCATACATGCCTACATAGGTTGTTTAAATGTATCCATATGGTTTAAAGTTGTGACAGATAGACAGATAGACAAATACCTCTGGCATCTGGCCAGACACAAGGCAAGCCAAGAGTAGTCCCTATACCCCCAGTATATTAGCTGGTGGGGAAAGACAGGAGGGCTGGGAGGTGGGGCATTCTTTTCTCCAGTTCCTTCAAGTGTCTTCCCAGTCTAGGGGTACGTCAGGGTCCAGAAGGGAAGTCATTTCCCTGGTCACTGCTACTGGGATAAGATTACCTATGATGGTTACAGACACACACACACATACACACACACAAGAGTGAAAAGCAAGAAAGTCTATTTAGATAAGCAAAACTGTAAAAAAAAAAAAAAAGTCAGGTACATTATGGAGATTAGAGAAGACCAAAAAAATTACACAAATAAAAAATGAACTTATTAGCTGGGAACAAGATGAGATCTCGGCTCACACCAGGAGAGAATGTTCACTCCCCAGAGGAGGTCCATTCTAGAGGTTTCTCGCATTGCGTGCAAGTCAGGAGACATAATGATATCTGCTTTCCATGCATGTCTGCTATTGCCAAGCTTTTCTCCTCTGCCTTGAAGGTCTTCCATCTATCATTTTGGCCCTGAAGAAAATGGGGAACCAATACAGCAAATCGTTCCATGGGCATACACATCGTCCTTGGCTTTTTCTCCACCAATCAGAAGTCACGTTTTCCTCCACATACAACAGCATGCAAAATGCCTCAGGCTTGGTTGGAACCTTGGTAACAGAGTATATAAATTAATGAGACCCACATGAGATTTTCCCAGGAACAGACTTCTCTCCATATGACTACCTCTCTGAGTTTACAAACAGTAGCTACATCATCCATGAAGATGACAGCAAAATGGACTTCTTCAAGACTTGAGTCATTAACATAGAGAAGACTGAGGAGAGCAAGAAAAAAGACCAGAGCACTTGAGTGAAGTAGTTGTATTCCATTGTAATGATAGTCAATGAACGCTGATTAGCCCTGAGAGAACTGAAGGACACTTAATCCTCAGCAGACTTGGGTTTAATCAGGTATTGAAATCAGAGCCATGAACATTGCATAAATTTTCAGATTTTTTTTTTTTTGATGTATTGATTGGTTTGCTGATTTTTTTTCCTCTACTTTTTTCTTTTTTTTTCTTTTAAAGAAATTCTTTGTTCTATAGACTAGCTCTCTGAGAGGGGGAAGGAGAGACGCAGGAGGACACTTGGGTGATATAAAAACAAAAGATATCAATAAATTTTTTTAATAGTAACCATGTTTTCAGTCTTTTCTTCTCTCCTTCCCCACTTTGGCAGCCCCACTGTGGTCCTCCCATAGCTTGGGTTTGACAGAACTGAAAGTCTCAGCAAGATATCATTCCAGCCATCCACCTACCTTCAGATACAATCCTGCTCTGCCCACTTTGGGTATATGAAAATGAATCTTTTTAAGTTCTCCAAAGAAAACTGATTTTAGTCACCCTTGATTCCCATTCTGCTGGCAAACAAATCCTATAGTGTCACCCTAACTATATATCTCCAAATCTAATTCAAATCTCTCATGCTGAGTTAATGCTCCAACTACATGTACACACACACACACACACACACACACACACACACACACACACACAACTAACCTTGTAGAGCTCCCAAAGCAATAGGATCCTTGACTCATAAGAATACATGTCCAACATGGTGTTACAGAATCAACATTGGATTGGGAGCCAGACTTATATTCTCACACTGGCTCTGCCACTAAGTAATTCTGTGACCTTGAGAAATCTTTGCATTTCTCTGGGATTTCCCTCTTTGGGCTCTCTTGGTTTCTTCAGCTGTAAAATGGCCACAAGGAAGGGGAGCAGGGGAGGGGAATCTTTTCTCTTTCTCCTTCAAATATCTTTCTGGTCTAGTCAGCATCCAGAAAGAAAGCTACTTTCCCAGATATTGTCTCATGTCTAACATTCTGTGATTCTCATTCTATATCACAACACACCGAGAAGGCCATTGCCACACTCAAATGGGACTAGACAAAGTAACTGGAAAATGGCAGACTAGAACGTTAGTGTTGGAATCTGACCTTTTTTGTCCTTGCTCTGTAATCTGTAAAGGGGTATCATACCTAGGTTGCCTCAGTTTCCCTGTCTATGTTGTTGTTTTTCAATCCTGTCCTATTCTTCATGCTCCTATTTGGGGTTTTCTTGGCAAAGATATTAGAATGGTTTGCCATTTCCTTCTCCAGCTCATTTTACAGATGAGGAAACTGAGGCAAACAGGGTTAAGTGACTTGCCCAGAGTCACACATCTAGAAAGGATCTGAGACTAGATTTGAACACAGGAAGATAAGCCTTCCTGACTCTAGGCCTGACCCTCTTTCCACTAAGCTACCTAGCTGCCATCCCTATCTACAAAGTGGAAAAAATGCAGGTTGTTCTTACCTCATGACAATATGGTTCACAAAGAATTAGAATAATTTTATGAGATTATGTTGGAAGGATAATTTATATGACAAAATACTGTGACTATCATTCATTGGTGAACCAGAATTCATTGGGTTTCCATTATTCTGGAAGTCAACTGACTAACCATCCTGTTAACATCTATCTCCTCTACGATCTTTTGTCTTTTCTGGTATTTGTGTTTGTGTGTGTGTGTGTGTGTGTGTGTGAAAATTTTGGTTTATATATGTATGTATGTATGTGTATAAAGAGGATGCATTCTTTCCCAAGTATATGGATAATTTTGATACTTTGTTTTCTCAAAAATTTTCTAAGATTTGAGGAATTCTGTGCCCCCAGCCATGACCTTCCCCCAACACAAGCAGAAATAACCAGAACTGGAGTCAGAAAATTTGATTCATAGGATGTAAGTTTGAGCTGGAAGAGACCTTGGAGGTCATTCACTCCAAACTCCTTATTCTATAGATAAGCAAATTGAGGCACAGAGATGTGAAGTCCCGTATGAAAAGTCACTCAGGGAGTAAGTAGCAAAGGTAAGATCTGAACCTAGGTCTAATGATACCAAATTAATTGTTCTTTTCCACTACATAATATTGGTTCTAACTCTTAAAAGTGGTAAGATCCTGAGCAAGTTGGCATTACCTACCAGAGAATGACATTGATCCCCAAAAGTGACCTAAGGGACTATTTAGTCTAAACCCCTATTTTACATATGAGTAAACGTAAGTCCAGAAACTAAGTGACTTGTCCAAGTCACTTGATAGCAAACATCAGAGGCGTAGCTCTGACTACAAAGTCAGTTAGTGTTCTTTCAACTGCCACACTTACTCATAAGGATGTTGGGAGAAAAGGACTTTGTAAAGTGCTACACAAATGAGAACTGTTGTTATTACTAAGATTGGATGTTTATTTGACTTTAAAATATGCTTGACTGAAATTTAGATTTAAAAACCCAGTTACCCAAAAGGCAACAGAGAGTAACATGGTGGGAAGTGCTTCAACAAATCATTAATAAAGAACAGTTCACCAAAAGTATAGTTAAAGATATTGTCATGGAGATATATGGGTCCATAGGTTATTGGTTGACCTATGGGTCATAGGTTAAGATTTTATTTTTCTCTCCCTTAAATTGTCTTCTTACTTTATACATGCATATTGCACTGTTGCTTCCACTCCTAGAAAAATTCAAGCTCATTGAGGGGAGAGACTATCTTTAGTTGTCTTTGTATTATTGATACCTAGCCCAGTGCTTAGCTCCTAGTTGTAGAGACTTGGGTTATGCTAAATCAATGGAATTTATTAATATATTAGCAGCCCATGTGTTCCATTAGTATTCAAATAATAACTCTTAGAGGAAGACCCCAGCGTGTAGAAATGGAGGCCTGGACAAGACTTACATAAGCAGACAAGGCATGAATGGCTTATGATTTGGCCCACTGGAAGGAGGATGCACATTGGTAAGATCGTAGGTTTACCGATAAATCCGTACCACCCAACATGATGTTGGGCATTGAGCATCATATGACACATGAACAATGATTCCTGATCCCAAAGAGTTTGCAGTCTGGCTAGGAAGTTTGGCATCCATGAAATAATGGAGGAACCTACACAAAAACTGAAGTAAATATAATTGAGTACCAAAATGTATGAAAGGTAGAAAAACCAAACCTAAGGTATGGGGTTATAGCTCTAGTTTCTAGTCAATAGTTGTTCTTATCTCCATTTTATGGTTTACTTTTACTTACATTTCAATGTGTCTTACGCTAAACTAATCTGTTTGCTCTGTTACTAGCTAGGAGACCTTGCACATGTTCGTTCACCTTTGTGGGCCTGTTTTCTCATCTGTGAAACGAGGGCATTGGGCTAGATGAATTCTAATGTCCGTTTCAGCTCTAGGTGCTTTGATCCCCTAATTCTATGATCCCAAAGGATAATAGATCCTTAAGATACACTACAGTGGGCCTGGAACTAGCAGTGAGTTTTAAACAGGCCAATATTTAATTCAAAACCATCTTCTTTGAAACTTTCCTCCCAAACTGTATTTATTTCCTGACATAATTAAAACCACAATATAGTAATAACTTGTTTAATTTATCAAGTCACTGGAAATAGCTGCTCCCCACACAGATGCTGCTCTTGTCAACCATCACTTTCATCCAAACGACTTTTTAATAAATCCAGCCGGATGATAATTGGAGCTCTCTTTCCACTCTGGCTAAATTACACTAGGAAATTAAATCATCCATCTCCTAAAACATGCAAACTTCTCGGAAACTCCTGCCTTATACAGCACAGCAGGTGGATGAGCCATCCCCTTCCCCTCCCAACCCCCACCCCCTGGCCTCTTGCAGGCTAAGTCCACTGGGAAGCTCAGCCTCAGCTTTCTCCTGGCCTCCAGGAGCTTGGGACCAAGTATTGCATAATAATCAGTCTTACATACTACCCTAGGTTGTTTTTCTTCAGACTTCCTGTGGATAAGAATAAAGTAGTACAAGGGCAAAGAGGGAGAATATATGTAAAAGGAGAGTTCAGGGGAGATCAATTCTTGGCAATGAGTCCTACCAAGAATATTTTGGGGGAAAAAATGAACACAATAGCAACTACCATGGTATAGGAGAAAAAGCACCAGATGTGGAGTCAAGGGGAGTCAAATTCTGCCTCAGTTCCCTACTATTTATGTGGCCATAGATGAACCACTTTATTTCTCTGTACCTTAGTTTCTTTATTTGTAAAATGGAGAAAACTGGACAAGGTGACCCTTACACTCCTATCTAGCCCTAAATCTATTATCTATTAACAACTCACTTATGGACTAATGGATTCATAAGATCATGGACTGAGAATAAGAAGGCACCTTAGAGATCACCAAGTCTAACCCCTTCATTTTACTAATGGAGAAACTGAGTCAGAGAGAGGTGAAATACATACGCAATGCTACAGGGATGTTGGGTGCTAGGATCATCTCATGATCCAAATGTTTTTCCTCTTCTGTCTCTTTTTTTTATTCAAGAAAGGATCAAAATGTCATAATCACAAAGTGGGTACCTCCACCATTTCTAATAGATGAGTTCTTGGTTTGGAAATATGGACTAAATACAACATCAAGGGGCATTTTGATGATTGCCATTGAAATCATGGATGGAGGACATATGTTGCCCAGGACCACATATAAAAAATAGCAAGGCTCTTGAACCCAAGACCTTAAAATTAGGAGTCAGCAACTTTTTGACTTAACATAGCTGTCACCTCCCTCTGCCCCAATAAAGGGATGCGCTCTACAGAGTAGGGACAATGAAGGCAAGCTTCCTGGAGGGGGACTATCTATTAGAATGAGCAACAAAACTTGAGGTGTCACCCCCACTGTTCCTTGTAGGCTTAAACCTACCACCACCAAAGAGATTCAATGGCCCCGTACTTCTCCTTCCACAGTATTCTTGTTCTCTACCATCCACAGGAATTGGGGCTGGGGGGGGTGGAAGGAATGATGAGTCAGGTAGTCAAGAAAGGAATGGGTTCAAGAGTCGGTCTTAGGGAGGAAAGCTTTGACTTACTGAGTTTATGTTGTTCCTTATTTAGGGGTACTTGTAGAGGTGTTTATAAGGTTTTCTGTAACAACAAACAGTAGATAAATGATTCTGCACAAGTACTCAATGAACTGAAAAATTTGAAAACCGATACGCCATACCACATTTTTCCCTTCTCTTTTTTAACCACGTGGGCCAATATTCAGCAGCAGAGAAACAACCTGAAATGCTATCCTAAAACCCAAGACAGTCAGGAGTCTCACCTAACCCCAAGGAGGTCACATCTTATTTTCCTCCCTGACTGCATAGACTATTTTTCTCCTTTGCTTTTTATATGCTTTACTAGGTCTCATCATTTTCTTTCCCTTGTTGCTGAAATTGGAAAAAATCAATCCCCATCCAATTAGATTGGTCAATTTCTACAAATCTGATGTCAGGCCCCAAACTCCTGGAAGGTGGATTGAATTCTCTTTATTCTGAATTCTAAATTGGCTCCTGGCAAATATGCCCCCTGGGAGGAGCCCTTGAAATGCTGGATGAGTAACCCAAGTTACCTGATCCTCCTAGTAGTAATTCCTAGTACAGTTCTTCAATGAAAACATTCTTATCTCCCTTCCCTTCAGCCCATGAATTAGCATTTTAAAGTTGTGAAAATCTGATGTGATAGGAACTTGAACCATATGTTTAAAAAAAAGGAAACAGAAGGGAAGCATGGCTAAATAAGAGGCAGTTAGTACCAAAAGGATTGTCTCTGGAATTAGAAGGCCTAGGTTCAAACCTAGCTTCTGATGCTAACTTCTCATATGACCTTGGTAAAGTCATTTTAATTCCATAGACCTCAGTTCCTTCATCTGTGAAGTGAAGAGGCTGGATGAGCTGGCCTCCAGGGCTCCTTCCAAGTTTGGATTTATGGTGCTATTGTCATCTTATTGGGAAGGAAATAATTTAAAGGTTAAAAAAACCAAGACAACACCTCAGCAAAATTGTAACCTTGTCAAGTTGATCTTAGACTTCACCAGTCTTTCCCTTTTTAATGTATCAACACTTGGCAGCATTTTTTCCTTTAAGAAACAGAAGGTTGTATGTCTAACATGTGAAAGCCCAGAATAGAAAGACCTCCCACCAGGCCAAGCAGGGTGGAGATGATGGTTGAGCTGCTATGAGGCTCTTCCTGACTTCCCACCAGGCTGAATTATAGAGAGGTAAGAAGAGAGACCAAAGGAAAAGAGAGCATAGACAGCTCAACACAAATCTGTCACCACTGCTGGACGCACAGCTCAAAGCAGGTAAGCATCAGGAGGCAGCCTTAGCCAAAATGATAGGACAGTAAAATTACCATTTGATGGCCACCCTTCCTTTCTATACTCAATTGACTCTTGGTAACCACACCCTTTTCTCCTGTCCTTGAGCTCCCAATGGTTTAATGCTTTTTTCACTCTCTGCCTAGTGACAACCAGCTCTATGGAAGGGTCCTTATAACTCTTCTACAGGGAGATGCATGTAAATGAATAATAAGGCTAATATTGGAGCCCTCCCGGCAGGTGTTTGTTCCACAGAAGCTTAAGTCATAAATGAGCACCTTTCTAATTGTAGAATTTCAAACATGAAAAGAGAGATATTCTGAGAGGCAGGCGAGTTACCCACCTTAAAATCACGCTCAGTAGGCAGCCACCTACTCCATGAGGCCAACCCTACATAAAGCCTCCCCAAAGAAAGTCCCCATCTAGAGAAGTTAGCACATTGAGTTGAGTTCATTATTTCTAAAATGGCATCTATTTTGAAAAGCAGAGATCTCTACCATTCTTCTATGACACACAGAATGGAAGCTGGAAGCAATTGCATTATAGGCAACTGTCCTCTATCCATTATTTCAATGGCAATCCATCACAACACCCTTTGATGTTGTATCTGGTTCATATTTCCAAACCAAGAATCCATCTATTAGAGATGATAGAGGTACACATTTTGGGGTTATATTACTCTGATCCTCTCTTGCTTAAAAAATAAAAAGAGACAGAAGAGGAAAACCAATTGGGCCATGAGATGATAACAATAATAACACCTGACATCTCTATAACACTCTCTTCTTTTCAAATGCCTTGAGGTATATTATCTCTTCCCAACAACCCTGTCAGGTGGGAAGGACAGGTATTATTTTCCCTATTTGATGGATAATGAAACTAAGTTTCATCAAGTTTAAGTATATTGTGCCACATCCCACAAATGAGTAAGAGTTAGCACCATGATCATAGAGCAAAGGATTTAGAGCTCATGGAATCTCTCAGGCCGTCTAGTCAAAACAACCACCTACTGTAGTGCCTCTCCCTCCAACTACTTTGTACTTTTTGGTATTTTCTCTCTATATATTTGCTCCATGGGGGTGGAGGGTGCAGTATACATACACACACACACACACACACACACACACACACACACACACACACACACACACACACACACACACACACTCTCCAGAATGTAAGTTCCTTAAGACCAAGGATTCCTTTATTCCTCGTATTTATATCACTGCCATCTAACACAATGCCTGCCACATAGCAGGTGCTTGATAAATGCTAATTGGTTGATTAAAGATGAAGTTAAGACCTAGAGCTATGATGTGATTCCCCAAGGACCTAAAGCTAGAGAGGTAGAACTCTTAACCTGGGTCCCCTGACACAAAATCTAACAGCATTCTCCCATCTATAGCATGGTGTTTCTCACTAGAATGAGATCTACCAACCATTTAAGGCTTCTTATTGGTCGTTGGTTATTCTTCATTTTCTTCAAAATGTAGTCTCCATAGTTACAGTCTAATAGGAAGTGAGGACAATATACATAAAAATCCTAATTCACATTTATATAACCCTTTAGAGTTTACAAAGCATTTTCTTGCTGGATAGGTAGTATGAGCATTACCATCCCCATTTTACAGACATCTGTCCCTTCCTTTATTAGTCAGTGACTGTTGAAGAAAGACAATACTCCTCCGTCTGGCATCCAAGGCCATTTTCACGTGAGCATCATCTAAACTTTCCACCATTATCTACCCTCACTCCTCTTTAAGAAGTACCTTCTCGCTATGCCCAAAGGGCTAGAAAACTATGCCTACACTTTGACCCAGCAATAGCACTACTAAGTTTGTATAACAAAGAAATTTTTTAAAAAGGAAAAGGATCTAAATGTACAAAAACATTTATAGCAGCTCTTTTTCTTGGGTCAAAGAATTGAAAATGGAGGGGACACCCATCGATTAAGAATGGCTAAACAGGTAGTAGTATGTGATTGTGAAGGAGTACAATTGTGTTTTAAGAAATGATGAGCAGGATGATTTCAGAAAAACTTGGGAAAACTTATATGAATTGATACAAAGTGAAGTGAGCAGAACCAGAACATTGTACACAGTAACAGCAATATTGTACAATGATCAACTGTGAATGACTTATTCTCAACGATACAAAGATCCAAGACAATTCAGGATTTATGATGAAAAATGCTATCCACTTCCACAGAAAGAATTGATGGAGGCTTACTGCAGATAGAAGCATACTATTTTTTAACTTTATTTTCTTCATGGTAGGCTTTTTTTTAATCTGTTTTCTTTCACAACATGCCTAATATGAAAATGTTTTACATGACAGCTTATGTATAACCTGTATCCAATTGCTTGCCTTCTTGAGGTGGGGGAAGGGGAGATATGGGGAGAAAATTTGGAACTCAAAATCTTGTGGAAGTGAACGTTGAAAACTAAAAATATATTAATTAATTTTAAAAATTGTTTGCCTTCTCAATGAGGGGGTAGGACAAAGGAGAGGGGGGGGATTTGGAAGTCAACATTTTTTAAAAACAAATGTTAAAAATTATTTTTACATGTAATTGAGAAAATAAAATATTAAAAAAAACACCTACATGGAAAGAACAAAACGAAGCGCCTCCTCCAAGCTGGGCTCTGATTTCCTTTCCACCACTGCTATGTGGAATGTCACCACCTCTAGGTTTTGGTGCCAGGAGGGGAGGTGAGATGTTCATGATCTCAATAAGAACTATTGAGAAATGTCATGAGGTTGTGACTTACCCAAAAACTGTATGCAGTAAGAGGCAGGGCCAAGATTCAAACCTAGGTCTTCTGACTCCAAGTCCAGGCTCTTTCCACTTCACCAGGACATTTCTCAATAGCCCTCATTGAGATCATAAACATCTCACCTCATCTGGCACCACATCCTGGAGACCATGACATTCCACATAATGACAGTGGAAAGAAAAGCAGAACCCAGCTTAGAGGAGGCATTTCTTAAAGAAAAATAAAACTAGTGGAAAGGTTAGATGATGCTTACTTGAAAGTGGTCTTGGATGCCACACTAAGGAGTATTGCCTTTAGTCTGTGATGTTAGTATTCAGTCACGTCTGACTCTTTATGACCCCATTTAGGGCTTTCTTGGCAAAGGTACTGAAGTGGCTTGCCATTTCCTTCTCCAGCTCATTTTACATATGGGGAAACTGAGGCAAACAGGATTAAGTGAACTGTCCAGGACCACACAACTAGTATGTGTCTGGGGCCAGATTTGAACTCAGATTTTCCTGTCTCCAGCCCCTGTTCCCTTTCCATTGTACCACCTAGCCACTCTGACAGGTACCCTTCTTCCTCTTACCAATTCTCTGGTCTCTTCCATGTTCCTGCCCCAAAACTTTCCGTCTTTCCTCTGCTCAGTCTCATCACAATGCTTCTAACTCATGCTGAGGGCTTAGAAGTGGGTGGATCTCAAGCCAGCCATAGGGTGCTGTGTTTGAGCCAACCCATTTGGCCCCATGCCAGTGTTCCTTGAGCTCAGAAGCAGCCCATGAAGTCAAGGTACAGACCTAGTTCTGCCAAAAAAAAGCCACCCACTTCTTCCTGTGCAGAGTTTGTCATTTATTTTCTCTCTTTCTTTCTTTCTTTTTTAACCCTGACTTCCTCTCCACTAAAGTGAGCTGATTCCTCCAGGGCCAGTGATTAGGTCAGTGAGACTCACAGGTTTAAAGCATTCAGTCTAATTAACACCCTCTCTGGTTTATGGGCATCACCAGTCGATGGAGCGCTGTGCCCTGCTGGGGCTCCTTGCTGCTGCAAAGGAACGGGCCTCAGCCCCATCCTGCCTGTTGAAATGGAATTAATGAAAAGCCAGCCCTGATTGACAGATGAAATGGTTTTTACTTTTGGAAACCACCTGAGAAGCCTTTATTGAGCTCTTTTTTTTCCTCCTCCCAGAGCGTTAAAAAGAAATCACATCGGTTACTCACAAAGTTGGAGGAGGGATAAGGAGGAAAAAGAGAAGAAAGTTTCCTGTGTAGCCTGTGTATAATGAATGAGCTATAATGCTGCAGCAAATAAATACCAGCTCTCCTGGTTAACAGCTTCCAACTTCCCCCAGGGGGTCACCTCAAACTCCTTTCATCCTGGCTCCTGGAAATGGGGATCGGCAGAAAGACTTGTTAAATGGGCATTGGGGTGGGCCAAAAGGTTAGGCTTTGGCAGGAATGTGGTAAGCCCTGAGGCTGCTGGACTGCTGAATAATTAGGAGGGTAAACTGGGGAAGAGACAGAATGACAAGGGAGAGAAAGTCCTGGATTTAGAATTGGAGAACTTGGAGTCGTCTGCAAAATGATGCCAAACACAAGGTGTTCCAAAAGTCTTCAGTCATTTTTCAGTTATGTCTGACTCTTCTTGACTGCATTTGGAGTTTCCTTGGCAGAGATACTGAGGTGGTTTGCCATTTCCTTCTCCAGCCCATTTTATAGATGAGGAAATTGAGGCAAACAGGGCTAAGTGACTGGCTTGGGGGGTGACTTGCTAGTGTCTGAGGCCAGATTTGAACTCAGAAAGATCAGTCTTCCAGTCCTCCATTCACTGTGACATCTAGCTGCCTTAACTAAAGTTTTAAATGGTACTGAGGCTTTTGGGACACCCTGAATCCTCCCTACCTCTTAGAATTGTGCAGACAGCATTTGTAAATCAAAACAAAGTTACATAAAGGTTAGTTGATATTATTATCAATAATAATTTCAGACCTTGAAACACCTGGATGAAAGATATTTGATATTGGATTGAATGCTTACCAAACTTTCCCATAAAAGGCACGTGCTTATAAAAGTTTCTACCAGATGACCCCATGAGCAGAAGCCATGCTTTCAGTTTCTACCCACCACTCTCCTCCTCCCTCAATACTGATGTCATTTTAGCTTGAAAGCATAGTAAAAAGTCTAGGTGTCCTGGAACACTCTAGTATAATATTGGCATTGTTCAGAAATGATCCCCCAGGGTATACCAACCTACAACCCAGGAGTCCTATACTACAGAGCCAGATGACCTTACTCCAGCAGTTAAGGAAAATTCCTAAAATGAAAAAGTCAGTTTCTAGGAGTCAAAAAGCTTCCCTTCTACTCCTGGAAAAGAATCAAAAAGGCAGGTTGTTATCTTTCTAGCTACCGGGAAAATACCTAATCAGAGTCTAAAGATTGTTCCCTCTTGGCCACCCTGCCCTCTCTTGTCACTTTCTGCCCTAAGCCAAAGTCTGATGTTAGAAAAGGATGTCTTTGGTGACTTTCTCTTTATTCCTCTGATACCTTCTTTTCTCTTTTTAGAGCACTTCCATTTTTTTGTACCACTTGGTAGAGGGGTAAGAGTTCTGTATTGTTCTAGATTTATCTGTGCTAACATAATTATGGCATTACCTCTTCCAGATAAGATGTACACACTGGAAGCATGTTGTCTTATGCACAGAGAGTGAGGGATAAGGGACAGGCTTTCACTGGTACCCATAAATGTTCAAATACTTAGAGCAGGGAATTATTAGCTTTGTGTGTGTGTATCATGAATGGACCTCCTTTTCCAGGTAATGTTTTTAAATGCATAAAATACAATATGTAGAATTACAAAGGAAATACTGAAATGAAGATGTAATTTTCTATCCATCCAAATTCACAGATTTCCTGAAATCTATCCACAAATCAAGGGATTCATGGCTTTCAAGTTAAGAACCCTGGAAAAAGACCTTGTCTGTTTTGGGTAGATCCTCTATGAAACATATGAAGAAGAATCACCGAGGAACCATAGTGGTGAGTAAATGGTCATCTATACCATGGGACAGATGACTTCATCAACGGACCAGAAATTCATTGAATTATTGTAGCAATAGTGAAGTTCAAGCTTTTGAAGACAATGTATTAGCCAAGTAACTCAAGGGTAGCCCAGCAGGAAGGTGCTCCTAATCATACTGTGTAAGCCACCACCTACTCATCTATACGTAAGGCTAACCCTTTTTGTATGAGTCCTTTGGCATCTAAGAATATCTTTTTCTTTTTACCTCAGTGTTCTCATCTACCAAATGAGAGAGACCTCTGCTTTCTACATCAGTTTCCCAAGAATTATTTCATGTCTAGAATTGACTTTGCCCTAAGGCTCAAGTCTGTAATCACAAAATAACATTAAATTTCTAGAGCAGACCCTTAAAAAAAAAGAAACTTGGTTAGTTTCCCCCCAAACAATTTCAGAAGAAGTATTACACAGTCAATTGTGTACATAATCTGCATTAAAATACCCCTAACAAAACTAAATGGATATTTACAAATTAATGAAAATGTGCCTTTAATACAAGCATTTAAAGGAGTCTGGAACCAATGTTTACTTGACTGATCTAGCTGGAATTACCATTTTCTGAGGGCATTATGCCCTTCCTAAGAGACATGACATAAGCTCAGCTGAAAATGAGAAAAGTGATGAAGATGAACCCCAGTGTAGCTTGGCTCTCCTGAATGCTCTGAACTCTCACATGACTCCACGTGTGTCAGAATACCCAGGCTGGCAGTTTGAATATAGGAGAATATTCATTGAAAAGTATTTGTCCAGAGGAAGGAAGATGTTCATGACAGGGGTGATTTTATGTACAGCCAGAACATGCTATACTTTGTTGGTGAGACTTGTATGCTTATTACTTTCTACTGAAATGATAATGTGGTATTGGTATTCTCAGCGTATAAGAAGGTTCAGAATGAACCAGATTGGGGGGGCAGAGTGTAAAACCCTGATCACATGTAAACGCAAGGAATCTGATGAAGGATTAATGTCATCTGGAAGAACAACAGGAATGAATATAGGATCATAAGATTAGAATTAGAAGAGATCTCAGAGCCTACATAGTCCAATCTTTTCACTTTACAGATGGGGAAAGTGAGGCACTCAGAGGTTAGATGCTAAGCTATAGCCAATGTCAATGAGGTAGTAAGTACTATGAATCCCAACACAGCTCGGATTTCAATAGCAGTTCTCTGACTCAGCACTTCTTTCCAGTGAATCATATATTGTATCAGAGCTAAACCAGGGCTTTGCCTCAGGTACTGACATGGGAGTAATTCCCCACCCTTCTCCTAGCCCCCAGGCTGCTATCCCCTGAGTCCCAAGGCCAACATGCCTCCCTTCTCCCCCCCCTCAGAAAAGGTTGGGGCTGAAAGGAAACTGGCCCTGGCTTGCCACCTAGTCTAGAAACTAACTTCTATCTCATTTGAATACAATAACCAATTAATCTTTCAATATCCAAGTCTCCAATCTAAATCAATCCTTCCCAGGAGTGGCCAGGCCTTGGGTAACCTTCCCCTGATCCCTACCTTGAACTGGAATTGTCCAGAGTGCTGAAATCTCTGGGAATACCTGGACACGTCAGTTTTTCAACTTTGAATCAGAAGTGAAAAAGGAGTTTTCTAACAAGATGACGCAGAAAGGAGCTACTGAGGATGACTCAGAGGAAGCTCTGTGTAAGGAAAATAGCATCTGACCTTGTGGGAAGCCATGCCTAGATTCTGTTTAGATGAGAAGAGAGACTAAAGTCAATCTAGTCAAGCTGAAAGCAGTGGTAGGTTTGAAGTCAGGACCTAAGTTCAAATCCACTTTTTGCAACCAAGAATTTATGTGCCCTTTGGCAAATCACTTTCCTTCTCTGAACCTCAGTTTTCTCACCTGTAAAATGAGGTGGTTGAACTAGATGGCCTCTAAGGTCTCCAGCTCTAAATCTGAGACCTATAATCCTGTG
Organism: Notamacropus eugenii; assembly: GCF_028372415.1. Taxonomy (NCBI): domain Eukaryota; kingdom Metazoa; phylum Chordata; class Mammalia; order Diprotodontia; family Macropodidae; genus Notamacropus; species Notamacropus eugenii. The sequence goes on from NC_092874.1 coordinate 86,995,772, forward strand.
AACCCAGGAAAGTTATGTTGGCTATCTCTAGGTATCATGGGGAAATTTTAAGATTTCCAATCCTCTGTAATTCCCCAATTTTGTGCCTGGTGAGGTTATATTTTTGCTTTGTCTTTCTTACCTGCTCCTTCACTATAATCCTACCCATATGAGGGAAGAGAAAAGGGATGACTAGGGAAACCTGAATCAATTGAATTCCTCCAATTAAACTGATGAATTTACAGAATATAATGAGCAAGTTTAAAAAGTTAGATATTAAGACAGCCCCTTTTAGACTCTGAGGAGTAAGTATAATTTGTGTTTGGAAGGGTGTATGCCTTTCAGATTTTACCTTGTAAAGGCTGTCAGATCTAGAAGGGCTCATTTACATGAGTAAGGAAGCAGGGCTAAGAATTGGCAATGACAATGGTCTTTCCAGGAACCTTTTTCTCTGTCCATTTGTTGACTTCAGTGAATGGAAGAGAGTGACTTTAAAAGCTGAGAAGCCAAAGCCAATATCCATCAGTGATGGAGCTACTATTCAGTTCTTAAGAATACTTCTATCACAGGGTAGCAAGGGAGGAGCAAATAATTTCCCTATTTAACCAACATAAATATGAAAAGATTGTATCTTTACATCTCATTGTTTCTGTTACCCCCCCCCCCCCCCATGACATCCAATAATTTCATCAAGTGGATGAGAGGACTCAATTGATCAGGAGTTTTCTGGTCAACCCTCTCCATGACCCCACCTCACCTTTGTAAGGCGTTGGCTTTGTATTCTCAAAGACCATGCCAGCTGTGGCAAACTCCAGCATATCCTACTAAACCTGCCAAGACTCTTAGTGTGGGCACTAAGAGATTGCATAGGTGTTAGCTAAATTGGAGAGGCTCACCATTAGGTTGGACTGAGATGATAAAAACACTGACCACAGCAACTCTTGAAGAAAATTAACTTATAGAAGGATTGTATTCTGATGGTGGAGCAAATACCCAACCCAAAACAATGACAAAATTTTAAAATATTTAAGCCCCTTTACTGCTATGAAAATCCTCCTGGAAAAATTCAAGCGTTAAGGGGAATGAAAGAAGTCAGCCATGACTTGAGTACCCTAGAGACTAGGCAAAGCCTGGTGAGCCTACAGGAAAGAAAACCTCAGGAGAGAAACTATGTCTCGGTTAGGGCTGCCAAGACTGGCTTCCTTCCTATTAGGGATCATTACATTATGTGTGTGGTGCTGCTTGAGGAATATGGGTAAAGATCCACCTACTTCAAAATATCTCCAGCACCTGTCTGCCACAGTATCTAAAATTGCAGGCTAGGCTCTGCCCTCTTTATTCCTCTTTTAAAATTCAAATATCAGTAGGAGGCATAACACATTAGATTTCTATTAGTCATGAGTACCTTAATTTGAATTAGTTTGTCAGGTCACTATTGTCCATGGAGGAGAGTCATATAAATGTCAGTTACCATCATTATTTTTGTTATCATCACATGAGGGTTAGACCTCAGCAAAAGTGGGGAAGAAAAAGGCACACAAATGGAGGTCAGAGGACTTTCCCAAACTCAAATATCACCCACTTTTACAATTCTGTTCAGGGCCAGCCAAGCAGAACAGTATGTAAAAGAAAAGAATCCTGGGAATCAGGAGATCTTGGAGTCAATACCCAGTGTAGAGTCATAGCTAGGGGACTAGATTAATTATTTCACTTCCTTTGGCCTCAATCTTATTTGCAGAATAGGGACAGTACTAATTACCTACAGAGCTATAAAAAGCCTCTTCACCTGGGAAGGGGTGGGAGAAAGGGTGGGGCAGGAAGGCCAGAAAACAGATTCTCAAAACACAAGGCTTTGGGAGTGGTGGGAAGATGGAGAAAGATGGAGAGAGCTTACTCCTGAGGACAATCTGATAACTTAATTTTCATTAGTTATTCTTGTTAACTAAGTTTAACTTAGGCCCTGGAGGGAGGTCCGATGCCCCCACCTCTCCCTTCTTCCACCATCCCTATAGGCATGGAGCTATGACCCTAGATATGCTATGCTAGGTTCACCTCAAGCAGGGGGGAGCAAAGGTCTAGGAACCTCTGGTGAGGTGGGAAAGTAGAAGTAGTAGGACCGGGGGCTTACTTCTTCAGGGTTTGAGTAGAGTCATGCCAGGTGATTACACCCTTACTTTGTAGGTAAAGAAGGGATGGGGAAGAGGAGCATATCTCAAGGACATTTGAGAGAACAGGACATGGCCATTCATCCAACCATCCACTCCCATGTCTATACATAGCCCTGGCCATGAAAGCCATGATGAAGATGGCAAAGCCAGAGCTTTTTCCTGGGATGCCAAATGACCAACAACTTCCACCCCACATGTAATGAGTCCAGGGTCTTACAGGTAGTAAGAAGCATGGCTGTGATTTAAGCCTGAGTTCTTTGTCTCCAAATCCAGCAACCCCTCTGCTTTGAGGCTGTTAGAAGATTAAAGATAGAGTACGATAGATTACTTAGTCCCCAATTTTACAGAGAACTACCCAGAGAGGGGAACTTACTTGCCTAGGGCCACATAGCTAACCAATATTTGAATAATAACAACAGCAGCTGCCATTTTTGGAGCCCTTTGCCTAGATTATCTAATTTGAGCCTCAAAAAAAACCTGTATGGTAGGTATTACATATATTATTATCCCCATTTTACAGATAAAGAAACTGAGGTTCAGATTCAGTGATTTCTCAGACTCCCTTTTCACATAAATCTGAGTGATCATTTCTAAGTCTACCCTCCAGTGCTGCTTCATGACAATGTGAAATTCCACAATAAAATTGTTTGGTTGGTCTTGCTCAGTTGGCCTTGAAAAATAGTAGAGACATTCATCTCTATGAGATGTTAGGGGAAAGGGAGGTATCTAATGGCAGGGGATTGGATAAGATGACTGTGACAGGTCCCTGTCCCCATTCTTTACCCTGTCATTAGCGGTATCACATTTCCTCCTCATCAGCCCAAGAGTTTGTGTTGTGTCCTTCACAAAATGTGCCTAAGGATGTTTTATAGCCCAGAACAAAACACCTTACAAAGGAAATGGTCTCTTGAACTGATTAAGCCATAAATGACCATCAATATATCGTAGCTTTAAAGACAGTTATGGCATCTGCCCCTGGGGAACTAATGAGAAAAGCCCATAGAGATCACCAACTGTGCTTCCTAGCTCTAGACATTAGAAAGGGCAGCTCTCTATTTAGGAAACACTGACAGCCTTCTCCCACCCTCTGTCCCAAGAAGGAGGAGCCAGAAAAGAAGTGAGGTTTCAGAGGAACAGTGACAGCCTTTTAAGTTTCACAAAGTGCTTCACATAAGTTATCTCATTTGATCCTTACAACAACCCTGTGAGATAGATACTATTATAATCCCCATTTTACAGGTGAGCAAACTGAGCCTAAGAGAAGTTTAGCAACCTGCCAAATATCACACATTAATCTAAGTCAGCATTATGAATTGAGGTCTTTCTGACTCTAAATCTAACATTCCAAACATTGTGCCACCTAATTACTCAAAGTAAAGACCTGAAAAATGACAGTGAAGAGAAATAGAATGGTTCCATCAAGGAGTCCTCTGTAGCAGAGGTGTCGAACCCAGAGCTTCACTGTGCCCTAGCCTCCTAAGTGGAATCTGAGCCAAATTAAAGTGTAACTGGGAAATACTTAACAAAAGAAATAAAAATACAACAGAACACAGATGATATTAATGTGTAGTCTTCTAAGTCAATATGCTGGCCATAGGGATTGTTATGTATGATTTAGTGGCTCCCATTTCCATTTGAGAGTGATCCCACTGAATGGGCTGAGGCAGGAGGACCTGAGTTCAAATCTTGACTCAAACCCTTGGCAAATCACTAACTTCTTTCATCGTCAATTTCCTCCTCGGTAAAACAGGCCAATAATAGCACCTACTTCACTAGGTTGTGAGAAAGAATAGATATTTTCCACAGCAAATATATTTCTGAGTCCAACATATAAGATATGAGATAACATATGAGATAAGGATTTTGCAAACCTTAAAATACCGTGTAAATGCTAATTGCTGTTATTATGATTACTCAAGGGCAAAAATGGAAACATCTACTTCACACTCTACTAGCCTAATTCAGTATAAGGCTCATAGCAGACCCTCTGTAAACATTTGTTTAATGGTTGATTATCAGATTCTCTCCTCCAGGGCTGGCCTTATGAGCACGTATATGTAGTGCTCGCTCAAGAAAGAGCTAAATAGTCACTGGTGACTTCCTCAGAGACTTCCATTATGGGTGGAAGGGAAAGAAGATTGTGTCATTTTAAGAGATCCAGAAAGATTTGCCCAAGCCAAAAGTACCTCCTCATATTGACCAGTTACAGTGTCAGAAATTCCACCAGTTCAATTCAATCCAATCCATCAAATATTTATTAAATAATTACTCAAGACAAAATAAGAAACAGTACTTGTCTTCAAGGAACTGACATGCATCCTACTGAGTGCAGAGGGATTGTGTCACTTTAAGATGCCCCTTCCTTAAGGGGCAAAATCCTATGAGAGGAATGATTATTAAATAACCTATTGTGAATATAGGAGAAATCTACGATTTTTTCCCCTTCCTATTTCCTCATTCTCTGCTAGGTCAAAACACCCTCAGAAGAATAAGGCTGATAATGAGATTGGATTTTAACCTTCTCCTCAATCTTGTTCAGACCCCACCCAATTGAGGAAGCTTAGTTCTGATTAAAGAGTAAAAAGAATTTAATCTAGGTGAATTCTGGTCCACTGAGTTCTACTCAAGCTTGGGGGGAGGGCCAGAGATGGGAGGTAGACTCTTTGTCTAGATTGCCCGAGTCTGGGGGTGGTCTGGGAGTAAGAGTGACATAATTAAAGTCACATCCCCCAATGGTTCATTAGAATAGGTCCACCTCTTATTATAATGTTCATTCTTCTCATTAATCATTAACCAATCAGAGTTTATTGCCTTCTGTCAGGAACACCCACTCTTCCAAGGGCACGTAAGCATTAAGAGGCCACCATGATTGCCTTTGGTTTATGAGAGAAGGCCAAAAGACCATCCTTTTATTAATTACTTGCTAGTTATAATTAACAAATGATTAATTACCCAGAAATTATCTTTCAACTTTTATATATCACACTTAAAAAAAACACACAACCTTAAATGGGGGGTGGCAAACTACAGCCCACTGCCTGTTTTTGTGTGGTCTGTGACTAAAGAATGGCGGTTCCATTTCTAAATGAAATTTTGTTGAAATATAGCTATTCTTATTTACGTTTTCTTCTTACAAAAGCAGAGTTGAAAAATTGTGACAGAGAGGGTGTGTGCCATTCTCAGTGCTGCTGCTGGACACACTACATGTTGCAATGATACGTTTACAACTCAAAAGCATTTCAAGTGCCATGAGTATCTCCAAAAAAAATTTTTATAATTATTTTTTGAGCTCAGGAACAAGACTGAAATTCTTATGAAGGAGAATTGCCCTCAGTCACTATTAGCAAATATTGAACAGCTTTGGAGATTACAGCATTTGATGTAGACTTGATTATGTTTCTTATTGGACTCAACATAAAATTACAGGACAAAATAGCACTTATATGTGGGATTTATGCTGTATCAGTCCAATTCAGCAAAAACTAATGTTTAATCACAAGTAACATGAAACTGCTTTGTACACTTCCCATGCTGTTCAAAGTTAAAACAAGAAGCAAAATGTCCCTTCCCCACACAAATTTGCAGCATATATATTTTCTGAGCTCAAACTACAGTTCGAGAAGCATTTTTCAGACCCTCCAAGCTAGTGTAAAAGAAAATTCCATATTTCAAAATGCAATTTAAATGTGAAATTGAGGAGCTTCTGCCTAACCTTCAATTGGAAATGATTAATCTGCAAAATAATGACTGGCTAAAAGGCAAATATCAAGAAAAGAATCAAATAGAATTCTCTAAATGCCTTCCAAGGGATGAATATGGTAAATTAAAGTCATATGTCTGTGGATTGGTATCAGTATTTGGCAGTAGATGTCAGTGTGAAAAGATGTTTTCAAAGATGAAATACATAAAATCTCATTACAGAGTAGCATTAACAAATGAACATTTGCAATTGATTTTGACAATAGGAAACACTAATTCTGAACCCCAATTAAGCAAAGTATTATACCCCCCAAAAAAAGAAATCCATTCTTTTCATTAGTCGATCTGTATTACCAAAAGAAAATAAAAGCACATTATCATTATTATATTTTGAATTTCTTCAATAAAATTTTATGGAATTTTTTTTTGCTCTCTTGTTATATCAAGAGCAACATAATGACCCCAATCTTGCCTCAGCCTGTATGACTTAATCTGGTCCTTCACAAAAAAATGTTTGTTGCCCCTTTCTCTAAATCATTCATTATAAACTCACATTTTAGTGGGATTAACTGAGCAGATCTTTTTTATTCTGCAACTGTGACAGCTGAGAGCAAGAGGCCATGAGAATGAAATGGAATGTTACCTGAAAGGGACACAAAAGAGAGAGAAGGATACAGAAAGGGGAAGGAGGTGTACTATGGACAACTTGGCCTAGAATCAGGCTCCCGCTTATATTCCCTAAAGAGGCAACACATTCCTGGCTACATCACAGATGCTAAATAAACATTTGCTGACTGAGTAACTAAGAGTTGCTTTGTTATTGTTGCTGAGTAGTTTCACTTATGTCCCCATAACTCTTTATTGACCCCATTTGGGTTTTTCTTGGCAGACAGTAGAGTGGTTTGCCATTTCCTCCTACTCATTTTACAGATGAGGAAACTGAGGCAAAAAGGACTACATGATTTGCCCAGGTCACACAGCTAAGTATATGTCTGAGGTCAGATTTGAACTCAGGAAGATGGATTTTCTTAATTGCCATCCCAGTGCTCTCTCCACTGTGCCAGTGATATTAGCTGACCAGATGAATTACCCTCATCACTGGATATTGGAGTTTTTTCTCTCTCATAGGCATGACAGACAGTTCAGACAGGAAATGAAGCATTCAGTTAACCCAATTTGTCTGGCTCACAGACAAATTTTGCCCTTATTCTGAAGTCCCTACCACACAATTTAACTTTCACTTGAAAACAATACAATGTGATTCAAAATTATGGCATTTCCACATCTAAAACAATTGAGTGGCCAGAGAAATCAGATCATCTAGTGGAAAACTGAATCAGTTGACATGCTAATTAAAGAAGAGGTGAACTAATGAGATTAAAAGAAAAAAAAGATTCCCAAATTAGTGAGTCAATCAGCACCCTCTGGTCCATCCATTGCAATCACCAGATACACCAATAAATTTAGAAGAAATGGTAATTCAGTTTTAAAAAAAAAAAGGAGGGTTGAACTTAGAGTCACAAAGCCCAGCTTAGAATTCCTGTTCTGCTGCTTGGTCCCACTGTGGACTCTCTTCTTAACCTTTTGGAATCTCAGTTTTCTCATCTGTAAAATGAAGGACTTAGAGAACATGGTTGCAGCAATCTCTTCCAACTCTATATTTTATTCTCTCTGACTATGAAGGGTCATGGGAGTATTGACTTACATTTGGAGGGAGTTTAGAGATTATGTTGTCTGACATCTTATTTTATAAATGAGGAAACTGAAGCCAAAACATGCTAGATGACTTGTACAAGGTGAACCCCATGTGAATGAATTGGACAAAGCTGGTTCCATAGGTAACTAGGTCCATACCTCAAGTAGCACAAAGAGCCATATGGTAGGATAAAAAAACCCCAGCTTTAGAGGGAAAAAGGCCCTCATGAACAAAAATATTTATAGCAGCTCTTTTTGTGGTGACAAAGAATTGGAAATAGAAGGGATGCCCATCAATTGGGAAATGGTTGAACAAGTTGTGGTATATGAATGTAGTGGAATGTTATTGTTCCACAAGAAATGATGACCAGGTAGATTTTAGAAAAACTTGCAATGACTTACATGAACTGATGCTGAGTGACGGGAGCAGAACCAGGAGAACATTGTGCACAGTAACAGCAACGTTGTGCAATGATCAACTATGATAGACATAGGTCTTCTCAGCAATACAATGATTCAAGACAATTCCAAAAGATTCATGATGGAAAATGCTACTCATCTCCAGAGAAAAAATTGATGGAGCCTGAAGGCACATCGAAGCAGACTATTTTCACTTTCTTTTGTGTGTAGGTTTTTGTTTTTTTTTTTACTTTCTCACGTTTCTTCTTTTACAACATGATTAATGTGGAAATTTTATATTATTAAAAATGCATAACTTATATTGGATTGCTTGCCATCGGGGAGGCAGAAAAATTTGGAACTCAAAATACTATTAAAAAATAAATGTTGAAAATTGTCTTTACACGTGATTTAAAAAATAAAATGCTATCTACAATTCTTTTTAAAAAAGAGCACCAGTTTTGGAGTCAAAGGATCTGGCTTTTTATCCATGGCTTGCCTCTTTTACTGCCTGGGCTTCAATTTTTTCATTTATAAAATAAAAAGACTGGACTAGATGATATTTTAGGCCTGTTCCATCTCTATATTATATGATTCTTAAGGGTAATGATTACCCTGCATGATTTCACTGAGAAACTCACGAACCACATCTAGAGAGCTCCTAGCCAAGTTTCTGATGGTTTCTATTAGTAGAGTTGCAGCTGGGGCCCACCATTTCTGGCTCTGGACCAAGGTGAAGAATCCTCCTACCTTTAGTCAGAATGAGGGAAAGTCAGCGTGGAATCCTCGCTGAAGGAGACCACATCTGTTGTTCTGGTCTGGCTGCCTCTCCCCCTTTCCCACCTGTAGAACGCAGGAAGGCCAATGATTCAGGCATTCTCATCCAAGAAGCATCTTTCCCAAGAGGCATCTCTTCCTTGCTACAAATAGAGAAAAAAGAATGAGTTTAAGCCAGCAACTTTGCAGGTAGCAAAACACAAGCAAGAGGAGGTTTATTTTTAATCCTTAAATGTTTCCTGTTTCCTGGCATTCTTCCTCGGTGTCTACATTTTTAACAGAGTTTTATCATTAGCTGGCACATTGGAAACAGACTATCTTGCCCTGGTTCAAAACTATGTTGTGTCTACATCTTGAACTTTGTGGGTAGCTCTGGACATGGGCATCTCCAGAAATGTATAACGGCTTGTCATAACAGTTGTCAGAGGAAGAAAACTAAGTTTATAAAGAAAACAGAGAGACAACAACATGACGACAGACTAAAATGCCAAGCCCTTTTTGTTCTGGAAGTACAGATTAGATAAATCAATTAATCAACACAAATTAAGTGTTTAACTATAGCGCTATGTACAGAGATACAAAGAAGGTCAAAAATAGCCCTTGCCCTCAAGAACCTTACATTCTAATGAGGGAGGCAACAGTAATTCAATAGGTGCAGACAAGATTTAGATGGGATATAGATGGAAGATCACTTCAGAGGAACAGGCAGCAGCAACTGGGAAGACAGGGAAAGGACTTACGTTGAAAGTGGCATTGTGGAACAAGTCTTAAAGTATGCTTTAAGAGGCAATTGCTTGAAGCATGGAAGCACTGTATGTGTACTTGATGGCTTAGAACAAATGGAAGTCATGATAATTATCTTAATACTTAATGCTTCAAAATACTTGAATGAATCCTTGATCTCATTTGAACTGCCTGTCCAAGATATATGTGACTAAGGGACAAGTTCTATGGGTCACTCATTCACCTGCCTATCATGGTTTGAACAATAACCTACACAGACTATCTTATGGAGGGCTCACACAAGGAAGGCAATCACATGGATACAAGGACACTCTCTCTCAAGAACTTTGGAATTGATTGTGTGACATGGGAGAGAGTGGCACAGGACTGCTCAGCATGGCATGCCCACATCAGAGAAGCACCATGAGCAAAGCATAATTGAAGTAGCTCAAAAGAAATGTGAGATGCACAAATTTAGAGAATTCACCCCAAATGTTCACATGGATTGTTTGTGCCTGACCTGTGGCAGAGCATTCTGAGCTTGTATTGGCTGAGCAGCCCGTCAGATCCATTGTAATTTGACATTGTAACACAGTGATGTCATTTTGGTCCTCTTCAAGAATGAAGGACAACAACCCACCAACATTACAATACATTTATCCAGTTATTTATCTACTTATGCAATAGTTTGCAGTATATTAAAAAGAATAATAGCTAAATTGTGACTTGTCCTGAAACTCTTTCTTTAAGAAACTCATCAAAAAAAGATGAATACAATGAGATAACAATAATAATAGTAGACCTTTATACAACTCTTTAAAGTTTGCAACATATGTCATTGTTGAGCTTTTTCAGTCACACCTGACTCCTTGTGGCCCCATGCGGGGTTTTCTTGGCAAAGACACTTGAGTGGTTTGCCATTTCCTTCTCCAGTTCATTTGACAAATGAGAAAACTGAGACAAACAGGGTTAAATGACTTGTCCAAGGTTGCACAGTTAGTGTCTAAGGTTAGATTTGAGCTCAGGTCTTCCTGACTCCAAGTCCAACATTTTATTCACTCTAGTCAGCAATCAGTTAGGATAGTGAATCTTATACACACTCTCTGTACCTTTTGTTGCGTATGGGACTGAAAACCATGAGCTGCTCCAGAATGTTGTTTGCTAAAGCCTATTTCTTTCTATCTCATATTTTCATCAAGAATGCTCTTGATACATATGAATGCTATTCTCATTAAGATTATATAAAGAGGAAGAGCGGCATATGAATTTGGTAAATACTTTATCACTTTTGTTGGTTGGTTGGCAGTACTAACATACAGTGATTTTTCCCCGTTATTGTTTGGTATCTTCCTCCCTTTCAAATAGCTCAAGAATCTGTCTTTGGATGCACTCAGAAATGTTGCCACCTCTATCAAGCATGAGCTTTGTGTATCCTGGGACTGATCTAGTTTTTCTTCCTGTGTTGGTGTCTTTAATGCCATTTCTATTTCGTCATGAAGCACATCAGGGAATATAAATGTTAGAGCCTAAATGCACCGATGGAAAAAATAGCTTGTTTTAGAAATCCTGACAGATCTTTTGCATTTTTTGTCTATTTGTTGTCATGGTGCTGGAAATGTAAGCAGGTTTATAATTTAACTTCATTTATGGAGGAGGGATTCAGAATAAAGGGAATGATAATAAAAGGGAGTTAGATCCTCATTCATTTGTGTTTAATGTCACTGATGGCAATCTTGTCCTTCTACAAATTCCACTTGTAGGTTGATGATAGAATTCTACAAAATTATTAAGTTCCTACTGAATATAAGGTTTGTGCAGAGCCACAATACCAAGAGATTGTATTTCAAATTCAGAAAATAGTCTTGTTTTTTTTCTGGTGCTCTGAGTGCCTTAATGGAAGTAACGTCAAATAAGCAAGAGGAGCCAGATTGTAGTAGATCTTAAATGACTGTCCAAGATGTTTATAATTTATCCTATAGGCAATAGGGAGTCACTGGTGGTCTTCCTGTAGGGTGATGATGTATTCAGATCTGTTCCTTAGGAAAATGGCTGTGTAAAGAATGGATTGGAGAGGAGAGAGATCAGAGGCAGGAAGAACAATAAGGAAGCTAAAATAATTTGCTCAAGCTTGTAAACTAGAAAAGCAATATGGCATAAGGGACAGAAGGATACAATGGAGAGTAGTACCTAACATTGGCTAGAGGTATGCTAGATCCAGTGACACAAGAGAAGAAAAAAGAGTCAAAAAATAACTACGCCAGAGTGGCAGCCAGCAGCATCTGCTAAGAGATATGGACTGGAACCATTCGTTGTAGGAAAAGTGATGGTACACACATAACCAGAGGAGTCGTAGAGGAGAGCATTGATATGGAAAAGGTACCTCCTGCTGGGGCCTCATCAGAAAAGTAGTGCAAATGACTTAAACTATACAGGTCTTTGGGAAAGGTTTGCTCCCTGGCAGGTTCTATTTGTTTGTGTGGATTCTATCTGTTTTCCCTTGACCCATAAATAAGCTTTCCCATGCTTTCAGCCTTTTGATAGTATGCTTGTAAGGGAGGTATCAGATAACAAATTTCTCAGATTTTCTGGATGAAGGATACTAGAGGGGGAAAAAAGACTTCCTCAAAATGTACCCAGGTCCATCTAGTGAGGAGGTAGCAGCATGACATTATCTTAATGATGCAAATACCTATGGAAGGTCTAAGAACTTAACTCGTTATTGCGCAATACCTTGGGTAGATTAGTGACCACTAAACTGAAAACAAGTCATAATGGGAAGTAGGGAGTGGGGAGAGAGTCAAGAGGCACGCAGGGAGAAAGAAAAAATGGTATCAGGAAGAAAAGAAAAGGTACAGAAATAGGAAGATGCCAAAACTACACTCTTGCTTAGAACTCACTCTGCCTGCCAAAAAGGGTACCCTCACCTCTTTACCTACCCTTTCAAAAACAAAGCCACATAAAGTCTTATTCTTTCTAACCCTGTGTGTTCATTGGGATTTGGTGATGCCTAGTTTCTACCAAATGGCAGATTTCTGGCAAGATTCTCCCTGCCCCCTGCTTTTTTTTAAAATAAAATAACTATCCTCACTTTTTTCTCAACTAATGTTCTTAGATGGCTAGGGCACAGACTCCCTAGGGTTGTCCCCATCCCAGCCATTCAAGCTTAGCTATATTCCAGGGGTGGAACTTTCCCTGTAGAGTTAAATTTTTAGCCCCTTGAGAAACTCATTCCTTTTCTAGGCTGTTGGCAAGAAGGAGGAAAAAAGAAGAGAAAAGTCAATAAGATCCCATAGCTGAGAGAAACTGTGTGGTCAGTGGGAAAGGAGGAACAATCCCCATAGTCACAAGAGATAAGTGTTATAAAGGCTTGGCATTACTATTGTCATCCCTTCTTTGGCAAATACTGCATAAAACATTTATTGAATATCAGGTGTCATGGAGCCCTCTTCCACTGACACAAGTGGTGTTCTGAAGCCTCCAGATTCCTTTCGATCTATTTTTATTATACTTGAAGTGGAAGGATAAGAAAGAGAAGAAAGTGATTTTCCTCTCCATTGTCAATGGCTGAAAATGTCTCCAGAATTGGGGAACGGGAAAGGAGGAAAGATGGATTGTTCAGGATGTCAAGGTGACCCCGCCACTGAATGAAGAAGGACAACTAGTAGCTTGCAGCTCTCCCTAAAGTTCAAAGGAGAAAACTTGCCTGCTATCCTCAGTAAGCAACTTGCTTCCAATCTTCATCATTGGGCTCTTGCTCTAAATTTCACCAGGACTCCCTTGAGTCACAAGCCATAGACCAAAGCATGAAACAAAGTCGACTTTGGGCACCATACTGAAAAAAAAAGAAAGTAGGGGAAGGCCTTGGGACATATTCTCCACATGGCATTACCCAGAGGCAGCTGGGGAAATAAGCTAAAAATCAGAAGTCGGGTCACATGTGGATTGTACATCAAAGATGCAGACCTCCTATTTTTATTTGTGCTATCGTTATATTTACATATTGTTCATATGAACAAAAGAAACGATCATATACTATATATTTAGACTCCTCCTCATAGTGGAGTCATAAAAAGTCTTTTCACAGATGCCAGATTGCAGCACATACATACAGCTAGATAAATCCATAACTATAGAAGAATACTCTCATGCTTTTTCTTAGTGGCAGTAATGATCCATAGAAAACTCTCATGCCCCTAGGAAAATAAGAAGTCTCTCAAATGACAAAGATGTGTCACATGTGCTTACTATCTGTTCTCCACCTGCTGCTCTCCCATAGACCCTAGATGAGAACCAAGCAACAGAAGTGTTGATCTGAACTGAGTGGCCCTTTGTGAGTGAAAATAAAGTCTAAAATCATGTGTGATCTCAATCCAGGGCTATAGGGGTCATTGACCCAGTCACACAATCGCACTATTTGTGTACTACATCCTGAAACCTGCACTTAAAGAGCCAGAAAGAGTAGTCAGAGTGGTGTAAAGGGAAGAGCATTACAGAATTATGTCTAAGTGGCAAAGTTGGGAGAATACCATATCTGGAATCAGAAAGACCCAGGTCTGAATAGTGCCTGGGACCTTTACTGGTTGTGTGAACCAGGGTAATTCACTGAATTTCTCTGAGTTTTAGTCTCCTCATCTGTAAAATGGGAATACTTATAACACCTAACTCCCAGAGCTGTTATGAGGAACAAATGAGATAATATATGTAAAGCATTTTACAAGACCTTAAGGTGTTATATAAATATCAATTATTGTCATTTGATAAAATAATTATTTTACACTATTTTATTACGTTTTATGTAACAATTATTTATAGCACAGAAAAACAAGGTACAAAATTTTAGCTCTGCTCCTTATTAACTATGTAACCTTGACAAGTTACTAGCCTCTCAGGGCATAGCTTGATAGGGCTCAACTTTATTGTCATTTATTCAAGCAATAAGCATTTACTAAGCACACGTCAGGCGTTGTGCTAAGCACTAGGGATACAGAGAATGGCAAAAAATAATACTTTTCCTTAAGGACTTCCACAGACTAATGGGGAACACAACATGCAAACAACTACGAGATACTTGTATGGACAAGATACAGACAAGGACAAACTGGAGATAATTAACAGAGGAACGGGGTTAGGAAAGGCTTCTTGTAGAAGCCAGGACTTTAAACAGTCCAGAAGGTAGAGATAAAGAAGGAGAGTTTGGTCATTTATAAAATAAAGGGGCTGGAAAAAATGCTTTCTAAAGGCCTGCCCATCTCTAATCCTGAGATTTCTAAATCATAAAATTCCATGGAATTAATATGTGCATAGAGTCTTTGCATTTCTGTTACAGCTTAACTAATTTTATAGTTGATTCTTAATTATCTGAGTATATACAGCTGCATTACTCCTTCCATTAGGGTGGAATCATCCAGGATTTGGCCTGGATGTGAACACTGACATGCTGAATACAAGTTGCTGACAGGCTGTGCATCTCTGACTAAATCTCCCAAGTCAAGCATTAAATGAAGGTTTTTGCATCATTCAGACTTCTCCTTCCCTTTACTGATGTGGGCTCACTAATTTAGGTAAGGGAGCAAGTTAATTATACCAGCAAACAGATTTGTTCCCCTGCCCCCCACCCCAGCCCCATGGTGGAAAGGGAGGAGATGGAAAGGAGAGAAAATAAATTATTATTATTTCAAAAAATAAATTTTTTTTAAAAAAAGACAACACAATCTAAAGCACTGACTCAGGCAGGAAAGGGTCCTGTCTTTGCTGCTTTATGGATTTACTTTTACAGGAAGGAGTAACCTTTTTTGATTTTCAGATCTCTCAGATAAAGCAGTGCTACCAATGTGACCTCTCTCTACATGAAATGGAAAGGCACTATGACTGGCTCAATGGAAAAAGACTTGGCTTTTAAGTAGAAAGGAAGTACAAACTCTGGCTCAAGCACCTACTAGACAGAGCTTAAGTGACTTTCCAAGGTCACATGGGTAATCATCAGTCAATCAAAAAGCATTTATTAAACACCTACTATATACTCCATACTGTATTAGATCCAGAGAGGGAATTATTTTTTGTTAACCAAACTGTAAGAGGATGTGTCCTTAGTTTCTCAGGGACCAAATGAAGAAAGGGAGGGAGTCTCCCTTTTGTTTAAGGAAAGAAGAATGAGTTTTAGTTTTCTGGAAAGACAGATTTTCTCCAAAAGTGTGCATTGACATTATCTCTGTTCAGTAATCATGAAGACCCTGACTGGAAACTAAGTACTTTGGTTTTATCATTGTTACAGAACTTCTTCATTGTCCCATTTCTCAATTACTATCTAATATGAGTTGGAAACTGCTTGAGAAAGGGAACTGTTTTTCTGATTTCACAAGCCGAATTCTGTCGGTAAGAAATCTCTCCAAACAGAATGTTTGGCTGTTGACAAAATTGTGTCTCTGGCAGAGTTAGCTGTAACACCGGGTATGGAGTATTTTTCTTCAGCACTGTTGTTGGCAAGGTTCTCCAAATATTTCTATTCCCTATTGACAATGTACTAGTTTTACTGGGTGCCCCCAAACACTGAAAAATCTGCTCCAGAACAAAGAACCGGACTAAGGATAGGATTGAGGAATGGTCCAGATCACACTTAGGAGACATTATCCCCAACCACTCCCTACAATGACAACCCATCTTTTTAACACTAATATCTTATTAATAATAATATATAAATATCCAAAGAATCGTAACTGTAGGCTGCACAAAGAAATGGTATGTGCCTAAGTATACCCTACAATGTTACCGACAATGGTTTGTACATAAGAAGTGGCACATAACATCCTCGTGGGGAGCACAAGAAAAGAGGTGGGCATATTGTACAGAAAGAATAAGGGATAACCTTGTTGTTGGACAACCTGACCATTGCATTGCACTGTAATACACAAAAATGCAAAGAGAACTAGAGGAAGACCTCCATTGCGTTTGGTGGCACCTAAGTAGAGGATTTAGAGGAAGACATAAACAAGAAACACAAGGAATAAAAAGGTCTAGGGAATTGTGGTTTGCATTGGTGGAGGGTGTATCCACACTGACACAATGAAAAAGCTTCAAAGAGTATCAAAGATTTGCAAAAGTGTATGGCCCAGGCTGGAAAGATGAGCACCAGAAATGTTCTGAATAATAGGATAGTTATGGTGAATAAATAACTGAATGAATGATCAGATCTATGTATGAATAGATAGATGGAGGAGGAAAGGGAGGAACAGAGAAAGATAGAAAGACAGAGACCCAAAATGTCCTCTTTAAAATTCAATGTTCTTTTGGATGTCTAAGTTCTGGGATTTTTGTTACATAATACATGAATTTCATATATTTTGAGCAAATGGCTGAAGCTACCTCCATCTTCCCCAGCTCTTTATTCTTCAGCTTTGGGTTGTTGCTCCAGACTCCTCGAAAGAAAGAGTTCTAAGAAAGATTAAATGAGATAATGTATGAAAAATGCTTTGTAAACCTATATAAATGATAGCTATTAGCATTACTACTATTACCTATCTAACGTTGAACAAGTAATTTCACCTCTATCCACCTCAGTTTTCCAATCAATAAAATGAAGAGGGTGAATTTGATGATCACCATGTTCTCTCTAAACTCATAGGTTCCCATAGCGGGCCATACCACCCCCTAGGGGGCACAATGGGAGACAGGGAGTGGGTAGCCTCAGGTACAATTGGGGGTAATTAAATAAAAATCAGGGACTAGTGGAAGCATAAGGAAAGAAAAGAAAAGAAATTTTGAAAAACCATTTATACATGTTTCATCTGTTATGTAACAGAGATAAAATTGTGGTGATGACATTACTTTCCAAATAAACACACAAAATGCAAGTTGCTACCTATCAGTGGTCAAGTCTGCCAACAGGTCTTAACAGACAAGTGTTGGCAGGCAAGCACATTGTACATTGACAGAAAGTCCAGCATACATTGGCAGGAATACATGTAATGACTTGCTTACAATATGATGCTATACAGTTACAAGATGCAATATTGTGTCATCAAAATTTCACTGGGGAAGCCCACAAATTTATAACAAATTATTAAATTTAAGATGGTTCATTTAAAAAAAATTTTATATTTTTTGAAACAATGCAAATTCCTCCCCAAAAAGCCATTAAAGGGATGAAGAAAGTAGATTGGGGGGGGGGGTGTTAATTTTTCTGTTTTGAAAAGGGGTAGTGGGCCAAATAAGTTTGGGAATCTCTGGTCTAGAGCTAAGAGTTTGTAATTTTGTGATTCTGCTTAAATTTTTCCCACCCCTTCTTTGCAACAAACTTAAATTTTTAATCTTCCCTCTCTATACCATACTAACTTATACCACTTTGAGAAGATGAGATCTTCTTTTTGTTCAGTGGAAATTTCCTTGGTTCAATTTAAATCCATTTCTCTTAGGCTGGTCTTTCATAAAGATGGACATAATAATACAAAATAGTAAAAAGAGCTCTTTATAAAAAGATCTTCATCCAAATCTTGGCTCTGTCACTTGCAACTTTTATAACCTTAGATAAATTGCCCATCATCTCTAGGCCCGTTTCTTCATCAATAAAATAAGGATGTTGGAGGCAGTGGCAAGATGGCAGAGTAGAAAGATGTACATACTTTAGCTCTTCCCCCACAGCCCACAAAATACTTATAAAGAAAGACCCTCAACAAATTCTAGAGCAGCAGAAGCCACAGAAAGATGGAGTAGAGGAGATTTCCAGGCCAGGGTGACCTGGAAGGCCGATGGAAAACGTCTGTCACACCAGACACAGAGTGGAGCCCAGCCCAGACTCTACGCTACTCTGGGAGGAGCAGGACCTAATTAGACTTCGGGGGAAAAATCCCTAGAAGCAGCAGTAGTTCACAGATCCCTCAACTCACAGGTGCCAAAGGTCAGTGAGAAGACTTTTTCAACCTGAGCTAGAAAGGAGCAGAGTCCACTCCTGGCTCCAGCTCTAGG
This sequence comes from Notamacropus eugenii, assembly GCF_028372415.1. Classification (NCBI taxonomy): domain Eukaryota; kingdom Metazoa; phylum Chordata; class Mammalia; order Diprotodontia; family Macropodidae; genus Notamacropus; species Notamacropus eugenii. The sequence goes on from NC_092874.1 coordinate 87,014,170, forward strand.
TGGTAGCAGAGGCTGGGCAGCAGAGGCTTCTGGAGGCCACTGCAGGCAGGCAGTAGCCAGAGTCCATTGTTTCATTGTTGGAGCAGTGAGCATAAAGGCTCTGGGGGAATTGAGTAGCTGATCTGAATCTCAGCCCTGAGCATGGTCCTGGGGTGAGTAGGAGCACTAGGACCCTCCTCTTGACAAAGGATTCAGAAGTCAAGTAACTGGCTGGGAAAATGCCCAAAAAAGGGGGAAAAAAATAAGACCATAGAAGGTTACTTTCTTGGTGAACAAGTCTCTCCTCCCATCCTTGCAGATGAGGAAGAACAAAGCATACTGTCAGAGGAAGTCAAGGTTTCTGCATCCACTACCTCCAAAATGAATATACAGTGGGCTCAGGCCATAGAAGCGCTTGAAAAGTGAGTCAGCAGCCTGCTAAAGTAGACCCAAAAAAATGCTAAGGAAAATAACACCTTTAAAAATAGGCTAACTCAATTGGAAAAAAGAGGTCCAAAAAGCTAATGAGGAGAAGAAGGCTTTAGAAAGCAGAATTAGCCTAATGGAAAAGGAGGTTCAAAAGCTCACTGAAGAAAATAGTTCTTTAAAAATTAAAATGAAATGCATGAAAGCTAATAACTTTATGAGAAGTCAAGAAATCACAAAACAAAACCAAAAGAATGAAAAAATGAAAGATAATATGAAATATTTCATTGGAAAAACTGACCTGGAAAATAGATCCAGGACGGACAATTTAAAAATTATGGGACTACCTGAAAGACATGACCAAAAAAGAGCCTGGACATTATCTTTCATGAAATTATCAAGGAAAACTGCCCTGATGTTTTAGAACCAGAGAGCAAAATAAATATTGAAAGAATCCACTGATCACTTCCTGAAAGAGACTCAAAAAGAAAAACTCCTAGGAATATTATGGTCAAATTTCAGAGTTCCTAGGTCAAGGAGAAAATATTGTAAGCAGCTAGAAAGAAACAATTCGAGTATTGTGGAAATACAATCAGGATAACAGAGGATCTGGCAGCTTCTGCATTAAGGGATTGAAGGGCCTGGAATAGGATATTCCAGAAGTCAAAGAAACTGGAATTAAAACCAAGAATCACCCAAGAATCACCCAGCAAAACTGAGTATAATACTTCAGGAAAAAAATGATCATTCAATGAAATTGAGGACTTTCAAGCATTCTTGATGAAAAGACCAGAACTGAAGAGAACTATGACTTTCAAACACAAGAATCAAGAGAAGCATGAAAAAGGAAAACAGGAAAGGGAAATCATAAAAGACTTTCTAAAGCTGAACTGTTTACATTCCTACATGGAAAGATAATATGTGTAACTCTTGAGACTTGTCTCAGTATTTGGGTAGGTGAAGAGATTACACACACACACACACACACACACACACACACACACACACACATATATATACATATATATATATATATATATATATAGAGAGAGAGAGAGAGAGAGAGAGAGAGAGAGAGAGGTTGAGTTGAATCAGAAGGAATGATATCTATAAAAAATAAAATCAAGGGATGAAAGAGGAATATATTAGGACGACAAAGAGAGAAATGGAATGGGGCAAACTATCACTCATAAAAGAGATAAGAAAAATCTTTTTCAATGGAAGAGAAAAGGGAGGAGGTGAGAGGGGAAAAGTGAAGCTTACTCTGGTCACATATGGGTTAAGGAGGGAATAACATGCTCACTCAATTTGGTATGAAAATCTAGCTTACACTACAGGAAAGTAGGGGAGGAGACAAGTGGGGCAAGGGGGATGATAGAAGGAAGAACAAATGGAAGAAGGTAGTAATAGAAGTAAACACTTTAGGGAAGGGACAAGGTCAAATGAGAGAATAGAATAAATGGGGTACAGGCTAGGATGGAGGGAAATATAGTTAGTCTTATACAGCATGGCTATTATGGAAGTCTTGTGCAAAATGACACATATGCAGCCTGTATTGAATTGCTGGCCTTCTCAGTGGGGATGGGTGAGGAGGGAAGAAAGGAGAGAAGTTGGAATACAAAGTACTAAAAACAAATGTTGAGAATTGTTATTGCATGTAACTGGGAAATAAGAAATACAAGTAATGGGGTATAGAAATCTATCTTGCTCTACAAGAAAAGAAAGATGGGGATAAGGGAAGGGGGTGTGTGTGATAGAAGGAAGGGCACATTGAGGGAAGAGGTAATCAGAATGCAAGGTGTTAGAGGGTGGAGGGAGGGGAGAGATGGGAGAAAAATTGGAACTCAAAATTTTGTGGAAACGAATGTCGAAATCTAAAACTAAATAAAACTATTTTAAAAAAGAATTCTTGGAAATCAAAATAATAAAATAAAATAGGGATGTTGGACTAGATGGTCTATAAGTCCCTTTCCAAATTTAAAATTATATCCTTTGTGTGAGCAGCTTATTGCAATTCCCTACTCTCACCCCATTCACCCTTTTGTGATGTCTGTGTGGAACCACAAAAACACCTCTCTCTCCCCATCAAACTATACCTCCAGCATTGACACAAGTTGTTCCATCTGCCATATTCCTACTCTCCTTTGAACCATAGAAAACCCATCTCCCCTAAGAAGCCCTTCTCCCATTATCTCTCTCTACTACCTACTCCCTAGTCCATTCTCTGACCCTAAGATGCTTATGGTACCACTGGGGAGTCAAAGCATACAATTACAATGACCTATGGATAATTTTTAAATTACCCTTTTGAAATTATTAATTTATGCTATTAAATACACAATGCTAAAGCAAAGATTGAATATCCAAGTTCCACAAGGATATCAAATAGAGGAAAGGAGAGATTAGAAAGGGGAAAGTTAGCAAAGACTGCCTGGCTATTCAGATTTTGACTGCATCTTGATACTGCTAATTATTGTGAATTCCAAGGGAGAAAAAAAATAGGCATTCAGGCTAAATGAATCAGCCTGGCATGAGTGAAGACTAGAGGCAGGAAGTAGCAAAGCACAGACAGGGAAAATAGGAAATTAAATGATTAACTTGGAGCAGAAGAGTTGAGTTGGGGAATAAATAAGAGAAAAGATAAATAAATGAATGAATGAGTGAAGAAAGGAAGGAAAGGAAAGGAAGGAAAGGAAGGAAAGGAAAGGAAGGGAAGGAAGGAAAGATGGATGTGATGGATGGATGATGAATGAATGAACGAACAAATAAAAAAAGTAAAATAAAAGAAGGCAGGTGCAGTGGATATCGAAAGGTGGCATCACAGAGTGGAGGGATCACTGACTTTAGAGTCAAGTGACCTGACTTTAAGATCCAACTTTTCTACCAACTGACTGTGGAGTTGGGACAAGTCACTTAAACTTATAAAAAGGAACTGAGCCTCCATTTTTCCCTCAAATGGAAAATGGGATTAATATGTATGCTCCTATCCCAGGATGTTTTTATAAGGATCACAGGAGATTTCTTTAAGGCAAGTTATAGTTTTAAAAATATAATGTATAAGAAAACTTAAGCTTTTATGATTATGGAATGTGAGTCTGTGGCATTTATATTTTGATACTCAAAGAAGGAGGGACCTAAAGTAAATTCTTAAGCAAGAGAGTGATGTGATTCAGATACCAGCGAGTTTCTCCTTGGTTGATAGCAGGAATGTCAAATGTTAAGTATCTTCAAGCACTGAACCCAGACTGCTTTCTCTCTCTATCCAAGTACCCTCTTCCATTTTGAGGAAGGGCCCAGACCAGCTAATCTTTACTCTCAGGATTTCATAGGTATCTTCCTATCCCTTTATTTTTGATTCAAGCTTGTTGAAGACATAGAGTAGACTGTCTTTCTTTTTGATTATATTTGTATCCCCTACGCTTAGCACAGAGCAAGGTCATATTAAATTGTGTGTGTGTGTGTGTGTGTGTGTGTGTGTGTGTGTGTGTGTAAATGCTTGTTGGCTTAACTTGAACAGCAGACATGTTCCATCTGGGGCTTTTGGACCACTGCTGAGGTTGATGGCCTGTCATAGTCTGTCTCAAAAAGCTCATACAAAGACTTGAATAACAAGAAGTTGGCCATCAGTTGACCATCAATGCAGAGGTACCAGTCATAATGATAGCATACAAAGGGAGGGAAAATACACACACACACACACACACACACACACACACACACACACACACCACTCCGTTAGCAACCTCACTAAGGCTCAGAATCCTGAGAGTGACATGCATATATCAGAGAAGGCTCAACAATGCTGCCATACCCTTCTTGACCTCAAAGGTTCTCTTGGATTCTCCAAAGGGAATAGAAAGTGGTATGAGTTCACACAACAGTGACCAGTCCACTGCTATAGAAATTACAGACCACTCTTCCCTGTCCTCACTGCCCCTCAATACAGGCAGCCCTTTTTTACATAATGCAACACAAGTAAGCTACAAGTTATTCTTCCCCATCTCTTCACAGAACATCATGAGTATGTGCTTCTCAGTTTCACCACGGCCTCTAGCTAGGATGCTGCCTGAAAGGATCTCAAAGTTGTGGCTATTTCTATGCCAGCCTATTTAATTTTTTATGCCAGAGATTATAAACATGCTGCTATCCTGCATTGTACCAACCGGGACTTTCATTTAGATAGTACTTTTAATCAATCCATTTATGCCTATATTTTCAAAGTGATTCAGTACAATAACAGTCTTGAAATAAACACTCTCCACAAGAATGTCTTGGCTACACGGGCTCCTTGAATGCACCCCTTCATACATAGTACTCAGCCATATGTGCACTTCGTGTATGTGCCTTCCATGCATGCTCTCAAACCCAGCTGTTCTCTTCCTATGTGCCCTCCCCTACTGGTAATAAGGTAACCTTTAGGGAAATACTCTTTGAACACAGAAGACTTTTCTTGTAATTTTATTTGCTATACAGTTTAATTAGATCTTTTGCTCTGAACTAATGTGAACATGGTTCCTATAATGGTTGTTTTTTTAAAAAAAGGAAGTATATCAGGTGATTTTGAGTCTGCCTTAAATCCCTCAGGCTCTACCTCCCATTTTATATTTGGGGAAATTGAGGCAAAGAGAAGTTAAGTGACTCATCCAAGGTTTCAGCCAAATTTGAACTTAGATCTTCTCAACTCCAGACTCAATTCCCTATCCATTGTAGCAGTAGCTGCTTCTAGATGGTAAGCTCTGTAAGGGTGGTAACTATATCTTACCTAAACTTTATATCTCCCCTAGCACAATAAGTGCTTAATAAAGTTTGGATGAACTAATGAATAAACTAAAAAAGGATGACTCCTTATGTGCCACCAGTTTGGGTGCATGGTAAGAACCAGAGGATTGAATGTTAATGATGCCAAACCTTTTGAAGTGATATTTAGAAGAGGGTACCCAAAAAGCAGCATCCATTTCCAAACCCATACAGAGGATGGGAAGAAAACTTGCTTACATTTTCTATTTTTCTGCCAAATGTGATTCAAAATGATTTGGGAGGTGCTTTTCTTTCCCACATAATAAGCAGTAAATGGACCCTGCCTTGAACCTGTTGTTTTCCTAGCTCTCTGGTCTAATGAAAAAAACAGTTGTGATTATCATTACATTCAAGTGACTTCAGAACAAAGTAAAGCAAAATAAAGTTTGATTGATGATAACAAGACATTTATTAGCATAGTAAATGTTAGGCAATGACTAAAAGAATGATTGCATCCTTCGGTGCAATTTAATAAATTTTTATTTTGGTACAATAGCCCAGTAGAAACGCACACGCACACACATATGTACACACACACACACACACACACAATTTCAGGGGTGGAAAGGAAGTTAACTTTAAAGATCTAGCCACTATTGAGAAAATATGGAATCTCTTCATTTTCTTTTTAATTTAGAAATGAAGATAAAATTCACAAAGCTGTTAAACTCATCTCCATATCTCCCCATCCCTGAAACTAGACAACACCTAAGCAAAACACCAATCTATTGGTCCCCAATCAAAAATCATTTATAAGAAGGAAGGAAACTGTGAATTTTGGACTCAGTCAAATTGCCACACTTGAGGACCTCGAGGGCCAACATGTGGCCTTGAGGCCCCAGGTTCCCCATCCCTAGGCTAGGAAATAGGCTTTCAAAGAGAAGAGTAGAAGACACTCAGAGGAGGCCACTTTGACAGGAGAGGTTGACAGTGATCCAAATAGCAGCAAATTGTGGTCGTTGTTGTTGTTTATCATTGTTGTGTTCATCCTTTGTTGTTGAAGAGGACCATGACATTAGAGAAATGATGACATGACTTGCCCTTGACTTTGTTTTGAGTAAGGGAGGGCTGTGCAAGGTCACCAACCTCACTTCCTCCTCCAGAGCCATCTGAATCCAGTGACCAGATATTCATCAGGATGACTGGAGACAGCCCAGGATGCAATGGGAGAACTTGCCTTTTAGGCTAAGGCCTTTCCAGGTACTCACTTAAAGTGAGGTAATGGCATTTAGTGAATAGACCTCTTTAAAAAGTGAGTCATCCAGGATCACAGTTATTAAGTGTCTAAGGTCAAGTCTGTACTCAGGTCTTCCTGACTCCAGGCCCCTCTGCTCTATCTACTCTGCCATCAGCTCTAACAGCAGTTTCTACCCTCAAGGAGTTCACATTCTAATGAGGGAAGCAAGATGCAAACAATTCTGTACAAACAATACACACACACAGAATACATTGAAGGTAATCTCAGAGGAAAGGTAGCAGCACTAATGCAAACAGTGAAAGGTATCTTGCAAAGGGTGCAATTCTAGCTCACACTTGAAAGGAAGCCAGGGAATCCAGAAGGTTGAGATGAGGGAGAACATTGTAAGTGTGGAGGAACAGCCAGAGATGGAGTGACTCGGGTGAAGAACAGCAAGGAGATCAATGTCCCTTAATCAGCTAGAGGATAGGAGTCATGCGATTAAGGTTATGGATTTGGTTGCTTCTCTTTGCTCAGTGCCTTCAGACTCCAAGCAGCTGTTCAGAAGGGGATCTGACTTGAAGAACATTCATCAAGTTAACTGCAAATTCAGCATACCAACTGGTAGAAGTAACTCAGAGTTCATACTGTTGGAGAAAACTTCCTCAAACTGGACCAGTCAGAAATGAAATGGGGTTCTTTGAGAGGTGGTAGATTCCTCCTCCTGAGGAGTCTAGAAAAGTTTAAACAATCGTTTCTCAGGCAAGTGAGAGTACAGATTTCTTTCAAGTATGGACAAGATGGCCACGACAGTCCCTTCCAACTTGTAAATTCTGTGATTCTGTGACTGTGAGTCAATAGAATTATCTTAATACATGAAAGACATCACAACATTATCGCTTAAGGCAGATAAGTGGGCTCACTGACAAACGCTCTTCTTAGCATTGATTTAGGACTTCATATAGCCCAATGATTTTGTTCTGCTTTCCCCACCAGAAGAACTCTTCAAAAGCATAGATAATCAACAAGTATTGATCAACATATATAGCCACCAAGTGCCTCATACATGTCTGTCAAAACCTCCCAAGTGCTCATTGGATCGACAGCTGTAAAGTACCAGTGTAGCAATTATGGTCAAATGAGTTTTCAGGGATGGTGCTTTGGAGATCTAGCAGGACTGAAAATTCCATACTTGAGGTACATAAATGTTCTTTTGCTTTTAGGGTCCAAGACTGAAGGGAACAAATTGACCAGAATCCCAAGCCTGGCTATTTCTGGGTAAGCTTTTTTTTTATTGGAATTATCTAGAATATTCCTCAGGAGTCAAGGTAGCTACTAGGTTGCTTTCCACTTTACCCTTCTTGAAGTATTTATATGTGCATCTCTGTTCACATACATATGTGTGTAAACACATACATAATCCATAGGGAATTTTTAGATTCGTATATACTCTTATATAAACATGGATACCTATGCATATATGTGTATCTTGATATTTCTATACACATGCATACACACACATATGACAGAGACTTGTTGGAAATGAAGACACATGGCAAATGTTAAGTAGGCTGCAGCATATTACCAAGAACAACTTTTGTCTGAGAAATAGAATTCCAAAACATCAAAGACATGTATGAATGATAATCCCAAATTAAAAAAAAAAAGTTTGTCCAGAACCAACCAGGTCAATCAACCTGGCCACTGGTCAATCTGTTCCCTGGTGGTAACCTGAGAGTCACTATGGTAACCATAGGGTGGTAAATGTGAGAGACAATAAATGGACAAACCCAAGGCTACAGTAATACCTCAGAACACCAGAAGAGCTGGAGGAATGACTCTAGTACATTGGATGGATCCTCCATGAAGGATATAAATGACAATTGCTTAGGACTGATGAGGATGACATGTGGTCTGCCAAGGTAGAAGGAGTCCCCAAACCAATGAGACTGGAAATCCATTGAAATAAAGGAAACCTAAAACCAAAGCTACTTCCAGCCTTCTTGAGACAAGAATTTTCCAGGCCTGGTTACCAAAAGGTAACCAGGTTTACATAATGCAACACAAGTAAGCTACAAGTTATTCTTCCCCATCTCTTCACAGAACATCTTGAGTATGTGCTTCTCAGTTTCCATTATGTATTACCAAAATAAATTATGTATTACCAAAGCAGCCATCTTGAAAGAACTCTGGCCCAACCCAAATTCAAGTTAAAACCAAACATAACAAGAATGAAGAATGTGGTCAAACGGCTCCCTGCATATTGTCCGTGGCTCTCACTTCCTTGTTCTATCTCCTATGTCTCCCTGCCCATGTCAACCACATCCTTGGTCCCTTACTTAGCTTTCTTAATTGTATTTTGAGATGTTCCCCATGTCATAAATTACTATGGACCCTTCACAGAGCCCCTAAAGATCTTCTTTATTCTCACGGTGGCTGCTGAGAGTTATTATATATTTTAATTAAACTCGGTGAGTGGAAAAAAAATAAATAAAATATAAACAAGAACTTTCTAGCTTCTTTCGTTATCCCTAGACCTCCTCCAACCCTGCCTGAAGCAGCTGACTCACTCCTTGGTTCCCTGCCCAGGCAATTCTCATTAGCTATTTTCTCTCTTTTGTTCTTCCCCAGGATTTTCTTCCTGCATCCATTGATGCTCAGCAGAAACAGCCTCCCCTTCTCTTTTCTCATCTCTCAAGAAAAGTGAAACATACCTCCGAATCACTAGAATAGGGAGCCCTTTTAATTACCCATTTGGGTTTCTTTGAAGTGCCCCCTGGTGGCCCATCTTTACAAAGGATGTCAGTCCATTAAATTATCCAATGTGTGTGTTCATCCTTCATTGCTGAAGAAGACCATGCCATCAGAGACATAATGATATGACTTGCACTTGACTTTGTTTTGAGTGAGTGTGGGCTGTACAGGTCACCAGCCTCACTTCTCCTCCAAAGCCATCTGAATCCAGTGATCAGATATTCATCAGGATGACTGGAGATGACCCAGGATGAGGCAATTGGGGTTAAGTGACTTGCCCAAGGTCACCCAGCTAGTGAGTGCCAAGTATCTGAGGTGAGATTTGAACTCAGGTCCTCCTGACTCCTGCACCGGTGCTCTATATACTGCACCACCTAGCTGCCCCTAAATTAACCAATAAGCATTTATTAAGCACCTATTATACTCAAGAGTGCTAAACACTGAACTTCTACAGGTATGCCTGATATTCCCCCTTTTTTCCTCTTGTGTATTCATTCCAGGAGGGTTTGAGGTTTTTTTCCTTATTATTACCAGAAACTTACCACTCTGTACAAAGCATCCTCAAACCTCTATTAGTCCATCCCATTCTCAGCTAATCAAGCAGTTTTCCCTTTGTGATGTTGCAAATTTTCCAGGGCTGTCAAACCAAATAACCAAATTAAAAAGTTTTTTAAAGGTACACCAAAAAAGATATCATATTTTTATTTAGACTAAATTACAGCTAGATTTCCATGTTAGGAGAACTATTAGACCTCCTTCTTAAAGGTGATCTGGCCCATGATACTTTTTGCCCCACTTCCTCCCCTCCCCTGGGTGCCAAGACTGCTGTGATGATGAAAGGTCCACACCTGGGCTACCTTTCCAGTCCACATCAAGGGAAGTTACTAGGCCCCCAGACAGCTCCTGCCTCCACACTTGGGGAACAAGGAGTGGGTGTTTTTAATTACTTTCCATGCCAGCAAGTGGTCAGTTCTAGAAGGAATTACTCATTAAGCTATTTTTTTTTTTATCCCAGAAAATAAAAAAGTCCTTCTGGCTTCAGAACAAACAGTAGCTCTCCTAAGTATTTGCATTTAGAATCATTGGCTAAAATTAAGCCCTTGTTCACTAGACATTTTTAGACAGAGTAATTTTTAACTCCTGCCATATGATAAGTAATCTGTTCGATTAGTAAAAAACCACTCACCATATTTTTACTTAGAATAAATTAAAGTTTTGTTTGTGCCTTATTGGAACACAATGTACTGAAGGTGGCAAAGTACTCCCATAAATACAATATATAGATGGAATCACCTCCAAGTCTTCTCCACTGGCTTGTCATTCAAAAGCAATTATTTATTGAGTGTGGCTGTTGTTCAGTTTTTTCAGACATGTCCAACTCTTCGTGACCCCATTTGGGGTTTTCCTGGCAAAGATACTAGAGTGATTTGCCATTTCCTTCTCCAGTTCATTTTTATGGGTCAGAAAACTGAGGCAAGGCAAGCAAAGTTAAAGGACTTGCCCAGGGTCACACAGCTAGCATCTGAGCCCAGATTTGGCCTCAAATCTTCCTGACTCTAGGCCCAACTCTCTATCCACTGCAACATCTACCTGCATTTATTGAGTATCTCCTACAAATGAGATAACATTTGTAAAATGCCTAGAACAGTTCCTGGCACAGAATAGGTGCTCTGTTCCCTTCGCTTGCCTATATGCCCTAGCATTGTGCTTAATGTAGTTGACAATGTAAAGATGATTTACATGCTATTCCTACTCTTGGGAAGCTTATAACAGAGTGCCAGGGATGATGCCCACACAGATTAATGTTGCACGGAGTACTGAAGGATAAGTGCTTAAATACCATGGTTTGTACAAGAAGCAAAACTACAGTGGTGGGATATAGAAGGAGAAGAATGGCAGGTGGTAAGCAGCTGAATTAGAGTTAAGGCTGAAAGATACCCTCTTTCTTCAGGGTGTTGGGGGTGGTGCAAGATTCTGCCACTGGTTGAGGAAGTAAACACAGAGAAAAAATAGAGGAAGGTCAGGTAAAGACTACCCTGTTACTTTTATATTTTGGATAAACATCCACTTACTATGCCAATGAGGAGGACTACATGCTAGATGGGACTTAAGAAATTCTATCCTACCCCAGATTTCAGGAACACCTAGGTCCAAGTGAGAGTCTAAAATGTTAGTTTGAGTTGAGTTGTTATCACTTCAATGCCTCATCTACCTCAAATAATGCTGCCAGTCCTTGCTATCAGCTGCTGGGGCTCTCTTTGAAGTCCCATCTCAGGGACAAAATTGCATAAGGTTTTGAGAGTACCATTAAAAGGACAAAATTCCCCAGATGGGAGTTTTCTGGAACAAAGACTTTTGTAGCTTTTAAGAATAAGAAATTGGAACATGAAATTGCCCGGGTGTCATCTCAACATTTTATTTTTACTATTAGTTTATATTTGGCATCCAAAAAAGTTTCTGGATATTTGTGGCATGGAAAATGGAAACAAAAGATTATATAGATTGAAGAGTGGTTTGGAGCCCAACAGAAACACATCAGAAAGAGTTGTTTTCCTCCCTCTCATCACATCTCCTGTAGAAGAGTTTGTAGAAAGAATAGATTCCAACTGAGGGATTCACTTTCCCAAAGGTCACTTCTAGGTGATGGCTTGCTGGATGGAAAAAGGAAGTCTTGGCAATTCAGTTGGTGACATACAGAAATATGTCTGGACACTCAAGGTACCACTTTGGAGAAGGAAGGCTCAGTATTCATTGTCTCTCCTTCTAGAGAGGGAAGGCAGAGAATAAGGGGAGAGAGGGAGTGAGTAAAAGTAGAAAGGGGGCTAACTAGGTGACACAGTAGATAGAGCACCAGCCCTGGAGTCAAGAGGACCTGAGTTCAAATCTGACCTCAGACACTTGACACTTACTAGTTGTGTGACCGTGGGCAAGTCACTTAACCCTGATGGCAGGAGCAGAAAAAGAAGGAGGAGGAAGAGAAGAAGGAGAAGAAGAAAACAGTCAAAGGGAAAAAGAAAAGGAGAATAAAAAATGAAGAAAAGGAAGATACAGAAATGAAATCATAGGATGTCATGATCAGACCACCACAGATTAAACTGCTGAAACAGTAGAGATCATCTTATTAGAGAATCACAAGAATTATAACTAGAAGAGTCTTATGATACAATCTAGTCCAACTCTTTAATTTTACAGATGAGGAAACTGAAGTTTAAGGGGAAATGACTTTTCCAAGATCTCACAGGTCTTATATGACAAAACCAGGATTTTATCCCTGGTCTTCTTATTCTAAATCCAGTGTTCTTTCTGCTAAAGCAGAGACAAGTTGAGACAGCAGAAAGTATGGGAAACTTTTAAAAGTAAGGACGATCTGGATTTTTGAAACCTGTCACAGACACTCAGCTGTGTGACACTGGGCAGGTCATTTCACTAGGGACTTAGTTTCCTTATCTGTAAAATGGGGATAATAGCACTAACTTCCTTAGATCATTCAGAGGATCTCAAGATTAAGGTAGGGTATTTTTTTAAAAGTATTTTGCAAACCTTAAAGCAATATACAAAGCATTCCAAAAATCTGACTGCAATTTTAACCTTTGATAGACTTTTAAAAAGCTTTTTGAGACAATCTATATAAATAATGGCTACCATTGTTTCATCCACCACACAATTTCTGCATTTGACATTCATAAAAAACTAAGGACAAAACTTTGCTTCATACCCAAAGGCACACAGTTAGCTATTGACATAAAGGTCTAGAACCAGAGAGACAAAAAGAGAATTTGAATATTAGGAAAATAGTCAAAATCTTAGTTAATAAAGCTTCCTCATTACATAAATGTGGATATTGAATTATTCTTTTGACAAATTATTTGAATGTAGTCACATGTTGTACAGCCCTAGGCATATGCCTGCATACCACCAAACCCTGCTGCCACATGCTTACTTATAGAGCAGTTATCAAAATTGTCCTACCCTAACACTGGTGCCAGATGAACATGACAGGAGTGCTCAGAAACTACTTACTAATTTACTGATTATATAAGAGCTAGAATATAGCCAGGCATTTTTTCTTTGCTTAAAAGAAATCCAGGTTTTGTAATTGCCCCAGAAAAAAAATAAGCAAGAAAAGGTCAACCTCGATCTTTTCTTCCTTCCCCAGGTTCATTTGTACTGTCAAGTTTCACCTGCCTATTGACTTAGGTCAGATGGTTATAACCAAAAGATTTAGTCAATATCGTTTACCACTTGGTTAAAAAAATCTTTTTTAGGTTCTTCCTCATGGACCTTGGAAATGATACCTACTGACCAATAGCACACCTTCAGTGCTCTGCTATAGAATCTAAGTGTAAGATCTAACTTTCTAAAATGAACCTGAAATTGTTGGGCAAAATTTGTCTTTGAGAGTTTTTCTCATAAGCAAAATTCTCAGAAATCTTGAATTTTCCATAGAGGGTTGATTTCCATATTCCTTTCAAAGTGATTCCATGCAAGAGATTCTGTAAAGAATGTTCATGACTTCAAGAAATCTAGTCCTGCTTCTATTTTGAGAAACAAGGGAAATCTATCTACCTTGAAGTCTGATTTAAATTTCTTATTCTTCTTTTCCAATTAACATTTTTAATAATAACAACACTAGCACCATGGTTTCTTCCTTCATGCTTCCTTTCTAAAAACAAACACCATGTGTCTGGTGTAAATGCTTTCACTGGGTGGTGTCTCTCTGTTCTACCCCCTCTGTTTTCCTTCAAATAGAATAATATAAGTATTAATGTTGCCACTTCTTATTTCTTTGTGTTGGTGTTAAACACTCACACAATGACTTTATTCCACTTTGTCTCTTGCTCTAAAAGGCTCCCCCATTGGATTCTGAAGGTCACTTCCTGCTGGGGTCCTGGGCCTGAGCCATTATGAATCCTATTCATTCTTGTCTCATAGCCTCAGTTTTGTATCTGTCTTTGTTGGCCCCTGTGCTGAGGGCTGGGCTGTAGGGTGGGGAAGGTGGCTAGGCTGTGGTCTGTTGGTGTATGGGGGAGTTATGTGGCCTATGAATCAGATGTGATTGCTTCCCAATGGTTGCTTATTTTTTCTAATTTTATAGGAAGGTCTCTGATTTATACAAGTGCGTGATTGTTGACACAGTCAATAAAATGTAAGTCAATACCATAAATGTGGATGATGAGAGCTGGTGATTTTTTTCCCCTTCCCACCCCATTTGCTTCGATTTTTTCCTACTGCATAAAGAAATACATTGCTGGCAAAATTAATGAAGAACTCTTAGGAAGTGTTCAGGACCAAGAGAATTGGAAAATGTTTGGTCAGGGCAGCAAACATGTTCTTTTAGTAGGAGGCCTCAAGCAACCATTCCAAGGATTGACTTGCAGATAGGTGATAAGGAATAGATACCCTGGTCCTAACTCTTCTGAGGAAGTAGTACATTGCCAACAATCAAGAAATCAAGTGGAGATGAAGGTGCCACTAGTTGGAGGCAGAGCTGGAGGGAGAGCTCACCTTCAGTGACAGAGAAAGAGAAAATAGAAGTGATCTCACTCAAAGAGTAGCCAGGCTGGGCTGGCTCAGTACAGGAGGCCATGGATGAGCAACAAGTCAACACTCATTAACACTCCCATCTCTCATCCCAGCTTTGGTACTGTGATAAAGAATTAGGTTTAGCAAATTAGGTGAGGGAAAGGGAATTTGGAAATGACACCAGAGATGATTGATGATGCTAATAAGCCCTGGACCAAGGAGATTTCCCATACCCTCCTCCCCTTCCCCCAGCTACCACCTCTATCCCCCTTCTCCCCCCCATATACCTCACCCTCCCCTTCTCTCTCTTACACATACATATTTGTACTCAATTGAGTGCTCAGGCAATCTGGTTTCATTCACAAAAAATGAGAGGAGAGAGGGTATTGCTTGTCTTTTACCTGGAAAAACAGGGATGGGGTGGAGGGTCTTCCCTAAAGCAAAGACCATCTTAGCCAAATTTTCTCAAAGAAGGGAGATGGCATTGACTGTGTCATCTTGGCCAAGTCCCTTTACCTCTTTGAACTTCAATTTCCTCCGCCAGAAAATGAGTGGTGAACTAGATGGCTTCTGCCATCCCTTCCAATTTATGGTCTTCTTCAGGACTCACTCATCCTATCCCATGCTCACTCCAAATCCAGTGGGAGAAGAGGAAATAATACGAATCAATATATAATGTGATGCTTGGCACAGAAACCTCTCCTCCCTCAACCCCTTATGTACACAGCATAAATATTCACAGGGAGGCTGTTACTATCTCTCCTGCACAACCTCTACCCCAAGACATATCATTTCTGACAATTCATTTCTCAGTTTCCTCTGCGTGAGGATCCTTCTGACTTCTAAGCTCAAACTCCTTTGTTTTAAAAGCCCTTTTATAATCTAGATCAAGCCTCCTTTTCTAGGCACATTATACCATCTTCTACACACATGCACAACATACACACACACACACACACACAGTTTCAGTCAACCTGAAATATTCCAACAGCCAGACATTCCATTCCTTTGCACAGGTTGTGTTACTAGATCAAGATGCCTTCAAAGATCCGCTCACAAACCACTTCTTATAAGAAGTCCATTCTGCTTCTCTCCCCTCCCCAAACGTCAATGTCCCTCCTCCACCCTGGGAAATTACTTAACTGCTTTGTATTTACTAGTCTGTCCACATTTGGTTCCCTCTAGTAGGATGCAAACTTTGAGAGCAGTGAAACCCAGTGTTTCACCCAGCATGTAGCATATATTTAATAAATACTTGTTGAATGAACAATGGAAAGCCAGAGAATATAGGTATACTGTAAAAAGTAATCTGGTGAATGGCCCAACTGGCTGCTGATAGGGGGACAAATTAAATTTATTATGATAAACATCAAAAAACTTGATTTTTGTATCCAGATTGAAACTTTCGTGTATGGAAAGTGTTTTGTAAACCTTAATATACAAACACGTTGTTGTATCACAATTACTCTGACATATAAAGGTTGTGTGACCTTGATCAAGTCATATAACCTCTTAGTGCCCTAGAAAACTCTCTAGGACTATCTGTAAAGTAGTAGTTCATCTGTATTGGTAGAAGGAGTTTCATTCATGGAAGTTTCCCACACCAATGAAAGTGTAGGCCCGTTCAAAAACAAACATTAGAGTTACTTTCTATCTAGTCCCTGACCCATCATTCCTCTTCACAAAAATAAAGAGCAGTGATTCTGGGCTTTAAAGCAAAACTGCTTGTAAAATAAATCTTATTATGCCATTGATTTCCATAATAAAACATGAGATGTGGTATCATGGGGATAATTTTTCCAATAGGCTGGTTTCAATCTTTCATTCAATTGAAATTTACTAGGTACCTAGTATGTGCATAACATTGCTTTTGGTACTGAGTGTAAGCCTATAGCACGTGCTTAGTTCAGAAAAAGGACTTCCTTGGGATTTCTCTCCTAGCACTTTCTTTGTGCCTGGCCCATCTAATTTGTGTGTTACACTTATCTGCTTATTTGCCTTATCTCCTCCAACTAGATTTGAAACTCCTGGAAGGCAGAGACCAAGTCTTAATCACCTTTGAATCCACTCAGCAGCTTTGCAGATAACTGGGGGCTAAATCTAGGGATGTATATTGAGTTCAATGAAAATACAAGAAAAGATAAATTAAAACCTAAGGCAGAAAATTAGTACCAGATGATTGATGCAAAACAAAACATCCAATTAGAATTTAAAGCAAAAAGAGATCACCACAGACTAGAAAGATTGAAAAAGGGCTTCCAGTACTTGAACAGAGCCCAGATTTTTAGGAACGAAGGAAGTAAAACTGCTGAACAAAGGCTTTGAGGGAGCAGTTCAGTTCAAGCTGTGGGCTCATGAGAACATAAATTCCTTCTTTCTTTTTGTCTTTGTATTCCCCACTGCCTAACACTGTAGGAGACCTATGAGTAGATGATCAGATAGGCAGGTGGATAGACAGACAGACAGACAGACAGAGAGACAGACAGACAGACAGACAGACAGATAGATAGATAGAGAGAGAGATAGAGAGATAGATAAACAGACAGACAGATAGATAGACAAATAGATAATTTATTAAGTGCTTATTATATACCAGGCACTGTGCTAAACACTGGGAATATAAATACAAATGAGGCAGTCACTGCCTTCAAAGAACATACATTCTAATGCAGGAAGACAATATATAAATGGGATTCAGCAAGGGCCTTGTATGTAGGAACTGCCACCAACCACATGGTTTTGAAATGACTGGGAAGTATCACAGAGAACTAGAACTAGGCAAAATAAAGTAAAAACTTACCTAATCAGAGCCCAGAATCCCAGGGGCAGGCAATAGGGTACTAAACATATAGTTAGGTACTTGATAAAGGTTTATTGAAGTGATCTGTATTTATAATGTAAGCACTGGAGAACCATAGAAAGTATTTTGAGCAGTGGAGTGACATAATGAAGGGAGTTTGGGGTGAAGATCTGGTTAAGGTGGTCACCAGACACTTAACAGAATTCTGTACACTTCCTCTTGTAGTTATAGTTCCCATCTGGTGTTTGTTTTGCTTCCAAACTTTCTTAACTGCTATTTCCCTGACTTTTCTTTTAATCACTCTACTGAGGTTCCATGTACCAAGGACTTCAGTCATTGTGCCCAAGGCCCTGGTATCCCTCAGCTCTACACTCACAGCTTCCAGAACTTTACAATCATCTTTGCAATCATCCACTTTGCTCAGATTGATGAAAATGTGCTATTATGGCATCACTGACTTCAGTATACCAGCAATTAAGCCTTTTTATATCATGTAGATAGGAAATGCCTTAAATGTAAAGTTTTAGGTTCTGTAAAGCAAGTCAGTTTATGGTTTTGTCCATTCTATATTCAATTCAAAATCCTATATATTTAGTGCCTAGAATGAAGAATTACCATTCAGATTTGGAGCTCTTTAAGGGACAATTGCTATGGAGAACCAGCATGCCTCCTCCTACATCAGCACCTTGGCCAGAGCAAGTTCAGAAAGAATGCGACCTCTTGGTAATCCCATTTTAAGTGAATGACTAGAAGTTATTAATTCAATTCCCTTGAGAGTCAATGGGTCACAGTTTCATTAACTTGTTTAAGAAATATTTATTAAGTTCCTTCTTTGAAAGCACGGATCATAGAACCATAGATTCAGAGCCAAAAAGGACTTTAGAGATTATTTATTCCAACTCAACCCCTATTTTACAGATGGAGGGAATAAAGTTGGGGGAATGAGGATAAGAAGTAACATTTATTAAGTACCTACTATGTGCCAGGCACTGTGTTAAGTGCTTTACAAGTATTATCTCATTTGATCATCACAGAAATCCTCCAAAGTAAGAGCTATTATTATCTCAACTTTACAGTTGAGGAAACTGAGGCAGGAAGAAGTTAAATGACTTGTTTAGGACTGCACAGCTATTAAGTATCTGAGGCTGGATTTGACCTCACATTTTTTCTGACTCTAGGCCCAGCAATCTATCCAATGAGGCACCTGGTTACTTCAGAGAGTTTTAATGATTTATCCAAGGCTCATAGGATAGTAAGTGGCCAATCTTGGGTTTGACTTCAGATCTAGTGATTCCAAGGTCATCCCTTCACATTCAGTGCTTTTTTTACTGCTTGTCATGTCTGATTGCTCTTGGAACAAGGCAAGGCAAGTCCATTAAACTACACCATTTGGCCAAGATTCTGCCTCTAACTATAAAGACAAGGTGGATGGAAATCCTATGCTCCTGAAAACAACGCAGTTAAGAGTTCTTAATCTTATCCTCTCTCCCTACCCAAACTCCATCCCCCAATTTTTTCAAGGAAGAGCAACACCCATAGTTAAAATGTACAAATAGGTAGAATGTGACACACAATAGGTATTTAATAAGGTTTGCTGATGAACTGATTGATACAGCACTGAATTAGGTGGGAATCAGGAGACCTGGAATCCAGTGTTGACTCTACCAATTATTCACTGTGATCTCTTCTTGGGGCTTCAATTTTGTCATCTGTATGATAAGGAAGAGTATCTCAAAGATTTAATATTGTATGACTCTATTAATAATTTTCTGGAAATTTGGAGAGGTAAAAAGCTTTTCATAGACTAGAAAACATCTTAGATTAGAAAGGAAATGGAAGAACAACAAAGCCACATTGTTAATTGTGTGACCTTGGGCAAATCAAATAAGATATCTAAATCAACCAATCCATAAACAACCATTTATTAAGCACCTACTCCATGCAGGTACTCAGGTTACAATGACAAAAATTAAATAAGCCCTGGCCTCAAGAATTATATATTTTCTGGGGGCAGAGCCAAGAGGGCAGAGTAGAAAAACACACATACACTAGCTCATCTCCCACAGCCCACAAAATCCCTGTAAAGAACGACTCTCAAGAAATTCTAGAGCAGCAGAAGCCATAGAACAATGGAGTGGAGCAGATTTCCAGCCCAGGGTGACCTGAAAGGTTAACAGAAAAGATCTGTCACACTGGACCCAGAGCAGAGCCCAGCCAAGCCTTGGCCGAACTGCACAGCACTGGGAGGAAGATGCCAGCAGGCCTGGGGGTGGAATCCCCAGCAGAAGTAGCAGTGGTTTGCAGATCCCTCAACCTACAGGTGCCAAAGGTCAGTGAGAGGGTTTTTTCAGCTAGCCAAGAAGTGAGCAGGGTCTTCCCATAACTCCAGCCTCAGGCAGCAGTGGCAGAGACCGTATCCAGCAGCAGCATCTCCCACAGCAGCCTGAATTAATTATTGGATCATAAAGCCCCTGGGGGAACTGAGCAGCTAATCATCACCTCAGCCCTATGTGGCAGCCCTGCCACCACCTAATGCTCCTGGGGGAATTGAGCAGCTTATCTGAATCTCAGCCCCCAGTGTTGACTTGGTGGAACTGGAGGCCAGGTGATTGTGGAGAGGAAACTCTACTAGTCATAGATTCTAGGCACAAAAGTTTTGGTTGCTCCCAGACCAGTGTACACACTTGATTGTGCCACCTTGGAGGAACTGAGATCGTACAGATCCCCAGAGTATACCCTACTCTTGACAAAGGACCCAAAAGTCAAGAAACTGGTTGGGAAAATGCCCAAAAAAGGGGAAAAAATAAGACTATTGAAGGTCACTTTCTTGGTGAACACATATCTTCTCCCATCCTTTTGGATGAGAAAGAACAATGCTTACTATTAGGGAAAGACATAAAAGTCAAGGCTTCTGTATCCCAAACATCCAAAATAAATATTCAGTGGGCTCAGGCCATAGAAGAGCTCAAAAAGGATTTTGAAAATCAAGTAAGAGAAGTGGAGGAAAAATTGGGAAGAGAAATGAGAGAAATGCAAGAAAAGCATGAAAAGCAAGGCAACAGCTTGCTAAAGGAGGCCCAAAAAAATGCTGAAGAAAATAACACCTTGAAAAATAGGCTAACTCAACTGCAAAAGAGGTTCAAAAAGCCAATGAAGAGAAGAATGCTTTAAAAAGCAGAATTAGCCAAATGGAAAAGGAGGTTCAAAAGCTCACTGAAGAAAATAGTTCTTTGAAAATGAGAATGGAACAGAAGGAAACTAATGACTCTAAAAGAAACCAAGAAATTACAGAATAAAACCAAATAAAACCAAAAAATAGAAGATAATGTGAAATATCTCACTGGAAAAACAACTGACCTGGAAAACAGATTCAGGAGAGACAATTTAAAAAGTATAGGACTACCTGAAAGTCATGACCAAAAAAAGAGCCTAGACATTATCTTTCATGAAATTATCAAGGAAAACTGCCCTGATATTCTAGAACCAGAGGGCAAAATAAATATTGAAAGAATCCACTGATCACCTCCTGAAAGAGATTCCAAAAGAGACAGGTCTAGGAATATTGTAGCCAAATTTCAGAGTTCCTAGGTCAAGTAGAAAATATTGCAAGGAGCTAGAAAGAAATAATTCAAGTATTGTGGAAATGCAATCAGGATAATACAAGATCTAGTACCTTCTACATTAAGGGATTGAAGGACCTGGAATAGGATATTCCAGAAGTCAAAAGGATTAGGATTAAAACCAAAAATCACCTACCCAGAAAAACTGAGTATAATACTTCAGGGGGGAAAATGGTCATTCAATGAAATAGAGAACTTTCAAGCATTCTCGATGAAAAGACCAGAGCTGAAAAGAAAATTTGACTTTCGAACACAAGAATCAAGAGAAGTATGAAAAGGTAAACAGGAAAGAGAAATCACAAGGGACTTATTAAAGTTGAACTGTTTACATTCCTATATGGAAAGATAATATTTGTAATTCTTGAAACTTTTCTCAGTATCTGGGTAGTTGGAGATATACATATATATCATATATACATATATATAGATGGACATATACACACATACACACACACACACTCAGAGAGAGAGAGAGCGCTCACAGGGTAAATTGAATAGGAAGGGATCATATCTAAGAAAATAAAATTAAGGAGTGAGAGAGGAATGGATTGGGAAGAGAAAGGGAGAAATGGAATGGGGCAAATTATCCCTCATAGAAGAGGTAAGGAAAAAGCTTTTCCAGTGGAGGGGGAAAGGGGGGAGCTGAGAGAGAAAAAGTAAAGTTTACTCTCATCACATTTGGCTCAAGGAAGGAATAACATACACACTCACATTGGTATGAAAATCTATCTCACACTACAGGAAAGTAGGGGGAAAGGGGATAAGCAGGGTGAGGGGGATGATGGAAGGGAGGGCAAATGAGAGGAGGGAGCAATTAGAAGTAAGCACTATTGGGGAGGGACAAAGTCAAAAGAGAGAATAGAAGAGGGAAAGGATAGAATGGAGGGAAATATAGTTAGTCTTATACAACATGACTATTATGGAAATCATTTGCAAAACTACGTATATATAGCCTATATTGAATTGCTTGCCTTCCCAGTGAGGATGGGTGGGGAGGGAGGAAGGAAGAGAAGTTGGAACTCAAAGTTTTAGGAACAAATGTTGGCAACAGTTTTTGCATACAACTGGGAAATAAGAAATACAGGTAAAGGGATATAGAAATTTTTCTTGCCCTACAGGACAAGAGAGAAGATGGGGATAAGGGAATGGGGGGGGCAGATTGGTGGAAGGGGCAATAAGAATGTTCAGCATTTTGGGGTGGGGGAGGGGAGAAATGGGCAGAAAATTTGGAACTCAAAATTTTGTGGAAATGAATGCTGAAAACAAAACAAATAAATAAATAAATTTTTGAAATAAATAATAAAAAGGCAAAAATATTGTTGTCTGATTTCAAGGCAATCACATCCTAATGAGGAAGGAGGTTAACTTGTAAACAATTATGTACATATAAGATGACTACATACTATGTATGTACAACTATGTACATACAAGAGAGAACAGTTTGAAGATCAAAGAAGTCAGACTTAAGTCTGCTTCACCTCAGAGAATAGAACTAAGAGGAATGGATGGGAGTCAAGGAAAAATTAATTTAAACTTGATATAAATCAAGTTAGGTCAACAAGTAAATAATGCATCATGCACCGTGCTAAGCCTGGAGAATTCAAATGCAAAGAGAAAGAAAGATAGTCCCTGCTCTCAGGTAGCTTATATTCTAATGGGGGAAGGCAGCTGAAAGAATAGGAAAGGACTGAGGGCAGTAGATGAGTTCTAGGCAGATGAGTCAGCAGGGTACCAACAGGAGAGAAATGAAGACATGGGTGACCAGAGACTCTTCCTTAGGGGGTGGTTCTGAGAGAAGCCAGCCAATCGGAGGGAGAGGCTGCAAGGGCTGAGGATCTTCTTTTTTTTTTCTTTTTTTTTTTAGACGAAGTAGAGAGATTTATTATAACATCAATATGGTAGGCAAAATTCTTACAGAATCTGTGAATTTGATGAGGATGGGACTGATACTTATATACAAAAAGAGGGGGAAATGGTCAGTGAAAAGATCTGGCTGGGTTTCAGGAGTGGTAAGTAGCCTGGTGTGGGCCAGGTGAAGACAATGAAAGGAGATAAGTGGTTGAGAGCCACAGTGAAAGGACTGTTAAAAGGATTATTGAGTATCTAAGTGGGCGGGACTGTACCAGGCCTGAGAGTTTCAGGCAGACCCATGGACTGAGTTGCAGAAATGTATGAGAAAATTCAGGTTCTAGGTCCCATCGCCCATCACCCCATCAGGAACACAGCACACATACCAGCAGATGTCACTGAAATTTCAAAGGCTGTTTCTAGATGTAGAAATCTTAGGGTACAAGAATTGCTCCAGTTAGCTTTACAAAAGCTTACATGTAGAACAGAATTTACAATTGTCAACAAGTTGAGGTGCCCCATTTGTTGCTTGCAAAACTTCCCAGGGTGGGTCGAATCAGATTAAAATGGAACTGAGAACTGTTAAACAAAATAAATGAAAGACAAAACATATTCATTTGTGGTTTTCTAAGGCAGTGTGCTGTCCAAAGTGATTCATTTCTATCTGAGTTTGACATCCCTGGTCTACAGTTTCACTTTCTTGATTGAGCCCTTTCAATACTGGTGAAATCTCTTTGCATTTAGCAGCCAGAACAACCTGTTTCTGAAACCATTTGTCCAGAGCTCTCTCCCACGCCTTCATTTCACATAACTCAGACACCTCTGCATTATCACCTCCCTCGCAGTGTCACATGGAGAGGTGACCCTATTGCTTGCCAAGGCACACCACTGTACATGTACATGATCCCATTCCATCCCATCTTCTCCAACAGATTTCCCTATCATCCCTACTTTTTCACTTAACTCCAATCTCTCAGTCTCCTGGCTGCTTTGCTGCCTATAAACATGCTCACATTGCTCCCATACACCTCCCCAAAACCTTAATCTGTCGTGACTATCATCCTAACTCTCTCCTCTCTTTCAGGGCTAAATTTCCTAAGAAGGCCATCCCCAATCCCTGCATCTACTTTTTTTTCCTCTCACTCTCTTAACTCTCTGCATCCTGGCTTCCAGCCTCAGTATTCCATGGAAACCACTCTCCAAACTTATCAGTGATCCAACTGCCAAATCTAAAGACCCTTTAAAAATCTTGATCTCTGTAGCCTTTGACATCTTCTCTTTAGTTTTCCTTGACAGTGTTTTCTCCTCCAGGGTCATCTGAATCCAGAGGTAAGACATAAGTCAGGACAACTGGAGATGACCTGCAGATGCAGTGAGAGACCCTGGTCTTTTTAAGATAAGGTCTTTCCCAGTCTCTGTTTGTCTGAAGCAACACCCATTCAGTGATTTAAGACTAGGTAAGAAATGAGGCAAAAAATTTCATTTATGATTTCTTGAAATAGAGCTATGTGTGAAAAATCAGACTTTGATAAAGCCCATTGGGATTCAAATGGACACTTGACCATGCCTTAAACCCAGATCACTGACTCTCACTGATTGATCAATAAAGTCCCAGGCCAAACCTCATTTAGTCACTGTTTGGGTTGTGATGGCTCAGAGTGAGTGCAAATAGCAATTGTGTCCATTCTTACCAGAAACCCTGACAGTCTTTCCCTCCAAGTTTGCCTGGCTCTTTTCCTCCTACTATGCCATTTCACTTGATGATCTCATAGATCCCACAGATTCAACTATCATCTCTATGCTTAGGATTCTGATTTGTCAATCTCTCTTCTGACATTTTGTATTATCTTGAACCATCTATAGGACATCTATAGGACATTTAGAACTGCCTCTCTTATAAACATCTTCAGGTCAAAATAGCCCAAAACCAAACTTGGTTTTTCCCTTAAACCTTCCCCTTTTCCAAACTTCCCTATCACTGTTGAGGGTACTACCATTCTGCCAAGTCACTGAGGCTCACAACTCTCCTCTTTCCTCTACAGTCAATAGCCAGATCCTCTGGTTCTACCATCATAACATCTCTTGTACTTGACTTGCTCTTATGATGCTGTCACCTATTGGAGAAGCCCTCTGTTTTGTGCCTCAGGTCTGTCCCCAGTGCCATCCATCTTCCTACCAAGATGTCCAACTGATGTTTCTTTTTTTTTCAATTCTCATATTTATTCTTCTGATTTGACATTTATTTTTGTATTTAAATTTAAGTTTTTAACATTCATTTCCACAAAATTTTGGGTTTGAAATTTTCTCCCCATTTCTCCCCTCCCCCCACCCCAAAGCACTGAGCATTCTAATTACCCCTATCACCAATCTGTCCTCCCTTCTAACATTCCCCATCTTCTCTTTTGTCCTTTAGGGCAAGATAAATTTCTATACCCCATTACCTGTATTTCTTATTTCCTAGTTGCAAGAACAATACTCAACAGTTGTTCCTAAAACTTTGAGTTCCGACTTCTCTTCATCTCTCCCTCCCCACCCATTCCCTTTGGGAAGGCAAGCAATTCAATATTGGCCATATTGGTGTAGTTTTGCAAATGACTTCCATAATAGTCGTGTTGTATAAGACTAACTATATTTCCCTCCATCCTA
The DNA here is from genome assembly GCF_028372415.1 of Notamacropus eugenii. NCBI lineage: Eukaryota > Metazoa > Chordata > Mammalia > Diprotodontia > Macropodidae > Notamacropus > Notamacropus eugenii. The sequence continues at coordinate 87,039,740 of NC_092874.1, forward strand.
TCCTGCCCCCCATTTCTTCTATTCTCTCTTTTGATCCTATCCCTCCCCAAGATTGCTCCCTCCTCCCACTGCCCTCCCTTCCATTATCCCCCACACGCTGATTATCCCCTTCTCCCCCACTATCCTGTATTGTAAGATAGGTTTTCATACCAAAATGAGTGTTTATTTTATTCCTTCCTTTAGTTGAATGTGATGAGAGTAAGTTTCATGTTTTTTCTCTCCCTTCCCCCCTTTTTTCCTCCACTGAAAAGTCTTTTACTTGCCTCTTTTATGAGAGATAATTTGTCCCCATTCCATTTCTCCCTTTCTCCTCCCAATATATTTCTCTCTCACTGCTTAATTTCATTATTTTAAGATATGATCCCATCCTATTCAATTCACCCTGTGCTCTGTGTGTGTGTGTGTGTGTGTGTGTGTGTGTGTGTGTGTGTGTAATCCCACCCGCTACCCAGATACTGAAAAAAGTTTCAAGAGTTACAAATATTGTCTTTCCATGTAGGAATATAAATAGTTCAGCTTTAGTAAGTCCCTTATGACTTCTCTTTGCATTTACCTTTTCATGCTTCTCTTGATTCTTGTGTTTGAAAGTCAAATTTTCTTTTCAGCTCTGGTCTGCCCAACTGGATGCCCATAAATTCCACAGCCTAAATGAGATGAATATTTTAAAAAACAGAAATTGCCCAGATTAACAGAAGAGGAAGTTGAATACTTAAATAAACCCCCTCAGAAAAAGAAATTGAAACAAGCCATGAATGAACTCCCTAGGAAAAAATCTCCAGGGCCGGATGGATTTACAAGTGAATTCTATCAAGCATTTAAAGAATAGTTAATTCCAATACTATACAGACTATTTGAGAAAATTGGTGAAGGAGTCCTACCAAATTCTTTTATGATACAAATATGGTTCTGATACCTAAACCAGGAAGAGCCAAAGCAGAGAAAGAAAATTATAGACCAATTTCTCTAATGAATATAGATGCAAAAATTTTAAATAAGATATTAGAAAAAAGAATATAGCAAATGTTAACTTTAGCAATAAAAGAAGAAAAAGAAATTGAAGGAATTAGAATAGGCAAAGAGGAAACTAAGTTATCACTCTTTGAAGATGATATGATGATATACTTAGAGAATCCCAGAGAATCAAGTAAAAAAAACTACTTGAAACAATAAACAATTTTGGCAAAGTTGCAGATTACAAAATAAACCCACAAAAATCATCTACATTTCTATATATTACTAGCAAAATCCAACTGCAAGAGATAGAAAAAGAAATCTCATTTAAAGCTACAGTAGACACTATAAAATATCTGGGAGTCTACCTGCCAAAAAGAACCCAAGGACTATATTTACACAATTATAAAACACTTTTCGCACAAATAAAGTCACATCTAAGTAAGTGAAAAAACATCAGTTGTCCGTAGGTAGGCCAAGCTAATATAATAAAAATGACAATTCTACCTAAATTAATTTACTTGGTGCCATACCAATCAAACTACCAGATAATTATTTTCTAGAACTAGAAAAAATAGTATCAAAATTCATCTGGAAGAACAAAAGGTCCAGAATATCAAGGGAACTAATGAAAAAAATGCTAGGGAAGGTGGCCTAGCCCTACGAGATCTCAAATTGTATTACAAAGCAGCAATCATTAAATCCACCTGGTACTGGCTAAGAAATAGAGGGGTAGACCAGTGGAATAGATTAGGTACTCAAGACACAGTAGTAGCAATCTACTGTTTATAAACCCAAGGAGCCCAGATTCTAAGATTGGAACTCACTATTTGACAAAAAATTGCTGGGAAAACTGGATAGCAGTGTGGTGGAAACTGGGCATAGACCAGTACCTGACACCATATGTAAGAATAAAGTCTAAATGGATACATGATCTAGGTATAAAGACTGACACTATAAACAAATTAGGGGAGCAAGGAATAGTGTATTTGTCAGATTTATGAAGAATGGAGAAATTTTTGACCAAACAAGAGATAGAGAACATTATGAAGTTCAAAATGGTTAATTTTGATTACATTAAATTGAGGTTTTTGCACAAATAAACCCAATGCAACCAAGATTAGGAGGGAAGCAGAAAACTATAACTAGTGTCTGTGATAAAGGCCTCATTTCTAAAAATGTATAGAGAACTGAGTCAAATCTACAAAATACAAGTCATTCCCCAGTTGATAAATGGTAAAAGGATATGAACAGGCAGTTTTTAAAGGAAGAAATTAAAGCTATCTATAGTCATATGAAAAAATACTCTAAATCACTATTGATTAGAAAGATGCAAATCAAAACAACTCTGAGATGCCACATCACACCTATCAGATTGGCTAACATGACAAAACGGGAAGATGATAAATGTTGGAGAACATGTGGGAGAGTTAGAGCACTAATTCATTGTTGGTGGAGCTGTGAGCTGACCCAGTCATTCTGGAGAGCAATTTGGAACTGTGCTCAAAGGGCTACAAAAATGTGCATACCCTTTGACCCAGCAATATTGTGTCTAGGACTGTATCCCAAAGAGATCATACAAATGGGAAAGGGTCCCACATGTACAAAAAATATTTATAGCAGCTTTCTTTGTGGTGGCCAAAAACTGGAAATCAAGGGGATGCCCCTCAATTGGGGAATGGCAGAACAAGTTGTGGTATATGGATGTAATGCAATTTTATTGTGCTAATAAGAAATGACAAACAGGAAGAGTTCAGAGAGGCCTGGGAGGACTTATATGATCTGATGCTGAGTGAAAGGAGCAGAAACAGGAGAATTTTGTACACAGCCACAACCACCGTGTGTGAAGAATTTTTCTGGTAGACTTAGTACTTCACAGTGATGCAAAGACCTAAAAAATTCCCAATGGACTCTTGAGGCAAAAAGCCTTCCACATTCAGAGGAAGAACTATGGAATTGGATTGCAGAATGAAGCAGATCGTTTTCTCTTGTGTTATGTTTTGTTTTGTTTCATGGTTTCTCTCATTTATTTTAATTCTTCTATGCAACATGACTAAGGTGAAAATGTATTTAATAAGACTGTTTGTGTAGACCCTATATAAGACTGCATGCATCCCAAGGAGGGAGTAGGGAGGGAGGGAGGGAAAGTGGGGGATAGAAGGGGAAAAAAAATCTAACATATTTGGAAGTAACTGTAGAAAGCTGAAAATAAATAAAATAATTTTTTTTTAAAAATATGGACTAGGTTCCCTCCAATATTTACGTTCTGTAATTCTGTGATCAATAAAAATCACTAGCCTTTATATAGAGCCTTCTATGTGTCAGGTACTGTGCTAAGTGCATGACAAATGTTAACTCATTTAATCCTCACAACAATCCTGGGAGAAAGATGCTATTATTATCCCCATTTTACAGTTGAGGAAACTGAGGTAAATAGAGGTTAAGTGACTAGCCCAAAGTCATAAAACTGGTAAGTGTCTGCACTCACATTTGAACTCAGGTCTTCCTGACTCCAAGACTACTTAGCTGTGATTCCTAATTTAGCTTCTCTCTTGCAGTGTTAGTGCCAGAAGAGGGAAAACAAGTACAGTTGCTCATTTCCATCACTACCATTTGCAGTTACAGAGACTGACCCTGACCATCCAGGAATGCAAACCTAACCTTCTTCGTCTTTAGAGTGTTCCATAGAGATAGAGCCTGGCAGGGCTACAGATAGCAAAGTGCCAACTTCCAAGTAGGGCACCTTCTTTGCAATGACCACTATTGTCCCAACCAACCAACACAGACCAAATGACACAACCAATCTCCCCTGGGCAACCCAAGTTCTAGGGCTTAAATTTGTTGTTGATGAGAACTGGACTTTCTAGATAACATACCACTTTCTGTCCTGCTACAACTCCACCTACAACTCAATTGTCCTTGGATTCTTAGTTGTGGCTCTGTTCCCCAACCCTCAGACCTTTGGCACCCCAACATTGACTCTTCCTTGCAATAGCATTGCTACATTTTGGAAAACCAAAATGCCTGATTCCGTGGGAAAAAATTTTTTTAAATCTTGTCCTCGACCCCTCTCCTCCCTACCAAGAAAATAATACTGGGGATGGAGGAGAGGGAATGGGCAGACCTGTGAATTTGCTGTCCTGATTAGAAAGCCCCGATCTATTCTGCATTCACAATTCTCCTAATATTATCTGGATTCTCTGCTCCAACTCTTTCACTTCCAGCTTTTTACCTAAAGAACCCAAAGCTGTGTAGGAGGGAAAAACAAAGATGATGATTTCCTTCTCAAGCCATCCCAAAGGGTGCCCATCAGTGCCAATCCTCTCCTTTTGTATACCAGGATGTGATGGGAAGCACACAAAAGGTGTTTAATCCCACAGGCTGTGCAGGGACCCAGCAGGTCTCCACACGAGGCCCATTGTCTGGCCATGCACATTGCCTGTCACTGGACTGCACCCTCACACAGAAGAGCCTCTTTCTTACTTCTCCCGGCCCACCCTTCCCTGACTCCATTTTCTTCTGCCTTTTAGACAAGTCTTTAATAAGACCCTTTCAAGCTCCCTTTGTGTTCTTCCTCATGCAGAATTTCCAATCGGTGTTTGTGAATCATCCCGGCTGCCAGAGTCGTGTCTTTTTCTGGGAGCTAGGGCTGAGGAGTCAGCAGCAGGCACTGTCTGTCCCACCTTGTGCAACTTCTTGGGTTCCAAAGGCCAAAGGTTAATTGTTTCAGCGTGATGCACCCCTGGGATCAACAGCCCCTTGTCTTCAATCTGTGCACACACCTGACTGGGGCATCACCTTTATAATGACAACTATGCTACAAAGCCTTTATCACCAAAACATGAGGTGGAGGTGGGAAGGGGGGAATAATGTTAGAGTTAGAAGGGGTCTTGAAACCATCTAGTCCAAGGGTGGGGAACCTGCGGTCTCAAGGTTACATGTGGCCCTCTAGGTCATAACGTGCAGTCTTTTGACTGAATCTAAACTTTACAGAATAAATCCTGTTATTGAGGGGTAATACATAAATATCATTAATTATGTACATTATTAATTTATTAATGTATTATTATTATATATAATAATTACCCTTAATAAAAGGATTTGTTCTGTGAAGTTTGGATTCAGTCAAAGGACCACACATGAGGACCTTGAGGCTGCAGGTTCCCCACCCCTGATCTAATCTAAGTCCTTCATTTAACAGATAAAGAAAACTGAGACCCAGGGAAATGAAGTATCTGCTCAAAGTCACACAAGTTGTAAGTGAGATGGCTAAGGATTCCAAACTTGGCCTGTCAGAGAGCAGAGACAGTTTGCCTCTCTGTGTCCCAGGTATTTAGCCCCATGCTTGGTCCATTGTAGGAACTTCATAAAAGCTTGTTGACTTGACTTATTGACTAAATTGGACCCTCAATATAGTCTTATAAGAAGATAATAGTGATTGCTAACTTTTTTATAATGCTTTAAGGTTTGTAAATCATTTTACACATATTTCATTTGATCCCCACCACAACACTGGGAGGTATTCTCATTGTACAGATAAGAAAACTAAGACTGAGGAAAGTTAAGTGGGTCTTCCTGACCAGAAGTCCAGCACTCTGTCTAGTTCCTAGCTGCATCAGGTACTATCACCCTGGTATGACAAGGGAGGATATTGAGGGACATCCCTTTAGGAAGCATCCGTGTGATGTGGCGGAAGCAACGTCAGTCTTACAGTCTGCAAACCTGGACTTGTCTCCATGACCCTGCCATATGCTAGATATAACTTCAGACCAAAATCTTAAGCCTTCTGAGCCAGTCTCCTCATCTGTAAAATGTACGAACTACCTGCTCTGCTTACCTGCAGGATCATTGTCAGGAGGGAGATGTTACATGTGTAAGAGCTATGCATCCTGGAATGCACAGTGCCAACAAAAGTTACTGTTGTGTTGTTGCTGTCATTGCCCAGGGTCTCCCAACTAATTAATAATATGGTCAGAACTAGAACCCAAAATTCTTGACCCTCTCCCCCTACCCCTACCCAGCTCTGTGCACTACACCATAAGGTATTATAAAAAAGATAGAAAATGCCATGAAAGATCCAATAATGTTGGTAAATCATTTCATTTTCTTGCCTGCCTTTCCAGGTTTATTGAACATCATCATGCCTCCTCATACACTGTCTTCTAGCCAAATTAACTTGCTGTTCTCTGAAATCAATAGTCTATCCCCCACCTCTGGGCCTTTGTACAAATTGCTCCCCTCCCTAAGCCTGGAATCCACTCCCTTCTTACCTCTACCTCTTAGAATCCCTAGCTTCCATCAGCACTCAGCTCATATACCATCTTAACCATTATCCTTCCTCCCATCTCCCCAAAATATTATATGTGCATTTATCTATTTAACTATTATATCCCTCAGTAAAATATAAGCTTCTTGAGGGTAGGGACTGATTTTAGTTTGTCATTGTATCCCTAGTGCCTAGCACTATGGTTTGCTGAATAAGCCCAAAAGATGTTTAATTAAATTTTGTTGGATTTGATTGACTATAGACTGATAGGACAAGCTCTGAGGGTAATTAGCTGTTGACCTTTAAAGAACAGAAAAGAGAAAGTAACTCTCATTTCACAAGATATTGTCATGTATGAAGGTATTTGAGTTCCATAGAAAAGCACTATATCAATACAGGATGTGCTTTGTTCATACAAGATATATTATTACTTCTGAGTCAAAGCCTTCCCTGTCAGCTCCATAAACTCTTGAGCCAGATAAAACAAAGGCTCTTGTATTAGCTTCCTTTCTCCTAGATGGAATCAACTTACCTAGTTCTTGAGACATTCCATCACCACAGGTTCCCGCCTCACCAACTATCATCAATCTCTAACCAATGGAATAGAAAACAGAAGATATTTCTATCTATTGATAAACATCTCCACCTCCTTTGTCACTAGATGCATCTTCTCCAGATAAACACCACAACTCTCAAGAACATAAGTTGTACCCAAGTGAACTCCTCATTTCCTCTGTCCTTTCTTATTTCTAGGTGACCCTGACTCCTCGAAAGCATTTTGCCTGTCTTCTCCAAAGATCACTTTAGGAGGCTTTTTTTGGTTGTCATGTTGTTCTTTTAACTCATTGTACCTTACATTCCACCAAGAAAACCCCACTTCCCCTTCCTATGTCTAAAATGCTGCCCAGTCCTACCTCCCTTGTACTAAATGGAATCTTGTACTTATGGAAGTGACTTTTTACCCAACGTATTTATCTTTATTAAATTCCATCTTGTTAGATTTAATGCAATGTTTTATCTTAGTAAGAATTCTTTTTGGATCCCTTCTATGTTACCCAGAATTATAACCATACCCCTATGTTCTTTTCAACTACAAATTTGATTTAAAATGCCTTCTAGATTTTCATTCAAATAATCATTAAAAATAATCATTAATATTGAACAGAACAGGATCAAGGGCAAATTCTTATGGTGCTCCAAGAAACTCCCTAGAGCTTATATTAATCACCCGAATTTTTGTTATCTAAGAGATTGTGGAATGCATAGAAATAGCTTACCTCAATTTTAGCAAAACATTTGGTAAAGTTCTTCATTATATCTTTGGGGAACAAGATGGAAAGATGTCAATTTTTAATTCACCTAATCCTATTATCATTCAGATCATATCTCTCCCTTTTGTCCATAAGGATCTAATAATAGTTCTGGGCAAATGCCTTGCAGAAAAGAAAAAAAAAAAAGACATACAGCATCTGTGGTATTCCCCTTATCTGATAGTCTAGAAAAATAAGCTTGATTGTCTGATTATTTCCTGGATGAACCCAAGATGGTTCTCGGTGATCACCACTTCCCCTTCCCAAGTGCTTACAAGATATCCCTCTTAAAAAAGCATTCTACTAAACAGGAAAATATTTGAGATAGTAAAAATATTGGAAAGAAAAACAATTTGAAAAAAAAAATATGAACTCTGCTCATTGGAATAATCAAACACAACCCAAGGACAAATGATAAAACTTGTTGCTCACCTCCTGAAGAAGAGATGATGGACCCAAGGCACAGGATGCAATATACATTTTTGGACATTGCAATGATAGGTTTTGTGTTGCTTCACCATACTCGTTTGTTAAGGACTGCATTTTTTCTTCAGAGAGAGAGGACAGAATTGAAAGAAGGGGTGGTACAGTGATAGTAATGTTGAAGGAAGAAGATGGAATGAAAGAGGATCATTGAAGCATCTTTTAAAACATACAACAGGAAGCTCAATTAATTAGGAAAACCCTGAAAGTAACATGGTGAATTTATTTTATATACTTTTTTTAAAAGCAAAATGTATACAATACAGGCATACCTTGTTTTTTTTGTACTTTATTGCACTTCTCAGGAAGCGTATGTGTTTTGTTTGTTTTGTTTTCACAAACTGAAGGTTTGTGGCAACCCTGCACTGAAAAATTCCAACAGTGCTCACATTATGCCTCCGTATCATGTTGTTTTTTTTTTAATTCTTGCAATATTTCAAACTTTTTCATTATTACTATTATGCCTGTTATGGTAATCTGTGATCAGTAACCTCTGATGCTACTATTGCAATTGTTTGGGGACACCATGAGCCACACCCAGATAAGACAGTGAACTTAATCAATAAATGTATGTATTCTGACTGCTCTACTCATTGACAATTCCTGTCTCTCTCCCTTTCCTTGGGTCTCCCTATTCCATGAGATCCAACAATATTGAAGTTAAGCCAATTAATAACCCTATAATGGCCTCTAAGTGATCAAATGAAAGGAAGAATCAATCCATTTGGCAAACTTCACTGTTGTCTTATTTTAAGAAATTGCTGCAACCACCTCAACCTTCAGCAACCACTACCCTGATCAGGAAGCAGCCATCAACCTGGAGGCAAGACCCTCTACCAGCAAAAAGATTCTGCCATTCTGGAGGCTTACGTGATAGAATTTATTAGCAATAAAGCATGTTTTAATGAAGGTATTGTGGTAGAACCATCTCAAAGAACTCAGTCAGACCACCTCTAATTCAGCTACAGGCATTTATTGAGATTGATGCCTCTCATGAAGCAGGCTAAGTTCAAAGAGGAACCAGCAACTTTAGGGAAAGCAAGATGAATCTTTATAGGGTAAGGATGCAATTACATAACAGAAATTATGAATATTAAAAAGGTAGGAGGGGTTTGTTAAGGGATAGGTAATAGGGAAGGGGTCCCAGCCTAAGTGAAACTGTGCATGCAATTACCCACAATGCATACAGAAAAACACACTGGGGGATATTTATGATGATGGTGTTATAATAAGTCTCTCTACATCATAAATTCACCTAAAGGACAGCTTTTGCTATTGCTCGGTGGGTGCCTACTTGGGGAAAGTCCCCTCTATTATTTTGGGATCCACATCCTGCTTGGGCATCCTGGTGGTGCTGCTCTCTGACTGGCTGAGTTTGGTGGTTCTAGCTGAGACTGGATGGATGTAGCTGTGGTTGAGGGCATGGACACATCTGCTGTTTCTGTGGGGAAATATGAGGAATGGGTCTGGGGGTAGTGACTAGCTAGAGGCAGTGGTTGGGATCCCATCACATGGACTCACCTGCTGTTTATGTGAGAAACATGAGTTCATGGACACACCTGTTGTTCTAGTGAGCAGTGAGGCATGTGTGAATGTTAGGATGTAGAGGGGGGAGTAGCTAGTTAGGGGCAGCGGGCCTGCTGTTCAGTGGGAATTGTAAGGAAGTTAGAATATTGGGGCCGGGGTAGCTTTATCAGGATTCCCTCAGTACACACATTGGTTGGGTTTTTTTCGGCCACAATACTATTGCACACTTAATAAACTAGACTATAGGGTAAACATAACATTTATATGCACTGGAAAACCAAAAAGATTCATGTTACTCGCTTTATCACAGTATTTGTTTATTGTAGTACTCTGGTATATCCGAGATATGCCTGCAGAGATGAACAGTTTCACCTAAATTCCCTTTTTGGCACTTCTTTGTATATAGTAATATTATTTCCTTTGTTGTTAGCTAATTAAGAACAAAAAGTTAAATGTTAAAAAGGAATTCTAAATTTTGCTAGAAATTTGAAATCAAGCTCACTGGCCCATGGTTTGAAAGTCCTACTTAATTCCCTCATTTTGAAAATAAATTGGGGAGATATTTTCTCTTTTCCAATCCTCCAACACTTCGCTCATTTCCTAGATTTTTTTCTAAGACCATCTATCGTAGCTCCAGAATTACTTCAGCTAGTTCTTTTAGCCTCTTAGAATGCCATCCGTTTGGGCCCAGGTGCTTTTTTCATATCAGAGTTTATTGTAGGTTTCTGTTCTCTGCCAATTGTTCGATGTTTTCCAGGCTCTTCAGAGTTTTTTTCTTTTGTAGATAAAACAGATGAAGAAGGATGTAGAAATTCTACCACTTGAACTAGAAGAAGCAGCCAGATTGTCATTCCATTGAATTTGTCTGTCACTATACCAATCTTGAATAGATGCTAGAGGAGAACACACAGAACCCAGAGCTGAATAATAAATTCATGATACTGGAGAAATTATATATCACTTTAAATTCAAAGCTTCTCTTTGATGAATGCATGGACATACATGTGCACATGAACACAGACACACACACACACACACACGCAAACCATTTTTAAGACTACTATTCTTCCAGTGATGTTTTATGTGGTTTTAAATCATGAAATCCTACCATCACCTAAGAATCAAAAGTGTGAATGATCCAAAAAACAACCCAAAGGAGGAATGTATGGTAGGTTTGTGTAGGTTGAAGCTAATTGCCAACAATGACTTGCATAAAAGCCTTTAATGCAGGAACTCTATATGATCACAAAAGGAAGTGGGTCTGTCACATAGCAAGAACATAAAATAGCCAAAGGACAATCCACATGGTGGGTTGTTACCAGTGAGATAAAAAAAATAAAAATTAAAAAAAAAACAAAACAGAGTTCTAGCATAGTAAGGATTTCCACACCATGATATCTCCCTCCACTTCAGCCACCAACACCATCTCCTCTTTACAACAACCTTGGTCTCTGGCCCTGGAATCAGCCCAGGCTGTGATGGGCCTTATCTTGCCTGGATTCAGATCTCTACTATACTTTCACATCATCCCTTTTGTAGCTCCTGCTTACATGTTACATTAGAATGTAAGGTCCCTGAGGGCAAGGACTTATCTGGCTTGTATTTGAATCTCCAGCACTTAGCCCAGTGTGTGGCTAGTAAATGCTCAGTAGATATGTAGTTTTTAGTAGTAGCTAGTAAATTCATAGTAAATACTCAGTAAACTCCCTCTCTTTGGAGGATTTATGGGAAAGGATAAGAATCCCACAACATGAGATGGCATAGATGGGCTATGGATTGTTGGAAAGAAATGTCATGGCTCCATTGAATTTTGACACTGCACCAAAGCAAAGGTAAAGACTTGAGTCTCCCCCCATCAACCGTTATCATTACCCCAGCCACCTCGAGGGGTGGTCCTCGTCTTTCTCTGATGTTCCTCTCGTCTCTAGCATGGAATCTTTTGAGCTTTTTTTGTTGTCCTTAATTTTCCTCGGTAAGCCTTGCTTTTTTTGGGCTTTCAGGATGCTGACACTGTTCAAGCAGCACCATCATCCTCCCTTGTTTCCATGCCCACTTACCTGCCCTTGCTCCTGTCTTCTGCGTATTTCCTCCAATCTCTTTCAGCAGCTTCCCTCTTCCCCCCTCCCCGTTAGCATGTGTTTGTGTTGCCAGAATTTCATTTCTGAGAGCTTCCCATCCCTCCGGAGCTCCCTTCCCCCTGCAGAATTTTGAGGGCCTGTAAAATCTCCAGCCTTTCTACCTAGGTCACACACTTCGAGATCAGGCTTGCATTTGGGCTTCTGGCTCTCTGCCAGAGAACCATGTTGAAGGATACACCATGTGAAAATGAGAATAAGAAAAGAGAATTGGGAGGAGAATAAAAAGACCAGACGCTTCAAGCAAACACTGAGAAAAAATAGAAGCTTGCCAGCTTGACTTGGGTGTTGAAAATAATAGGGGTTTTAACAGTTAAAAGGTTCTAAAAAGGTCATTATGCATTTAGCAGCAAAGAGCAATATGAATTTCTAAGCAGCAACATCTGGAAGATCAAAAGAAATCATACTTCAATCACCACGAAAATCTCTGCTCATTACACACAATCATATTTAGTTATTAATAGACATCGGCTAGACACTGACATTTTACACATTCCATCCCATGATGCGCCAGGGACACTTCTGGCATTTACTTTATCATTTGCATCAGTGTCTTCCATGGATTGACCGATCCGACCCCAAAATCTCACACTGTCACTCATCATAAGTGAATTTATCAACATGTACGTAATCAGAATACACATGAGAGTTTTAACTGTTTGCATACGAAATGACTTCATTCTTCATGCTTCAAAAAAAATTCAGTTTTGCATAATAAATAATGATAAGGGCCAGTTGACAATTATATAGATGGGAGTAGTAGGTGGCAATGAATGGAATTTAAATCTGCTGTGCGAATGGATCTGGAGGTTGCTTAAGTAATCAGCCTCAGTGGCTGATTCTCTCCATTGTTAGAGGTTAATACAAAAGCTCTCCAGCTCATATTAGAAGCAGACTTAAACTGTAAATTGGCACACATCCTATTAGTATTTTCCTCCTATGACATATTCTCCAACTGACTTAGATACACCGTCAGACAAATATTAAAATTAATTGGTCCGTTATTTTTAATGCAAAAGAATAGCAGCCTGTCTCAAAAAAAAAAATCTTTCAGTCACACACACACACACACACACACACACACACACACACACGACTCCAAACAAATAGGATGGAGAGCCCTGCCTGCCATCACACAAAAGGATGGCATCACCAAGTGGCGGATCCTCCCCAAAAATAGCTTGCTTTCTCTCCCTGGGGAATATTTTGGGAAACCAATCCCTTCGGTTTCCTGGGTGATTTCGGGCGTGTAATAATTGTATTAAAGAAATAATGAGAACGAGGCTCATTCTAGGTTTTCCCAAGGACAACCAATCACAGTTGCTGGTGTGATGAGGCGCTGCTTCAGACAGAAATGTGATTTTACTTCTAATGACAATTATTTTTGGACTGAATTATAATTTAGTTCATTAATTAGATCTGTCACTGTATTTTCTAATCTAGTTATTGCATCATCTGATGGTCCTATCAGAATTATGCTACTTCCCCTGTTATTCAACAGTGAGGTGCCTTTCTTTAAGAGGGAGAGGTGCATGTACCAGGTCTGGGAGTAATGGGTAGCAGCTGTTCATGGGGAAAGTTTTTCAGTGGTTTGTGGGCTCAAAATTACCCAACCCGATAACATAGTCCATTGTATTGATATATCTCTAAAAAGACAAAAAAGGGGGGGGGGCATCCAGAAGATTTAGTCAAAGACTCATTTTGTGTGGTTTTTACATTTTGAATTGAAATAATATATGCACACATCCCTAAATGAGACAAATAGTCTTTTCTGGAGATTATTCAATTGTCTCCAAAGTGAAGTTGCATGCTATTCATTTCTACGTTGATCACCTTAGACTACCCCATCTTGCTTCTGGCATTTGTTATTTTATCGGATATCAATCATTTGAATATATTAAAGATTGCTATCAAAATACGGTTTCCCAACAGAGAACTAAAGAGCATCTGATCACCCTATTCAAATATTTGCTAGAGAAGTATCAGAGGTGGCTGAGTATAGGACAAAGAACACTGGATTTGGAGTCAAAAGGCCAGGGGACAATTCAGCCCATGCTATTTATTACCTGTGTGATCTTAGACAAGGCCTTTCAGTTTTCTCTAGCCCTTAAGGGCAGGTAGGATGTCTTCTAGACATGACACCAAGCCATCTAAATGAGAAATTCTGCCAATCACTCAATGGTTTGCCTATACAATCCCAAGCATCCACATCTTTGGAAACATCTCTAGGAAGAGGAAGGGAATAAGCTTTACTAAAAACTTCTTATGTGCTAAGCACTGTACTAACTTCTTAACAAATATTATTCCCTTGTATTCAACCAACAACCTGGGAGGTGGGCTCTATCATGATCCCTATTTTTACCACTGATATAACCAAGGCAGACAAAGGGTTAGGTGATTTGCCCAGTCATACAAGTAAATGTCTAAGGCTGGATTTCAACTCACCTGGCTGACTCCTGACCAAGCATTCTATCCCCCTGGCTGCAGGAGATACTGTTCTCAGTCACATTGCCTCCAGGTAGAAACCTATTGATTTTAATTCCTCCAAAGTGTCAAGTATGATATTCTTCAAATGAGGAATGTTCAAATATTGCTTTGACTAACTGACCTCTGGGTTGAAAGGAAGACTGGTTTCTTTCTGGGACCTTTTGATACTTTGATCACATACTCAGGAGTTCAGAAGAGCATTGATTTATAATTCAAAGTGAACTCTGAAGCCATCTAGTTCAATTCCTTTGTATTTCAGATGAGGAAACTGAGGCATAAAAAAAGGCTAAGTGATTTGCCTGGGATTAAATAGCTAATAAGTATCCAAGGTGGGATGTGAGTCAATATCTTTCTATCCACCACATCATTCTGCTTCTACTGACTTTGTCAAGATCTGACCATTAATTTTAGGATTGATTTGATCAAGTCTGTTTAAAAAACAATAACAATAATCTGAAAACAGTTGAACTAGAAAGAGTCCCAAAATATGTTCATGTCAGTCATTTGGTTTGGCAGCGAGGTGGTGCAGTGATAGGGTACTAGGCCTGGAATCAGGAAATCCAGCCTCAGACACTTACTACTTGTGTGACTCTGGGCAAGTCACTTAACCTCTGTCTGCTTCAGTTTCCTTCATGAGAAAATAAGGATGACAAAAATAGTATCTACATCCCAGGACTGTTTTGAGGATCTAATGAAATAATATTTGTGAAGTGTTTAGCCCAGTAGGTGCTTAATAAATGTTTTTTTTCTTTCCTTTAGCATTCTTTTAGGCTCAGTGAGCCAAAATACTATTAACCAGTTACAAAGTCTCCCATAATTCCTACTGGACCTTCCTATGAAATCACAAAAGTGACTATATATATTTGAATTTATGTCCCTATAGTAGTAAATTACATGTAACATATAAGAGTAAGGCATTGAACAATAGACCAAGAACTGGGGAAAAAAGTAAAGGACACAGTAATCATTAAGATGATCAAAATACCGTCATGAAAAATAAAAGATTTAATTCTGTGAAGTTAAGCCACCAGAATCCTGTACCTGAATGACTTGTGCCTGGAACAATAGACCAATTTTTATTTTATGTAAGGGTCCTAGACAAGTGATTTAATCCATGTGGAGCCTTCCCAACATGGAAACTCCCCCCACTAATGCAGACTGGCAACTGTTTGATGATTTATAGTTTTAGAAAGTTCCTTGAGGTATGAAGAGATTAAGTGATTTACATAGTATGTGTCAAAGGTAGGTCTTGAACCCAGGTTAGAGGCAATTAGGTGACACAGTGGATAGAGTGTAGGGTCTGGATTCAGGAAGATTTTAATTCAAATCCAGCATCAAACACTTAGTAGCTGTATGACTCTGGACAAGTCACTTAACCTCTGTCTGCCTCAGTTTCCTCAGATGTTAAATGGGAATAATAATAGCACCTACCTCCAAGGGTTGTTGTGAGGATGAATTGAGAAAATATTTGTAAAGCATTTAGCATAATTTCCTTCCTTTCTAACTCCAAGATTGGCTTTCATTAGACTATGCCATGATGCTTTAAAATTGACCAATAACACCATGAAAACAGAAATATACAAACCCCACTATGCAAACCCCACTAGGACAACTCTTTAAGAAAGGAATTATGACTATTTAAATACAGCGCTCAGGACCATCCCTTGGCATGGCTACATCCAGGGAACTTGGAGCTCATGTAGGTCAAACCTCTCCTTTTATAAATATGTGACTCAGAAAGTTTGAAGGGATTTTCCCACGTAACACCATAGAGGTCCTCTCATTTCAAACCAACTTTGCTTTCCACTGTACCAGGCTTTCTCTATTGAGTTTTCTTCCCCATGGAAGATCGGGCTTCTAACCCTAAAAAAACCCAAAAAAATGGGGATGGATGTGATCCACGCCCTTCATCATCACCATCATCAGCTCCTTTCCCCTGAAGGATCACAACACTACAGATGGTTCTTAGGTATGTAGGACCAGATGCTAGTGAACCTTAATGGAAACAAAGCAAAAGGTAGGTTTCAGGCCCAGCAGCAGTTTGGATCTATTTCTAACGCTATTCAGTGCAGTCTATCAAGATTTTTATACCTAACCCCTTCCTTTCTTGTTTTTGCAATCATTTATTTAAAAAATAAATAAATAAAACATAACAACATTCCAATGGTTTTCATGGAGCCATCTAGTCAACCAAGCTTTGCCCAAGCCTGAATGCTGTTAGGATGTCACCAGGTTCCAAATAGTCCTTTACTAGAGAACCTATTGCTCCTAAAATGGGAGACTTTACTCAAAGGGATCTTTAAAATGCTTTGGTATTTGGAAATGACACATTGACTTAAGAACCATTGCCTCCCCCATCAACATCCTTTTAAGAAAGCCAAAAAAAATAGTCAAAGCATTACAATAAATATCAAATATTTCCCCATTTGTTTATGTGCAAGCAGTGGGTGGAGAGCCTCTGCTATGGAAACTGATAAAAGAATGGCTCCCGATGTTTCACTGTGCAACATTCTCATTTTGCTGGGAATTACAGAAGGAAGAGAAAGGATATTCAACTTAAACAAGATCTATTTTTAGGACTTCCTGTCATTTGAAAATAGCAATAAAAATTATCACTCACCCCACCCCCATCTCTAGGTTATTTCTGGCCCAGGCCTTTTAGCATTTTCACTGCTTCTTGTAAATCACAGTCAGGAGCACATAATGAAAATGACTATGGAGCCCAAAATGCACAATAATACTCGTGTTGGGCATCACTCGGGCATGCAGGAAGCAAGAATTGATCCAGAAGAGGTGGTTCTGTGGCATTTTCTTTCTGCAGCCAGAAGTCAGCATACAAGTTAAATGGAATGAAAATACCCACCTAATTGGGCAGATGCACAGCTAATTAATCACTTAATTTAACCCACTTAGTTTGGCGAGAGTAAAAATGTAACCTGACAGTTCGGATAGCAACATTTGTTAGCTCTTCTAGAGCTTGAGAATATCCCAGTTTTAATATTTATCTATCTGCACAAGGTTTTAAAAAGAGTTCACTGAATTAAAGCAGGAGCTGAAACTAAGGTGGGACAACTAGGGCTTTGCCTCCTGACAGTACTTGTAGTTCTTCAGAAGAGTAGAAATAAAGGAGTTTAATATCTATTTAACAAGAATACTTAATTTAATTAAGGGGTGAGAGAAGAATGTACTGGGAGAAAGAGAATGGGAGAAGTATAATGGGGTAAATTATCTCAAATAAAAGAGGCAAGAAAAACTTTTACAGTGGAAGGGAAGGGGGGGAGGTGAAAGGAAAGAATGAACTTACTCTCATCAAAATCAGTTTAAAGAAGGAATTACATACATTCTCAACTGGGCATAAAAATCTATCTTACCCTATAGGAAAGTAGGAGGGAAATGGGAGAAGAGGAAGAGGGGAGCGGTGATAGAAGAGAGGACCGATTGGGGGAGGGGGTAGTCAGAAGCAAAATACTTTTGAGGAGGGACAGGGTGAGAGATAGGATGGAAGGAAATACAGTTGTCAATAGTAATTGTGAAAAAATTTTTGAAGCAAGTTTCTCTGATAAAGGCCTCATTTCTCAAACATATAGAGAAGAGTGAATTTATAAAAATAAATTGATAATGATTGAAAGATATCAACAGTTTTCAGATGACGTAATCAAAGCTCTCAGTAACATGAAAAATGTCCTAACTCACTATGGGCTAGAGAAATGCAAATTAAACAATTCTGAGGTACTACCTCATACATATTAGATTGATTAATAGGACAGAAAAGGAAAATTACAAATGTTGAAAGGGATATGAGAAAAATGAGGCATTAATACATTGTTGGTGGAGTTATGAACTGATCCAGCCATTCTGGAGGGCAATTTGGAACTCTGCCCAAAGACATATAAAATCATACATACTCTTTGATCTAGCAATATCACTACTAGGTCCATATCCCAAAAGAGATAAAAAACAAAAAGGACCTATGTGTACAAAAATATTTATAGCAACTCTTTTCTGGTGGCAAAGAATTGGAAAATGAGGGGATGTTCATCAATTGGGGAATGATTGAACAAATTATATCATAGGACCATGATGGAATACTATTGTAATATAAGAAATGATTTGCAGGATGCTCTCAGAAAAACCTGGAAAGACTTACATGAGCTGATGCAAAATGAAACGTACTATGTACAGATAGCAATATTATATGATGATCAGCTGTGAATGATCAGCAATTCAATGATCCAAGACAATTCTGAAAGATTTATGATGAAAAATGCTATTCATCCCTAGAGAAAGAACTGATGGTGTCTGAATACAGACTGAAGCATACTTTATTTTTACTTTCTTTATTTTTATTGAGGGTTTGGTTTGGTTTTTTGGTCCATGTTTTCTTTCACAACATGACAAATTTGGAAATGTTTTGCATGACTCTACATATATAACCTGAATTGAATTGTTTGCCTTTGCAATAAGAGGAGTAGGATGGGGAGGGAAGAAGAGAGAAAACTTGGAACTCCAAGTCTTAAAAACAAATGTTAAAAATTGTTTTTACATTTAGCTGGAGAAAAAATACTAAATAAATTTTTTAAAGGATACTTAATTAAAAAAAGAAGATAGTGTGCTAGATAGAGTTGTTTCCCCACCTTTCTCCTTCCCAGACCTTGCACCAGTGTCTCAGAGATCCTTTTGTGTCCTTTCCACAAGGTGGTATCTATCCCACCCAACCCCCCAACTGAGAACTTTTCAGATGGCCCTTGTCTGGGTTCAAAAAAACTTCCTAATTAAACTCTATTTCAGGCTATCTGTAAGGGGAAAAAAAAAGAGTAAAATTTGGGGAGGAAGCAAAAAGAAAACGTGACATGTTTAAGAGGCACAGAGACTAGACTACCTTCCCCCATTCCAATCCCACTTCTAAAAAATACCTCATATTTCTTTTCTATATATATTTTTTACACATACTTACTGAAGGGCAAGGATTGTTTCATTTTTTTTTCTATTTACCCAACACACAGTAGGTACTTAATAAATGCTTGTTGATTATTTAGGTGATTGAAGCCTTTGGAATATTATATATATATATATATATATATATATATATGTATGTATGTATATATATGTATCCATACTCCAACCCAGACCCCTACGTAGGCCATTATTTAGCTACTCAGGGCCCCTAGTCTCATGTGTAAAATTGAACTGATAAAGAATATAGACATATTATTCAGAAGAAGTATGAGTAATGAGGGTGAAAATCATTCTAGGGCCCTTTGCAAATTTAATGTTATATAATTACATATTAAACAAGCTTTATTAAAATTAAGTTTTATGTGTCTATTCTTGGCAAGATAGATTAACTAGTTATCTGGTCATTAAAAAGCACTTGTGGTCATCAAAGGTCTCCTAATTATCCACACATTATGTTTAATGCCAGTGCCCAAACACGGGATGATTAGAGGTCGTGTCTACACTGAATATTGGCAACACCTTAAAAGATAAAGTGGCTCTTTGAGTCCCTTTCATGGTTCAAGTGAAAGTGAAAAAATTTAATGTCTTATAAGTCCTGACTCACAACTCTCTCCCTACTGGAAGCCTTCAAGCCCTGAAAGACATGAACAAAGATGGCAGAGAAGGAGGAAGCAGTACAGTCCAGCTCTCCCCTACAACTACTTCAATGAAAACCTAGAAAGAGTAGATCAATTCACGATTGAGAAATTCAAGAAAAAAGAAAAGCACAGCCTGTAGTTCGTCTAGTCCAGCATAAAGAGATGTGGGTTTACTGAAACTGGGGACAGGATGGAGCAGGAGGACACCACCAGATAGAAGCTCTTGCCACACGCTCCTCACGGACTGAATTGAGACTTGAGGGTGTGTAAAGGCAAGAAGCTGTACTGAGTCAAGCAGGAATGGGGCTGGTACTATGTAAGGAGTAGGAATAAGACAGCTCTCTCCTAATGACCAACAGCTAGCAATGGGGAAATGGCTGACTGGATGGAGAGGGAAAGCCTTTGGGGATATTATGGTGAGGAAAATGGCTCTTGAGGTCTAGCCTGAGTACCTGAACAATAACATTACTTCACATTCATCTAGTATTTTAAGGTTTTCAAAGAGTTTTTCGTATTTTCAAAGCCTTTTAAATATATTTTCTTAATTGCTTTGGTGGTTGGTCAGTCATTTCAGTGGTGTTCAAATCTTGGTGACCCCATCTGGCATTTTCTGGGCAAAGATACAAGGGTGCTTTGCCATTTCCTTCTCAAGCTCATTTTATAAATGAGGAAACTGAGGTAAATAGAGCTAATTGACTTGCTGTGAAAATGCTTGTTTTGTTCCATGAATTGAAAATAATTTTTTGAAAAAAGGAAGAGATGGGAAAATAAAAATAATAAACATCAAAAAAACCTTATACTATCCACCCCAGGAAGTTATAGAATTGCAAGCTATTATGTACACATGAATTCTAGGAAGAAAGAAAGGAGGGAGGGAGGGAGAGAGGAAGAGAAGGGGAGAGGGAGGGAGGGAAGGAGGGGAGGAGGGAGGGAGGGAAGGAGGGAAGGAGGGAAGGAAGGAGGGAAGGAAGGAAGGAAGGAAGGAAGGAAGGAAGGAAGGAAGGAAGGAAGGAAGGAAGGAAGGAAGGAAGGGATTTGCCCAGCTAGTAAGTGTCTGAGACTGGATTTGAACTCACTGAGAAAAATAATACTGACTTCAAGCCCAGTTCTCTGTCCATAGCACCACCTAGCTGGCCTGGAATTGAGTAGACCCAAGTTCAAACCTGGCTTTAGACTGTTACTAGCTGTGTGACCCTGAGCTAGTCATTTAACCTCCATTTGCTGCAGTTTCATCAACAGTAAAATGGGTTGTTTTGAGGATCAAATGAGATATTTAGAAAACAGTTAACATTGTTGTCTGTTACATACAACAGAGTATATTCAATATTACTATTACTTTTAAGAAAAGTTCATGATTTTGGATTTAGGACTAGGAATGATCTTAGAGGCCTAAGGCAATTCCCTTGTTTTATAGACATAGAAACTGATTCCCAAGGTTAAGTGGCACCATTTAGTTACCTCCCTATTGGCAGACTAAGGCCACTTCCTCATCATCTTCATTGATTTCCACTACTTTTTGCACAATCAAATTGCTGGCCTGGGATTTGAACAAAGATCCCCTGGCTCAAAATCTAGCACACTTTTCATCCAACCACACTGTGGGGTTGCTTTTGAGGCCAATCAAGGGTAAGCTTGTTCTCTAGGCAGCTCAGTGGACAAAATGCCAGACGTGAAGTTAGAAGTAGCATATCAATAAGCACCCCAACATACAAAGGGGGGCCTGCTATATAGGTTCTTAGATCTGCATTCATAAAAGGAAAGCAATTTTCAAGGGGTTAACAATCACTTTAATCAAGCACATGTTGTATTTTAAATTGTAAGCTCTTCATGGGCAAGAACTGTATCCAACAAAGTATAGTGGTTAAACACACTGATCTTGGCACTGCAACTGGGTTCAAATCCTGGGTCTGTCTCTGTGTGACCTTGGATAAGTCACTTAACCTTTTTGAGCCTCTGTTTCCCAATTTGTAAGATATGGGTAATGATCTTTTTATCACCAATATCACTGAGCTTGAGAAAAATGTTTTGTAAAGCTTAGTGTTATGGGAGGTAGGAAGGGGAGGAGAAGGAATACACATTCACATAGCACTCATAAAATGCCAGGCACTGTGCTAAGCATTCTTACAAATCTTATTTCATTTGATCTGTACAACAACCTTGCAAGGTAGGCATGATTACTATACCCTTTTTATATTTGATGAAACTTGGGCAAACACAGGTCACACACTTAATAAGTATCTGAGACTGGCTTTAAACTCAGGGTTTCCTGACTTTAAATCCAGCATTTTCTTCACTGTGCCACCTAACTGATATGTGTATGTAGATATATAAATACGTACTTTTATACAGATGTAGGTATATGTATGTATAAATATGTATATGCATATATAGATGCTCAGTCATTTTTCATTTGTGTCTGACACTTTATGACCCCATTTGGGGTTTTCTTGGCAAAGTTATTGGAGTAATTTGCCATTTCCTTCTGCACTTCATTTTACAGATGAGCAAACTGAGGCAAACAGGTTAAGTGACTTGCCCAGGGTCATACAGTCAGTTAGTGTCCAAGGTTGAATTTGGATTTGTGAAGATGAGTCTTCTTGACTCCATACCCAACACTCTATCCACCATACCACCCCACTGCCCATACATGGATAATGTATAGATGGAGATATAAATATATCTATATAGGTTATAGAAATACAAATTGTTATTCTATCCCCAACAATCTGTATATCATGCCAGATATATTGAAGCTCAGTAAACATGTACTAATCTGTTGACATCACATTACGCAATGATTCTATTATAGACTATTTCTTTAGCTATCCAACCCCCCAAAACATGACACAAACAAGAGGAGCAAGAGAGAATGCCCTAGCAATGGCTGCTTTCTGAGAAACATGGAAGATGGCAAAAAATAGTGAAAAAAATGATAGTAAACAAGCCAGTAAAAGACAGTATGATTTAGGTAGATGTTCACTGGGCAGGATGTCAAGAAGGCCTAGTTCTCTCTTCTGGTCTCCCACCCAACTGACTGAGCAACCTTGAAGCAGACACTCTGGCCCGCAGTTTCTTCTTCTGTCAAATAAGAGAAGGAAGGGGTGGTAAAGATGGAAATGTTCCTGGGTGAGAAGACAATATTGTGAATTCAGCAGTTCAGCAACCAGTATCTAGCCACTGGAAGAAAGCTCAGTGCTGATGGCAGGCTCAAAAAAATACTGCCGATTATATGCAAATCATATGCAAACACACTTATGCCCCTGCCTATTTCATACACATCTGAGAAGTCTCAGATGTAAATCACCAGTTTGCAGGGACAGAAGTCAAACTAAAGTGTAGGAGAAAAAGGAAGAAAACAGATAAAAACTCCAAATGTCTTAATTAGGAGACGAAGATGCTGTGAACGGATGCACAACGATTCTTTTCAAGAGGGAAAGTGATATAAACATTAGTCTATGAAATTTAATTTCCATCAGCTTTTACATGTTTGTGAGTGTGCATGTATGTGAGAGACAAATACACAGACAATAGGCCCCCAGTCCTAAAATCATATGCATAATTATAACGTGACTTTGCAATGTAAAGTGCCATGCTGGTAATTTTGAGTGGCTATAATTAGAGAACATGAATCTATATTTTATAAGACTGTAGAGTTAGTGCTGGAAGAGCTCAAATTCAACCCTCTTTTTCTACAGATGAGGTAACTTAAGCAAAGCGTAGTTAAGTGACTCTCCCAGGTTCACATAGCTAATAAGAAACCCTGGCAGGATTTGAGCCCAGGACTCTTTAACTCTAAATTCTGCCAATATCTCTAGACTTCCATGCTACCATATTTACCACCATGTGTGCAGGAACATGCCTATCAGAATATATTTTAATGTTACCTTTTTTTTTTTTTTTTTTAAACTAAGTCTTCAGGCCTCAATCCTATAGCTAAAGCATTTCTCCTAGGAAGAAAGATGAGAACCATGTTTTGGAAGTGTAATGGTAAGGGAATTTGAAGATCTTCCCTGCCCCTTAATAGATCCATATGACCTGCTTTGAGCTCTGGCCAACCCATAGTTTGAGTCACATGTAGCTGATGGTGGAATGAGCTTGATGAATGGTGGAGCTGAGAGAGAGACAGCAAGCAGAGCAGAGCAACTAGTATGAGTGAGAAAAGGAGTGATTTTGCCTAAGGGAGTTTGTTTGTGGGGAGGGATTGTTCCCTGCATTGATAATGTGTATAGATTTCTTTGTTACTATAATGGATTTGGCTTTCTAGTGTCTGAATCAATGTCTTGGCTTCATCTTTGAGGAGGAGAGTTTATATTTTGCAAATTTACCCAAGAAATACACATGCAAATCCATAGCAACTGCTGTGGTTATCACATTGGTGTTACAGGGAGTAATAATAACTAATTCTATTCCAATAACATTTCAAAATTCACCATCTACTTTCCTTACAACAACTTTGTAAGAAAAGTAATAGGACTAATATTATCGTGGAGGGGGGGATGATAAAAGTAAGCTTCCATATACTACCCATGATGACTTGCACAAAAAAAGAAATAGACTAAAAGATGTAGTTCAAGAAATATAGGGCTGGAAAAGGGCATGGTCCAATCATCTAGGAAGAATGAGAAACAAAAGATGGTATAAGGAGAAGAGTCAGATCCTGGATCAGAGGGTCTAGGTCTAATTCCTGGCTCTGCTACTTACTGCCTGTGTGACCTTGGTCAAGTCCCTTGGCCTCTCTAAGTTTCAGTTCCTTATCTGTGAAATTAGGGGCTTGGATTCCCTCACCCCTGTGGTCCCTTCTGGCTCTAAATCTATGGTCCTGTAGATGGCTTAAGTGCTAACAGGTATCCATGAATGTAAAGAGACCTAGAGAAAGGTCTCCAGTTCATTGAGTAACTAACTCTTCAATGACTGACAGGAAGTCAAACACAAGATTCACCCAGGATGACAAAGGGCAGATAAGTTGTGGTCTATACCAAAGGTGTCAAATACACTCCTCGGAGTAAGTATGGCAGCAGCCAGATTAAAATGTCATGGGGAATATTTAATGAAATAAATCAAAATACGCTATTACATTTTAAAACTGTCAATCTGCAGTTCACAGGGATACTTCTGTATGGATGAGTGGCCCCCATTTCCATTTGAGCAGCTTCACAGCCCTGGAAAGAATACCCACATAGAGGAAATTCCAGAGCCAGTCAAGGATTCATGTATTTACCAATGGAAAATTGAAGTTCAGAAAGGCTGACTTGCCTGAGAAGACATTTCTAATTAGGGTGCAAGACAAGACTAAACTTAGGTCTACTGACTCCAAAGCTAATCATATTTTCTATTCCATATGAGTAATAATGACAATAAACACATATAATACTTTAAGGCCTGTAGAATGATTTACAAATTTTATCTCATTTGATCCTCACAACAACCCTGAGAACTAGTTGCTATTATCCCTGTTTTACAGATGAGAAACCTGGGGCAGACAGGTTAAGTCATCTGCCCAGATGATAATTGTAATAACATTTACATAGCACTTATCACATGCCAGGTACTGGGGTAAGCACTATATAATTATTATCTCATTTGATTTTCAAAACAACTCTTAGAACCAATTGCTAATGTCCCCATTTCACAGATGAGAAAACTGAGGTTAAGAGAAGTAATCTGCCCAGAGTTGCCCCATCATGTTCAATTCTCTGTGACTCCATTTGGGGTTTTCTTGGCACTTGCCCAGGGTCACACAGGTAGTAAGTGTCTGAAGCTGGATTTGAACTCATAAGATGAGTCTTCCTGATTCCACTGCTCTATCCACTGCACCACCTAACTGCCTTTCCCAGGGTCCCACAGCTAGGCATTTTCTAAGTTATACCTAGGACAAGGGTGGGGAACCTGTAGCCTCGTTCCCCACCCCTAGTCTTAAACGTAATGAATATTCAGCTGAATGAAGAGTCAAACATTTTGGCCATGCAAATTATCACAGATGCTCCCACTACCAGGAGAAGAAAAGGGCAGGTATGCTAGCTAAATGAGATATCCTTAAATGTTACAGTTATATGTATATAAATATCCTGGTTGAACTCTGCTGCTTCAGTCAGTTACCATTGAAAATCACTGTAAAGATTTGGAGATTTTTCAATTTCTCTGGCCCCTTTCTTCCAAGTAATTCAAAGCATGGATATAGGGGAAGCATGCAATAGGTCAGGGGAATGTTCTATAATAGGGATACTTATTCATATCATAAATGTCAAATTATAGAGGGAGAAAGGACCAGAGATGTCAGCTCTACCAGCCCTGTTCTAATGCGTGAATTCCCTGAATGCTGCCCTCAGACAAGTGGTTACCGTAGCTTCTTTTTCAGCACCTCCAACAATAGGCAACTCATTGACTTCTGAGGCGGTCCTTTCCTTCTTTCTGTGAGAAATCACTTTATTATTGCCTTAAAAAAGAGCAGTTCTTTCTCAAGTATTACTGGGAATAAGAATGAAGACAGGACCGCCTCTCTCCCCACCCCCACTGCAAAGAGATCAAAGAAAGAGAAAAAGGAACCGTACATAATTATTTATAATAGCTATTTTTGCAATAGCAAAAAAAAAAAAAAGAAAAAAGAAAATTATGAAGGCACCCACCTGTTAGAGATGACAGAACAATTACGGTATGGTAATATAATGCAATATTATTGTTCTGTGAGAAATGATGAAATGGAGGTGGTTAGGTGGTACAGTGGATCGAGCACCAGCCCTGGAGTGAGGAGGACCTGAGTTCAAATCTGCCTCCAGACACTTGATTTTTACCGTGTGACCCTGGACAAGTCACTTAACCCCAACTGCCTTGCCAAAAAAAAAAAAACTGATAAATTGGTTAGTTTCAGAGAAAACTAGAAAGATCTATGTGAACTGATACAGAGGCGAAAACGACCAGAACCAGGAGACCAATTTATACAGTAACAACACATTATACAGAAAAAAACAGTTTTGAAGACTTGTAAACTCAGATCAATGCATGACCAATTGTGATGTACGATTCCAGAGGATTGCTAAAATATGGTAACTATTACCTGACAGAGAAGTGATGGGCTCAAAATGCAAAATCAGACGTTCTCAGACACAGCCAATGTGGCAGTTTGACTTCTGTTTAACCATGCATGCATTTTTAAAAGCTTTATTTTTTCCTTTTCTTCCCCTAATGAGAAGTTGGAAGGTTAGAAGGTGAGACAGGAAAGAAATACGGCAGGGGTAGAAAAGAGAAGGTCATCAAGGTATCTTTTTTTTTAATTTTAACGCTAGAGAAAATAGAAGGAAGACCAGAGAGAAGTACAGAAAAGCAGGATAGATCTGAAAGCTACAAAATGAACTTATAGACTTAAGGGAAAAGCAAACTATACGTAGAACAGATATGAAATGTTATCTGAAATCCTTTTTTCTATTCTATTTCACATATGGAAATGCCCGTTTTATTTGGTATTTGTTCAGTCTGAGATAAAATTATTTTTTTTAAATTATTAGAGGAAAATGAAAAATAGTTAAGGAATAACACTCTCCTTTCCTTACCTTGTCAATCTTATCCTCTCATCAACTTCCACGGGAGCCCATGAACTCAGGAAATCCTTGATTCCTTAGAATCTTGTAAGTGGAAGTTGTCTAAGAATAGTCTTTACTTTGGGCTTCCCAGACTCCCTTAAAATAATGTGGTTTCACATAAAAATCCCAGACTTGGAGTCAAGAGATCTGGCTTCTAGTATCAGTTTTACTACTGTCTATGTGACCCTTGGGCAAGCCACTTACCTCATCCAGACATATGAGGGAACTAAGAAGTCTAGCAGAAGTGTAACAGAAGGAAATAGATGTTGAAGAAAGGGTGATGGGAGATGGCAAAGACAAAACTCCAGGAATTTCGCGATTTTTACAAAATCAGATAGACAAGACAATTTGACAGTTGTTCTTCATAATACTGAGAGATAGATTGTCATGTATAGGGAACATACATGGGGCCAGTTTGGCTAGACCCTGTATAGATCTGTGAAAGACAGTGGTGTGAAATTACTCTCAAAAGATAGATTACAACCAGGTTCTGAAGGGCTTTAAATACAAAACCTTATATTTTCTCTGAGCAAAAATGAGAAACTACTGACCCTTCTTGAGCAGGGGAGTCATGTGGTCAGACTTGTGCTTTAAGAATATCAGTTTGGCAGCTTTACAAAGAATGGATTGGAGAGCGGAAAGTATAGAGGCAGGGAAACCAATTAAGAGGCTATTTCAATACTCCAAGCAACAGGAAATAAAGTCCTGAACTAGAGTGGGATCTGTACGTGTGAAGAGAAGGGATAGGGGTCCAAAATGTTACAGAGCTTGCGTAGGCAGGGCTCCACAGCTGAATAGATGTGAGGGGTAAAGGACAGAGAATTGAAGATTTTTCCAAGGATACAAAAACCACATGACTTGAAAGATGTAGAATCCTCAACAGAAATAGGAAAGTTAAGCAGAGCTACCAGAGATCTACACCTAAGTCCTCTTATCTTAAATCCAGTCCCTTTTCCATTCTACCTCATTACTTTTCCTAAAGGACTATTCATTTCTTATGAGGTCAGCATGACCTTGAACAAATCAACACACATTTATTAATCACCTACTATGTGCCAGGCACTGGGCTAAGGGTTAGGACACAAAGAAAGTCCCTTGTCCTCAAGGAATTCACAAACTAAGGATGAATCCCAACTTCTCTGGGCCTCAGTTCCTCATCTGTAAAAAGATAGGGCAAGATCAGCTGACCTCTAAGTTCTGTTCTAGTTTCGAATCACCCTGTGATTCATCCTATGAAAAAAGCCCAGTGTGAAAAAGTTCCAGCAAAAGATAACAATCATTATTTGTGTGCTACTATTATTAGTCTTCTAAGTTAGCGATTGTGGAAATATTCCTTTTTCTTCCATAAGCAATACTTCCCTTATTCAGGACCACTTCTTAAAATACTACATAAATATCCCTAGTAGGCCTGTACCCCAAAGAAATCAAAAGAGGGGACAGAACCCATTTGTGCAAAAATATTTATAGCAGCTCTTTTGTGGTGACAAAGAATTGGAAATTGAGGCAACGCCCATCAATTGAGCAACAGTTGAACAAGTTGTGGCATATAATTGTAATGGAATAGGATCTGTGCGATAAGAAATGATGAGCAAAATGATTTCAGAAAAACTCAGAAACATAAACTGACACAATGAAATAAGCAGAACCAGGAGAACACTGAGTACAGTAACAATAATATTGTATGATGATCAACTGTGAACGACTTAGCTATTCTCAGCAGTACAATGATCCAAGACAATCGCAAAGGACTCAAAGTGAAAAATGCTATCCACCTCCAGAGAAAGAACTAAAAGAGTCTGAATGCAGACGAAAGCATTCAATTTTTTACCTTTTTTTTTCTTTTTGGCTTGAGTTTTCTCCCACAAAATGATCAATATGGAAGTTTGTTTCATATGATTGCTCACGTCTAATCTAAATTCGATTGCTTTCTGTCTCAGAGAGGGGAGGGAGGGAGGGAGAGAATCTGAAACTCAAAATTTTTAAAAAATCAATGTTAAAAATTGTTTTTACATGTAATTGGGAGGAATAAAATATTATTTAAATAAAACAAGAAAAAATACTGCCTACGTTATGTAAATTCCCCTATTATAACACTTCAAAAATTCCCTAACTCCAAGACAAAATATAAATTCCTAAGGTAGCCATTCAAGGCCTGCTACAATCTAGATAAACCATATATTATCTACGAAGACTCCCTAATAGAAACCATTCATTCTACTAGGGCCCCAGACTAGAGCCACAATTAACATGGCAAGAATGGAATTTTATCCTACGATGCCAATAGTGAAGTCCGTATGCTTATTCCCCAAGGGAATTGCCATTCTTATACCTCCAAGACTTTGTAGTCTTTTTCCTCAGTTTGTGCTATCATATGGCATAATCACCCCTGGCCCATTGCCATGAGGGGCCTCTCCTGCCAGCTAAAGATTCTCTATATGGCAGGATGCCTCTCTCTTCTAACATCACCACACCCACCATCAGGCAGTCCTGTACTCTCGTTCTCCTCTTACCAATCAAATTTAATCCAAGGAATAATAACTTCTATGTATGGCTCTGCCAGTGTTGGCACTGATCCTTGAAAAATGTTCATGCTCACCAGTTTTCTCATCCTTAAAAATTAGGTTGTTGAACTAGACGGCCTCTGAGGTTTGGTTTCTTCATCTATTAAATGAAGACTGAACTAGATGACCTATAAATTCTCTTCTGGTTCTACTTCTGTGTGTTTTCCACTTCTTTCACAAAGTGAATTTCATCAGTAAATGTTGCCTTTTTCCCCGATTTTTAGTACTCCAGTCTTTGTATTATCTTAATCATGAGAAGCAGTTTTTCTTTCTTCATGACAACAGTGAATAACCTCTTTAAAAAAAAAAAAAACTTTTTTACTGATCTCACTGTTCTCTCAACTTCAATATGTAGCCAATGCTGCAGTATAGGATGCTGTTTGTTCATGTTAATTCTTAGAGTGCCAAATAAAAAGTAGAACTCTAAAGTGGATGAGTCTCTTGAAAAATCTTGTAAAAATACCAGCAAAAAGGTAAAGGATGGGGGGAAGGGGACCTAGCAGGTTAAAGGGAAGAATGTTAAAGAATAACAAAGCAACATGACCTGAAAATAGTTATGGAGAAGGACAATGTGGTGGAATGAGTCATGGTATGGAGAAAAAGGTAGGAATGACAGATTTGATAACAGTTTGAATACGTGGGGTGATTGAGAGGGAGAGGATGATGTGTAAGTTGTGAGCCTGGGTGACTAGGATGATTGTGACCTTGATAATAATAGGAAAGGTTAGAAGAGGGAAGGAGGCAGAAAAAACAATGAGTTCTAGTATAAACATGCTTCAGGAAGAGATAAAAGAAAAAAAATTTCATTAGTTTAACTACAAAATGAATATTTGAGAGTCAATCAAAGGTGTATTCAGGACTTACACAAGTATAGCTACAAAACAACCCTCATGGAAATAAAGGGAGCCTCAAAAAATGGGAGAAAGATTAAATGTTCAGAGATGAACTGTGCCAATAAATTAAAATGATAGTACCTAAATTAATTTATGTATTTAGTATCATACTAAACTACCAAGAAGCTACTATAATAAAATTCATTTGAAAAAATGCAAGGTCAAGAACCTCAAGAGAAATATTAGAAAAAACAGGAGGGAAGGAGATTTGGTATTAGTAGATCTCAAATCATGCTATTAAACAGTAATCAACTCTATTGGTAAATGCTAGAAAAGTTGATCAGTGAAATAGATAAAATAAGCAAGAAACCTAAGCAATCAAACAGAAACCTGGAGTTCATTAAACCAAGGGCACCAATTACTGAAGTAAGAATCCCAATTCCACAAGGTTTGCTAAGAAACTGCAAATAGCTTGGCAGATATTGGTTGATTCAAACCAACATACTATGAGCCACAAAAAAATTCCAAATTGGTACATGAAAAATATGAAAGACCATATAATAAAAAAATTAAAAGACAATAAAGGGAAATATCTTATATAACTATGGTTGAGTAAAATTCTTAACTAAACAAGAAATAGAAGAGTGATCATAGGAGATAAAATGAATTATTTTGATTATGCAAAATTAAAAAGGTTCATACAAACAAAATCAATGCAGGTAAAAATAGAAGAGAACAAGTTATTTGGAAACTTTTTGTAGAAAATATCTCGGGTAAAGGTCTGACATATTTAAGGAATTGAGACAAATATGTAAGAAGAATCCCTCCCAAAAAATGTGAACAGAAGAGAAGATGCAAAATACTGACAGCAAGGATGTACTAAATCAATAATAAGAGAAATGTGAGTTATATACTTCTGATGCTCTACCTTATAATTATCAGATAGACAAAAACAAAAGATCAAAAATGATTTTTGAAGGGCTATGAAAAGATTAACTATTAAAACATTAACTACGGATGGAACTATGAATCATTCATTTAAGTGATTTGGAATGATATTTTTAATCATGAAATCATGAAAGTCACTCTTAGACACATACCTTAATATATCTCATATGTGCAAAACTATTTATAGCCACACTTTTTGTAATAGAAAAGAACTAGAAGTAAAGTTTATTATACACATCCATTGGGAATGACCAAGCAAATTGTGACACATGAATGGAATTGCTCTATTGCTGTACAAGAAATTCAAGCAGGAAGAATTCAAAGAAAAATTGGAAGTTTGTATGAACTAATGTAGAGTAATGCAAGAGTACCAAGCAAAGAACCAAGAGTACAATTTTCATGATGATTACAATAACATAAAGGAAAACATCAACGACATATTTTAGAACCCTCCCTGATCAATTCAGGGACCAACCTTGACATCAGAGGTATGATGATAAAGCACACCTCCCACCTCTCAGCAAAGAGATGGTGGACAATAAGTGTAGAGAGATATCCATTTTTAGACACGGTTAATGTGTTTACTTGTTTTTGTTTCCCTGTTATAGGGAGGGTTCTGTGTTAAGAGAAGTAAAGGGAAGGGAAGTGACAGTAATCGTTTTTAATGAAGATCAATAGAACTTTTTTTTAAGTAAAGGACCTGAAATCTGTCATTTATACCTTCATACAAATGATGTAGTAGCAGCAGCAGCAAATAATAATAATGAGTAACTCACACTCATATAGAGTGCAAGGTTTAATTTCCTTATATCAGCCCTATGAAATAGGTTGTGCAAGCACTATCATTCCCATTTTACAGATAGGGAAACTGAGACTCCAGGGTACAGCTAGTAGGTACCAAGGCGATATTCAAAGACAAGTTTTCTGAGTCAATTAAAGGATGTGTTTCAGGTTTTATCTTTAAGAAAAGGCTTTGTTGGAGGAGCCAAGATGGCAGAATAGAAAGACACACATATGCTAGCTCCTAACCCACAGCCCATAAAATACCTGTAAAGAAGAACTTCCAACAAACTCTGGAGCAGCAGAAGCCACAGGACAATGGAGTGGAGGAGATTTCTGTTCCTGAGAGACCTGAAAAACCAACACCAAAGGTCTGTCACACACGGGACCTGGAGCAGAGCCCAGCCCTGCCTTGGCAGCCCAGCACCAAGAGGAGCAGGTCCCAGCAGGCTCCAGGAACAGATTCTCCAGCAGCAGCGCAGGTCCCTCCACCCACAGGCGCCAAAGGTCAGTGAGAGGGTCTTTGAGGCTGGCCGAGAGGGGAGTGGGGTGTCCCCATGACTCAGGCCCCCTCAGGAGGCAGCAGCGGAGGCAGCAGCAGACAGAGGCTCCCAGAGCAAGCAGGAGCTCTGATCCATTGTTGAAGGTCTCCACATAAACCCCCTGAAGGAACTGAGCCCTGAGTGGCGGCCCTGCCCCGACGTGAGCACCTAAACTTAATCTCACACTGAATAGCAGCCCCACCCCTGCCAAAAGCCCTGAGGCTGGGAAACAGCATTTGAATCTCAGCCCCTAAGCACTAGCTGGGTGGATCTGGAGGCAAGGTGGGTGTGGAGAGGAAACTCGGAAGTCAAGTAACTGGCTGGGGAAAATGCCCAGAAAAGGGGGAGGGGGGGAAATAAGACCATAGAATGTTACTTTCTTGGGGAACAGGTGTCTCCCCCCCATCCTTTCAGATGAGGAAGAACAAGCCATACTGTCAGAGGAAATCAAAGGCTCTCCCTCCAAAGGGGACTTAAACTTGGCTCAGGCAATAAAAGACCTTAAAAATCAAGTTAGCAGCTTACTAAAGGAGACCCAAAAAAATGCTGAGGAAAATAGCAGCTTTAAAAAGAGCCTAACTCAATTGGAAAAAGAGGTCCAAAAAGCCAAGGAGGAGAAGGAGGTTTTAAAAAGCAGAATTACCCAAATGGAGGAGAAGGTTCAAAAGCTCACTGAAAAAAATAATTCATTGAAAGAGAGAATTGAGTCCAGGGAAAAGAAGGACTATGAGTTAAACCAAGAAGTTAGTAAACAAAACCAAAATTTTTAAAAATAAAAGATGATGTGAAAGAACTCATTGGAAAAACAGCTGACCTGGAAAATAGATCCAGGAGAAATAATTTAAAAATTATTGGGCTACCTGAAAGCCATGATCAAAAAAAAGAGCCTAGACATTATCTTCCATGAAATTATCAAGGAAAACTGCCCTGATGTTATAGAATCAGAGGGCAAAATGGATATTGAAAAAATTCATCCATCACCCCCTGAAAAAAACCCGAACAGAGAAACTCCTAGGAACATTGTGGCCAAATTTCAGAGTTCCCAGATCAAGGAGAAAATACTGCAAGTAGCTAGAAAGAAACAATTTGAGTACTGTAGAAATACAATCAGGATAACACAGGATCTGGCAGCTTCAACATTAAATGATCAAAGGGCTTGGAGTAGGATATTTCAGAAGTCAAAGGAACTGGGATTGAAGCCAAGAATCACCTACCCAGCATATCTGAATATAATACTTCAAGGGAAAATGGACATTCAGTGATAGAGACAAATTTGAAGATTTCATGATGAGGAAAAGACCAGATCAGTATTTAAAATTCTGACTTCCCAAGACAAGAATCAAGAGAAGCATGAAAAGGTAAACAGGAGAAAAAAAAAAGAAAAATCATAAAAGACTCTCTAAAGCTGAACTGTTTATATTACTACATGGAAAGAAAATATTTTTAACTCTTGAATCTTTTTTCAGTATTTGGGTAGTTGGAGAGATTGTACACACACACTCACACACACATATACACATAGATAGATAGAGAGTACAGGGTGTGTTATATCAGAAGAGATGATATCCACATACACACACACAAATAAAATAAAATAAAATAAAATAAAATAAAGTAAAAATCAAGGGGTGAGAAAGGGAGTAAGGAAATGGGGCAGGCTATAACTCATAAAAGAGATAAGAAAAATCTTATTCAATAGAGGAGATAAGGGAGAAGGGGCGAGGGAAATAAAACTACTCTCCCCACATGTGGCCGAAGGTAGGAATAACATGCTCACTAAATTTGATATGAAAATTTACATCACACCACAGGAAAGTAGGAGAGGAGGCAATAAGTGGAGTGAAGGGAATGTTAGAAAGGAGGGCAAATGGGAGAAGGGAGTCACTAGAAATAAACACTTTCGAGATGGGACAAGGTCAATTGTAGGGGGAGAAATAAGGAGGATAGGGTAGGTCAGAGGGCAATATAATTAGTATTATACAACATGATTACTGTGGAAGTCTTTTGCAAAACAACACATGTTTAGTCTGTATTGAATTGCTTCCCTTCTTAGTGAGGCTGGGGAAGGAAGGGGGAGGGAGAGAAGTGGGAATTCAAAGTAGTTGAAACGAATGTTGAGAATTTTTACTGCATATAATCGGGAAATAAGAATTAAAGGGATAGGGGTATGGAAATTTATCTTGCCCTGCAAGAAAAGAGAGAAGATGGGGATAGGACAGGGGTGGGGTGTGATGGAGGGGAGGGCACATCGAGGGAAGGAGCAACCAGAATGCAAGGTATGAGGAAGTGGGGGGAGGGGGATGATGGGGAGAAAAATTGATCATGTTACAAAGTAAGGTAAAAGCAATTAGTATTAAAACAATAGACTGAATTAATTACTGAGAATAAATCAATGACATCTTTAGTTTGGAGAAAAGAATTTCAGTCTAACTTTCCAAGAGGAAGGTAACCTCTGATAAAATTTGGCATTGATGGAAAAGTCAAGGTTTTAATGGTAAATTTGATTTTATGATTGCCATTTAATCAGGAACTAGAACACGTATAGAAAGACAGGTAAGCCACTTAAGACTTGCCTAAAAGATGTTCCTTAGCCAAAGTGAAACTATAATCATATTTTAAACCTGGTTATAGGAACTTGCCATTTTGAGATGCTATAGGACTACTAAGTGACTGTTCTTCTGAGTCTAACTCCAGGCATGGGAAGCAAGAAAGGCGATCCGAGCCTCCATTACATGATGCCAGTATGCTCATGAGATGCTGGTATGAACTGCATAGGTGATCTCAAGGGAAGAGTGGGAGAGAAGCTGTTTAGCATAGGCTGAGGTGGGATTCTCCGGACTCAGTTTCCCCACTGACACCTGGCACACTTTAAGCCTGACTGAATGCAGGTAGACAATCTACTCCTGCCTGGAATAGACATGAAGTTGGGGAGATATTGTTTCCCTGCAATGTCCCTACTCTTGGTGGCAGTTTCCTACGGTCAAAAGGTTTGTAAGCTTAATACCAGATCTATTCAATTTCGGTAAAGGAACATCCGAGGCTGTCTAAAATTAAGCTATTAGGCATAGGACTTTAGACCAACAATATTAAGTTAGGGTCCTTTTATTCTTAGTAATACTGTGGAGATAATTAGGTCAAGAGCTTGTGAAGTTAGCAACATAAATATTATCTGTGTCTCAGTTGGCTTATGTTTAAAAAAAAAATTCTTTTGTGGTCCATATTGTAAATGCTTTAAAAAGATCACCTAACTAAAAGTTTGAATTGCTTTATCTGTTATAAACTGTGTTAAAAAATAAATAAATTTTAAAAAAAAGAAAAGAAAAGGCTTTGTTTCCAAGTTTGTTCTTTCTTCTTCTTTTCAAAAGACTGATGACATCACAGGGTGATGTCTTAATTTCTGTGAACTGGATTTAAGGGAGAAAGAGTTGCAGTCATCGGCCTCACTGTCCCTTCCAGAGTCATCAAAGTTCTGTGGAAAGACAAAAATCAGGATGACTTGTGATGACCAAGGGATGCCATGGATTACCTTGGCATCTTCGATAACTGACAACCTCTAAGTGCTCCACGGCACCTGCTTCAGCCACTTTCCCGGACGTTGGAACAAATGGTTCTCATCTGCCCATCTCCCTGGGAAAAGTCTTCACATGCTTGGGGTAAACATCCACCTAACTCACCAATGAATTTGAGGCCCTCAACCTGACAGTTTACCAAGGTGTGGCTGATACATATGCTACAGCTTCTTGGAGCCTTGGGGGAGAGTTGAGTGCCAGGTAGATGGCAAAGGTGGATGGGTAGCCCTGATAAGGGCTCAGCAAGTCCTCAAAATGAAGGTGTTAGTCTTCCTTCAACACCCATCAGATCACTAGAGAAAGGGGTCAAGGTGTTTGTCCCATGGGACTGAAGTCTTCCAAGACCAGAAATCAAACTATGTAAGCAGCTCCCTATTCTACCTATCTCCAAAGTAAGCTCTAGCACTCTTTTTCCTGTGTAAGTCTCTACCAAGGGCTTAAAAATATCAAACAGAAGGCCTGCCCGAAGCCATTTTAAAAGCCCCACTAGCCCAATGTCCTTCCTCTCCCCATGAGGTTCTCATGCTGTTACCCGCTAAATGCAGCATCCATACTGGAAAGGTCACTCAGCAGGTCCCCTTGGGTCTGCTGCTCTCTTTGAGTCAGGACTTTAGAGAATTAGCCTGGGCTAATTGTCCCTTGAATCTCTGGTAGGTTCTTTTCTCTGTTGCCAGAAAAGGCACTGTCTTCAAGCTGCTTCCTTCATCAAGCCATTGTCTCTCTGTGTCCTTTTCTATCTGAGGGAGGGAGGGAGAGGGGAGAGGGGAGAGGGGAGAGGGGAGAGGGGAGAGAACACTTTTCCCTGCTGTATAGTCTCCACTGCTAAAAGCCACGGCAGAGGTTCCAGGGGAAAACGAGAGAAAATCCCCCACTGTAGCCCTTTGGTAGAGAGTCAGGAGTCACTCAATAACACTGCTAAGCCTTCCTGGAATGCTTTAAACCAAAGGCTCCTAAACTTGTTTGGCCTACCACCCCCTTTACCAAAAAAAACCGCAGCGCTCCCCTGGAAATCTACTTTCTTCAGCCCTTTAATGTTTTCTTAATTTGTGTCATTTCAAAACAATATAAGGTATTTTTTAAATGATGCATCTTAAATTCAATAATTTACTTTAAATTTGTGAGGTTTTTTTCCTGCATTAAAATTTTGATGATGCAATATTGCTTCATGAAACTGTATAGTATCATATGGCAAACAAGTCATTACACACACATATTCCTCCTGATGGATACTGGACTTCCCAACAACGTGCAACATGCTCGCCTGCTGACACTTACTTGTTCAAACCTGTGGATGGATATGACCACTATCGGTTATAACTTGCATTTTGTATATTTATTTGGAAAATAATGTAATCATTATTATTTTAACTCTATTACACAACAAATGAAGCATACACAGTTTTCCAAATTTTCTTGTCTTCTTTCCTTAAGCTTCCACCACCCCTTATTTTTATCCAATACCCCTCAATTGCACTCGAGGCTATTACCACCCCTCTCCTCCTCCCCCCATCATTCCAGTACCACTTTGAGGATGGTATCTCCCTCTTTGGGAACCTATGTAAAACTCTTGAACTGAATCCTAAAATGCTTTTAGGCCTTTATATCTTAATAAAGCATTGTAGCTAGTCTTCAGCCAACCATTCCCATGCTCCCCATTCAATTCAGTCTTTGAAGGGCTTTCACATTTCCTAAAGGGATAACTTTTAACATAGCTTTGTACTTCTTTAAGATATTAATACCAATTACTTCTATTATCTGCCCCTTACTTCCTGTTACATTAACTAGGTTGTTGCTTGTCCTTCATTCTCAAAGATGACCGTGACATCAGGAAGATGATGCCATGACATGCAAGTGAATTGGATTTAAGTGAGGCAGGACTGTGCAATATCACCAGCCTCACTTTCTCCTCCAGATGCATCTGAGTCCAGTGTCAAGAGGGTATCATACCTTTACTTGCAGGTACTCTGTCCAAAGGAATGTAAATTTTGATTGCTGAAATCTCTCAAGTTATCATGGGGTTATGGTCTAGATTTCTTTCTTAAGGACCATGACCCAAATCACTCTGGCTCTCATTGATTGGCCAACAATAGGTCTCAGGCAATGACCCAAATGGTCATAGTTTGAGTCTTGATTGACTCAGAGTGAATGTAAATCCTAAGGATCTTTCCCTCCCAGATTGACATTGACTAGAAGATTAAGGAGGGAAGAATTCAATTCCTTTCCCCCTCCCTCCAATACAGGTATGTATGTAACTCTTGACCTTCTACAAAGTGGTTTCCTTATATCAATTCTATAAAGCCAGGTAGAATAAACATCTATATTTTGCAGATGAGAAAAATGAGCCTCCAAAGTTCAGTGAATGGCCCAGGTTTCCATGGCTTATGAATAAAACAGAATTTACCGCAACAAGGTCTTCTGACTCCAAATACAATGATTATTCCACTAAACGGTTACCTCTAGAGACTAAAGGGGTCATCATTCATCCCACATACAAAATCTCAGAGAATTCTTTATCCTAAATACACCCCTAAAGATATATGGTCTTATTCTCTTAGCTCAAATTATTTAAAAAGTGAAACTATCAGCAAAGAAGAGAGGCTACTCAAGATAAGGAGAATATAATTTAAGACCTTGGATGCTCTGATCCAGTGGAAAGGATGCCAATGGGGGAGCTGAGAGAGGAGAAAAGAAAATTTTTTAGGACCCCACTTCCAGACTGTTTCTTTCCTTGTGCCCCCCCACTCTGAATAACTTATTCATTTGAGGCAGGACAGTATCATTTTCTCACCTCAGAATTAGACATTGGAAAATGAAATAAGAGAAAGAAAGCCATGCTAGAGTGTGAAAAGGTATTTCCTTTTATCCTGTTAACTCACTTTGGCAAAGTCAAGGCAAAGATACTTGCCTTAATTTATATCACATTTCTTTTATCTGTCTTTCTGTCTAACCATACATCTGAATCAGGGAAACAAGTGGTAGTGTCTGTTGATTAGTTTAGAGTTACATTACCTTGTAACTTGGAAAGAAAGGAAGGGACCATGATAGCTGCCTACCAAGTATTTGAAGGGAGATCATGTGGCAGAGAGATTAGACTTGTTCTGCTTTGCCCCAGAAAACTGAACTACAGTGGGAGCTACAGATAGATATTGGCAGCAGAGGGTTAGGTTCGGACTAGATGGAAATTAATACTTCATAACCACTAAAGTGATCCAAAGTGGAATGGGATGCCCCAGGAAGTAGTAAACTGCCTTTTAATGGAGGTTTTCAAGACAACACGAGATAATCACGTTTGAGATGTTGCAGATGGCTTCTGATGTCCTTTCCAGTTTTGAGAGTTGCCTTGTTAATGTTAACATTATCATCCTCATCATAGCTATCATGTATATAGCACCTTAAAGTCTGCAAAGCACATTACATGCTACCTAATATGATTCTCACAATCATTATGCAAGTTAGGTGCTATTACTATCCTTACTTTACAGACAAAGAAACTGAGGCACAGAGAGGTTAAATGGTTTGTCTAGGGTCTAATAAGTGTCTGGGACAGTTTCAAATTCAGGTCTTCCTTTTTAACTGCCTGATAATCCCACTAATGCCAATCACCAGTAAACTCATAAGGAATGAAGCACCAATCACAACAAGGGAGCAGTAGCTGTGGTACAATGAATGCTTCAGAGGAAACCAAACCTCCAAAGACACAGATCTCAGAATCAAAGGATCATAAGATCATAGACTTGGAGCGAGAAGGGGCCTTCCAGGTCAAGAAGTAGAGACTCATGAATTTAGAGGTGGGAGGGACCTCAAAGGCCATCTGAGGCTAAGAAGAGTAGACTTGCTCAAGTTCACACTGGTAGCCAATGGTATGATTGCTAACACTGAGCTAAGTGCTTTATAACTATTATCTCATTTGGTCCTTAACACAATCCTAAGAGGGAAGTGCTATTATTATCCCCATTTCACAGATAAGGAAACTGAGGCAAAAAAAGGGTCAAGTGACCTGCACAGGGTCACACAGCTAGTAAGTGTCCCAATCTGGATTTGAACTCAAATCATCTGAACTCCAGGCCCAGGGCTCTTTCCATAATGATACCTAGCTTCCTCTGTGATCCCAGTCTGCCACTTATGTCCAACAGAGCACAATAT
Source organism: Notamacropus eugenii (assembly GCF_028372415.1). Taxonomy (NCBI): domain Eukaryota; kingdom Metazoa; phylum Chordata; class Mammalia; order Diprotodontia; family Macropodidae; genus Notamacropus; species Notamacropus eugenii. Next base: position 87,080,443 of record NC_092874.1, read on the forward strand.
ATGGGTGCTCAACAATGCCATGGCACTTGTTAATTACTCTAATTTAAATGACTTTAAGATTTCAAACAACTTTGTAAATGAACATATATACCACAGAGTTAGTTGTGGTAGTTCCTTATTGGTTTATTGTTTGGGGTGTTTGGTAGTTTGGAGATTTTTTTCTTTCTGTCTCCTGAATCAATCACTCTGTTTTCTTGCTATTTCTTTCAAGTTGCTATTTCTTTCAAGTATTCACTTTCAAGTACTGCCGTCATGGAAGGTACCAGAGCTTTTGACAATATGGTAAAGGGCAGGAAATAAGCATTTATTAATACCTACTACGTGTGCGCCAGGCACTTTCCAAATATCATCCCATTCCATCCTCGCAACAACCCTGGCAGGTAGGTGTTATTATTATGACCATTTTACAGTTGATGCAACTGAGTCAGACGGAGGTTAAACAACTTGTTAACAAACCTCTGAGGCCAGATTTTGAATTCCAGTCTTCCTGATTCCAGGCCTAGACCCTGGATGGGAATGAGGCTGTGGTAAATCTGTGCCCTCAGTATCCTTTCCTCTTGACATCTTGGACTTTGTCTATTTATGCCCCTTTTTATCTGGAAACAAACACTTTAAAAGAGGGAGGGGGAGAGAATGCTACATTTGAATTTTCTAGTAATAGCGATAACAGAGAAACTTTGAAGATGAAATCTGAAACTTTTATCTGGCCATCCTTGGAGGACAAGTGGGAAAGGAGGGGATTGAGAAACAGTTTCCATTTTGTTGATTCCATGTATCAAATTCCTCACATAAAAATACCTGCTGAAAGCAACAGAGAATAAAACAGCCATTTCATACAGTTATAGAAATAGCTTTCATGTGAACCTCTATGTATTTTATGGGACATGTACCGTCCAGTGGTTAGAACACTGAACTTGGAACCAGGAAAGCCTCGGTGTGAATCCTTCCTCAGGCACTCACTGGCTGTGAGCAGGAGCAAATCACTTACCTCTCTCTGCCTAGTTTTATCATCTATAAAACAGAGATGATAATAACAGTGGTGTAAAGCTTACCTCGCAGGGTCCTAGTGAGGAACCCTGGAGCACTATGGAGAGCACCATGCCGACTTATATAAATCCCTACTACGACTGTCTTTTTATTCCTATTTCTTCAGAAAAACCCCTGAAAATTGGCTTTTCTGATGATGAAATGGCCACACAGAAAGGAGAATTCTGGCTCCAAAGAATTTTTCCTTTATTCCCTTTAAAACTGATGAATGAGATTCTCAAATTAGTAGAACTTTGGTGGGAAAGAAAAACAAAGCCACTTGCTATTAAACAAAACCTCTATTATGCAGAATACTTGACATGAAGAAAAATCTATAACTTTCAATATCTGGCACTAGGGAGATGGTTACAGACAATATCGAGTGTGTGAAGACGCCTGGGAGGAAGACATAATCGAGATCGAAGTCCTGACACTTATCCTGGCCCTTGTATCTATTATAGACCCTGACCAGCAGCTAATCAGAAGTAGTTTGGACTTTCGCCTTTCTCTCTTGCTAATGGTTTTGTGCGAGGATTATATTGGGTCACATCCAAGCTCCTGGTTTTATTTTTCAGTCCCAGACTTAACACTATCATGTAGAAGACTTGAAAGCAGTATTGAACTGAAGTCAAAGAAGAATTTAAACCATGACTACTTGGTTCCCATGACATTTCATCCTTCTCTCCTGCCAAATTTTCCTTGTCTCTTCCTCATAATCTACAAGTTTCCTTTGGGTTCATTTTTTTAATAAATTTCAGGGATCAACTAAAGTGTACCCAGTTCAGAAGAATCTGATACCTGGTCCCTGCTTTGCACCTATCATGATGGTATAGATATGGTATATGATCCAGAAAAGTCCCAGAAAAAAAAGGCAGCCTATGTCTCTGTCATCCAATATTTTAAAAAATTGGCTCAGACTAGTGATAATAGTTAACATTTACATGGTGCTCAGCATGTGCTCAGCACTTTATGAGTATCATCTGAGGGTCCTACAAACTGACTGCAAATGTTTGTTAAGGGTGTTAAATTTAAATTAAAGATGCATGATGTCTGATACAGACACTCCCAAGAGAACATGGAAAGGTCCAAAGATACAGCTGCCATTCACCTCATGATACAATGTCATCATCCCCTAGTCCTCATGCTGCTTATTACAAAGACCAATGAACTAGGCTTTCTGAGGCACACAAGGGAACATGAATACTGATACACAGAAAAGACCTAGGGAAAGCCACCCAGGTAAGCAGACCACCCAAGGCTGACCAGCTCTGGCACACAAATGAAGACTCACCTGGATTTTGTGCTGTTTCCCCTATCAGCATCCTCAGCTCTACTGCACAAAATGAGAATCCCTCCAGGGAGGAACAACCCAGAGGCCTGAGTTTTGCTTCTTTTATACAGTTCCAGGAAACACACTTAGAGTAAAACAAAGGTTAATGCCATTGTTGGGATTATTGACATCAGCTGGGCCTTCCTAAGCAAGAAAGAAATAGCTTCACCTGGATCTCCCATCTTCTCCCTGTCAGCATCCTCAGTCTACAGAATACAACAAAAGAGCCAGTTTGGGAGCAGCAACATAGAAGCCTGGGCTTTGCTTCCATTGTATGGTACCAACAAGCAAACTCAGAGTAGGACAGAGGCTAATGCATTCTCTAGGCTATGGTATCAGCTGGGCCTTCCTGCTCTCAAAGTTCAATGGCTTTACCTCCCTCATTGTGAGAAGAATTGACATCCACATGTCCTCTTCTGATCCCCCAATGTCACAGCATAATACAGGACTAAGAATACTATTGAGCTCAAGAAAATGTGGTAACCAATGGATCGATTCATCATCTATCCCAGGACTCAACTCTCCTACAAGGAAAAGCTTGGAGCCTGGGACCACGCACCAAGTGATTTTTTTTTTTTACGTAGCTTCAGTTGCTCAGTGACAAAGGTTGGGAGACAAGGGTGTTAAAGGAGTTTGGAAAGGGGAAATTGGGTAGGAGTAGGGAATTCAGGGGAGTTGGTTAACATGGCAGGACACAGACAGGTGTCTGATCCCAGAAAGCAGAAGAGCTTCTAAAGGGTTCCAAGAAACTTGGGGTACATCCCTGCAGACTTGCTCCCTGAACTTAGAAGAAGAAATCTTAAATCTTCCTTGTTTCCTCTGGCCATACTTATGGGAGATATGTGAAGGGGGGGTGGGGTTTTGGAAACTAGTTCTCACGGTTAGCTACTTTTGCTAAGGGAGAGATCAAGGAAACCTTTATGGTCAAAGAGGACAATTAAGCTCCTTACTTTTTTCATCAGTGCCCCCACTTTCTCCAAGATGATTCTACTGATGTTGAAATTTACCTCCAATAGCAAGGGCGAAATAAAACTACATCTTCACACAGAACTTCAATTCAAAACCCACCTCTAATTTGTTATTTGTGTGACCCAATGTAAGCAATTTAACATCTCTGGGCCTCAGATTCTCTATCTGTAAAATGAGGGAATTGAACTAGATGGCAGCCAAGGTCCTTTCAGCTCTAGTTATGATCCTATCCATATCCCAGTCAAGATACTTTAACCCAGAGCTGTGCTAGACCCAAATGGAATAGATTTGCCTAAGAGTCCATTGTTGTTTTCAGTGTGAGCACTTATACCTTGGAAATTGGCAAACTCTATAAATCAATGCTTGATTTATTGTTCTGTGGATTGTCTAGCCTTAAGAAAGTGTTAATAATGTATGTTATTTTTTTCCAGAGAGAAGAGTTATCAAAAATTTATTATCAGCACACCTCCACTCTAATCTCACATCAGTCCACCTTCCCCACCTCCAAACATACTCACATGCACATGCACGAGCAAGCATGAACACACACGCACACATACACGCACACCCACACACGCACCTTCATTCGAAGTCCTCCAATCCTTTTCCAGATTTTTCTTAATCCAAAGATATCAAAAATAATTTCATTTTCATCACTGCTAGACCAATTAGAACACAGTCATTCAAAGAACTTTCAGCTGCCATTAATTAAGCATGTAGTGGATACAGGGCATTGTACTATGTAATGCTGAAAATATAGTTTATATTAGATGACCACAATACATAAAACCGTTACATACTAACACCTACAAATGTGCCTCATGAGGAGCAAACTTCAACGAGACCTTTAAGATAAGTCCATTATGATAGTAGTCAAAGAAATGTTTGAGAGCTACAGCAGATTTAGTATCTGTTTTAATAATAATGACTCCCATTTATATAACACAAAGCATTTTTCTCACAGCATCTGAGAGGTAGAAAATGCCAGAATGTTTTAGATCCATGATAATATAGCATAAATTTAAAGCTGGAAGGAACCTTCGAGAACATTTAATTCAGCAGTTCTTAACCCCTTTGTGTCATGAATGCCTCTGGCCATATGGTGAAGCTTGTATTCCCCATCTCTGAATGCTTTTAAGAACATAAAGTAAAACACATGGATTATAAAAGAGATCAATTATATTGAAATGAGGGCATAATTTTTCCCATCCAAGTTCACTGACAGATCTGTCCGTGGACCCCAGATTAAGAATCCCTAATCTAGTTCAGTCTCCTAAATATATCTATTTATTTATTTCAATCATCTAAAATAGAGAAGAGGAACCTGCAGTTCAAAGGTAGTATCATTTTTTCACTATTTTTTTTGCCATCTTCCATATTCCTCCAAAATCAGCCATTTCTAGGGCATTCTCTCTTGCTCCTCTTGTTTGTGTCTTGTTTTGGGGGTTGGATAGCTAAAGAAATAGTCTATAAATAGAATTATTGAGAAATATGACATCAACAGATTAGCATATATTTACTGAGCTTCAATATATCTGGCATCATATACAGGTTACTGGGGATAGAATAACAATTCATATTTCTATATTTTATATATGTCATCTGCATATGGGCAGCTAGGTGGTGCAGTGGATAGTTTTGGGCATGGAGTCAAGAAGGCTGATCTTCATGAGTCCATATGTGGTCTCAGACACTCACTAGCTGTGTGACCCTGGGCAAGTCACTTAACTCTGTTTGCCTCAGTTTCCTCATCTATAAAATGAGTTGGAGAGGGAAATGGCACACCACTCTAATATCTTTGCCAAGAAAACCCCAGATGGCATTATGAAGAGTCAGACATGACTGAAATGGTTGAAGAATAAAGCTGTCTCCAAATCCAATGATCTTGCCATACTGGTTGGATATAGAATGAAGTATGCAAAATCAAGAGGATAATATCCATGATGACTGAAATAACATAAATTAAAACACAAAAAATGGCTGAACTCTAATCATTTCAGAACAGATCACAAAAAACCCTTCCCTCCTCTCAGCAGAGAACTGGACCACTACAGGGATGGAATGAAGCATATGCTGCCAGAGATGGTCACTGGGCAGGTTAGTTTTGCTTAACAGTTTTTAATGGTTACAAGGAAGGATTCACTGGAGGGTGCAAAGTGTATACTGAAAAATGAGTGTGTTATAAAAATGAAAAATATCACTAAAACAAATCTGGGCTCTAATTCTTACGAGTTGTGTGATTATCTCCAGGTTATTCCATATGCTGCTTGTTAGTACAAAATCGTTTGTGCATTGTCTCTTCCATTAGACTGTGAGTTCCTTAAAAGGCTGTCTTTTGCCTTTCTTTGTGTATCCAGTGTGTGTGTGTGTGTGTGTGTGTGTGTGTGTGTGTGTGTGTGTGTGTGTGTGTGATATACATGCATGTACACAAATAAAATGTACATATAAATTTTAATTCTATTTAAATTTGTTATATGATTTTTGTATTTAAATTTGTAATTATGTATTTATATTTGTGATTATATATAATTTATATATAAATGATGTTGTACCCATGCTCAGAACATTCTCCCACTTCTACTCCAACTGCTGACCTCCTCGGCTCCTTTAAGTCCCAACGAAAATCTTGCCTTCTCTATGAAGCTTCCCTCAATTTCTCCTAATTCCAGTGCCTTTCCCTTATTATTTCCTACTTATCCTGTATAAATCTTGCTTCGTATCTATTTGTTTACATATTAAGCTCCTCAAGGACAGGAACTATCTTTTGCCTCTCTTTGTAACCCCAGTACTTAGCACAGTGTGTGCCACATAGTAGGCTTTTAGTAAATGTTTATTAATTGATCAGTCGATTCAAGTGACTTGCCCAAGGTCATACAACTAGTGTCAGAGCTAAAATTTAAATTCAGATCTACCAAGTTCAGCATTCTTTCCACTATATTATGCTTTCTGTTATAACCTGAAGAAATAGGGTTGAAATATAAACTACTACATAGGGTAGCTGGGTGATGCTGTGGATAAGAGTGCCAGGTCCAGACTCAAGAAGACTTGAGTTCAAATCCAGTCTTAGGCTTACTAGCTATGTGACTCTGGGCAAGTCAGTTAACCCTACTGACCTCAGTTTCCTCATCTGTAAAATGAGCTGAAAAAGTAAATGGCAAACCACTCTGGGATCTTTGCCAAGAAAACCCCAAATGGGGTCACAAAAAATTGGACACAACTGAAATGACTGAACAACAACAAAACAGGACAGCTGGATCATGAAGCACATACGAAAGGCAAGCAGACATGATAAGCACTTGCAAACGTATTCAGTCACAGACTCTCATTCTGAACAATCAAGTTTTATTGCTCATAATTTCAACCTTTCACGAAGCACAGCTGTCAATTCAACTTTACAATGCAAAGAAAAAAGTATGTTGCCATTAACAAGTTATGTTTACTATTCACAGTACACGAGATTTAAAGGTGAAACATCTTGAAAGAGTTTGTTGAAATTACTCTCAACCAGCTTTGAGTTATTTGTTGGCAAGTAAAGTCTTGCTATAATTTCCGAACTACCAACCGTCAACATGACAGGCTTTAGAAAACTAACGGATGCAAGGGATCATTCCATCGTATTTTAGAAGTGAAGCAGCATGGATAGAGTACCAGGCGTGACGTCCAGAAGACTTTTGAATCTTACCTCTGACGTGAGCTACAAGGAAATCACTTAATATCCCTTAAGCTCAAGCAGCTCTGATTAACCTGTCATAGATGAGTTTGGACAGCTGCCCCCGTATTGATGGAATCAGAGTTCCTTGATCTAGTATCAGAACCACCGTTTTCAAGCCAATCAATTAATTCCAGAAAAAAAAATTGCAGAACCCACATAAAGGTCACCCTCTAGATTATATCACAAGATATCTATCTACTCATGTCAATTTCTCATCTAACTCTAAAATGATAAAGAGATCTCCAGAAAATATCACAGTCTCACCGATTTAAATCTGGTCTGTTTCTCCTTTTACAGATGAGGATACTGAGGAACAGAGAGATTAATTGACTTGTTTAATGACAATCCTGCCCTGACCTGTAGAAATTTACAATCTCGTTAAGCATATGCCTACAAAAAAATTAATAACCATAAAGCTTGAGCCATCTGGTATCTAGCTCCCAAAATGACTCTAGATCTAGAAGTATCCAGAAAAATAAATGAAGGGGGATAGAGAAAGGGAAACAAAAAACACAGTCACTGAGCATCCATGATAAAAGAGATAACTGAAAAAAGTCAGACTTGAAGATTACAATGTATCCTCCTCATTTAGAACTCTTAAACTGTGTTTCATATGAGTAGTTGTTAGTGGAAAAAAATCAGATGATAACTTGGCATGGTGGCACATACCAGTAATCCCTGATGCTAGAGAAGATGAGGCAGATGGATTGCTTAAATATAGGAATCCAGAGTTCAGGAGGCTAATCCAGGGTGTAAGAACTTAAGTCTAGTAAATATGGTGAGGGATGAAGGAAGGGAGCCACCAAGCTGCCTAAGGAAAGGTAAACTCATCCTAGGTCAAAAATGGAACAGGCCAAAATTCCTATGCCAATCAGTTATAGCTACCCACGAGTGGCTGCTGCACTTTCAGCCTGGCTGAGAAAGGGAGACCCAGATAGAAATACAGTCTTCCCTACCCCCTCAAAAAATAGATGACTCTATTTCTGGCCTAACAGCAGTTGAAAGGGTTAAAATGGTTTTTAATAATATATCAAGGTTATCAGAGAGTTCCCTAAACTAATGACAAGTCCAGATCTAAAATATATTTACACAGATATGTGTATTTTAAAGGCATTTTAATCTTCCTAATTAAGTACAAATGTTCAAAAATAGGGTCCTTTAGTAGGTGGTGACTTCTCTATTGCAAATGTTCTTGAAAAAGTTGAATGACCACTTGTTAGTCATGTTGTATAACTGATTCAAGCTTAATGCAAGGGTAGGATTAGAGAACAACATATTTAAATAGCGCTTTAACATTGGCACATCACTTTATCTCATGTGACCCTCAAAACAGCCATGAAATGTATCTAGCTCTAACACAATTATCCTTATTTTAAAGATAAGAAATCAAGGTTCAGAGAAATTAAATGATCATACACTCATAAAAGGTCATATATTCAGTAAATGGGTGAACTTGAACTTGAGTCCATATTTTCTGACTCCCAATTTTCCATTTTGCCATAATACACTAAGATACATTCTAATTATAATTTTCTCTTTTTCCAGAGATCGAACTAATGTAGATAGGACTAATGAAAAAGGCAACAAATCATGAAACTGCAAAGAAAGGTTGTGATTTGTTTTAAGAATTGTTCCTGAGCACAGTCTATCCCCTGAATAGTTTTAAAATGCCAATAAAACCAACCTATTTTTACATTGTTCTCCAACTTCTAACCTGGAAAACACTAATGAATGGAGGATTTAAGCAAAATAAGGACAGATTGACTGTTCTTGCATATTCGAATAACTTAGATTCCCATTTTTTAAAATTCTTTTGATGGCTAGAAAACTGAATTGTCCTAAAGCTTTCAAAAATGTTACATACATCTGTTGCTTATAAAATTAATATATGTGTGAATAAAGATTTTTTTCTGCTTCATTCTATCATCCTTTTGTCGCTCCAGTGAAAGATTCTTACCTAAGTGAAAGCAAAACTTAATAGGCTCACCAGAGAATAGCAAAAACTGTTCTACTGCTAAACAATTACAGAGCTCATCCTGAATAAGCAGGCTCACTATCTGGGAGTATTTTCACTGTCTTCCAGCCACCCAGGGCACCTATAGACCACGGTATTATTCAGAATATGAAATGTCATTACAGAAAGGATCTAATGAGAAATTTGACCCATCACGCATGTACAAGATTTTCAACCTCATTGTAACATTAAAAATGCAAACTTTATCATTGTTTGATCTTTAAATTCTATTTTAAATCTATTTTTAATCTATCCTTAAATTGAGGAGACTTGAGAAAATTATGGGGTCTTGTGTCCTGTCAGAAGTGTTAGTGGGAGGTGCCAAAAGAAGGCACAAGATTTTTAGTTTACTATAATTTCAGTTGCCATAAACAGTGTGACATCCCCATTAAAAAAAAAAAAAAGACAAATCAATTCTGAGACTTCATAAATAGAGAAAGAGTGTCTGCCACAAGGGAGACAATATTCTGACAATATTCTGCATTAGTCAGGACACATTTGTAGAACTTTGTTACTAGGTGATGCATTTTAAGAAGGTAATGATAAACTTTCAATTTCCAAACTTCCTTGGGTGTGTGAAAATATTTTACATGGTTTGCCACACCCAAGCAAGAGTATGGGTGCGGAAAAAAATGTCAAACAAGGAACTGTTGAGAGACAGAGAGATGATTCGTCTAGAGAAGAAAAGACTGGGGAAACGTCGTAGCTCCCTTTAAATATCTGAAATACTGTCAGAGAAGTGGACTTAGCTTTCTTCTAGGTGTCTAGGATTCTCTAGAAGTAGAATTATTGGATAGAAGTGACATGAAATAAGATTTCAACTCAATCTTAAGAAGAATTTTCTAACAATTAGAGCCTTTTGGAAAAAAAAAAAAAGATGTGCTGCCTGGTGAGAGAGTAATAAACTCATTATCCCTAGGGACTGAAAGAGAGGTCAGAAAAATACATATAAGGAAAGCTGAGGAAGGGACTCCTATCCTGGGTGGAAAGTTGAAAAAGATGAACTCTCGATGAACAATGACTGGAGTTTCTTTTGATTCTGTTTATATGGTGCTAAGGGTCATTTTCCTCGGCTTCTAAGGTATAATGCCAACTGTCATTTCCTTCTCATTCCATTCTTATTGGATATAACAAGAGTACTGGACTTGGACTCAGGAAGACCAGAGCTGAAATCCTGTTGTGGACCCTGGGAAAGTCACAAACTGTGTGTCAGTTTCCTCATCTGTAAAAATGAGAATAATAACTCCCACTTCATAGGGTGATTATGAAAATAAAATGAAATAACATATGTAAAGTTCTCTTCAAACCTGTGAATTACTGTTATTATTAATATATTATGATTACTGTGTACCTGCCTTGAAGAAAGTATTGTATTAGATACTATGGGAGATATACAGATGAGTAAGATGTGATCCCTGCCCTCACAAAGCTCTCAGTCCAGTAGATATAATGATGATGATGACTGATTTATAAAGTTTGGAGTAAGTCTCCCCCCACACACACACAAATAAGCACAAATTAATGAACTAGTAAGAAAAACTCTTCTACCCCCATGAACAAACAATGCAACTGAAATGGAACAATACGAACAAGCTGATAAGGAGATGCCTAATGTTCAGAAGCATTGATGATCATAGTTTAGAACGTTTTTGACAAGGTAACATTGGAAAAAATGGTTTCTGGAAGGCAAGAAAACCAAATGGAAGGAGCCTGCTTTAGCTTTTGACTTACTAATGAATTTTGCAGAAAGGAAACCTTGTTATACTGTACAGAAGGTCATGAGGCTGAACATGCTTCATTCCACCTTTATGAGAAAGAGACAAATGATCAAGGAGCAAGATGACATTAGGGGCTTGTTTCTGGGCTACTTTGAGGGCTGGTACCCATTCAATTCTATGACCTATACCTTCCATATGAGTTATTGATGTATTGCAATCATGATTCTGGCCCAACAAGAAAAGGTTATATTATATTAAAATATATTCACTATACTAGCTTAAGAAGATAGGGAAGTGAGCAATACATTTTAGAAAAAATGTCTATCAAATAGGATTTAAATATGTAAAGCTCCAACACTCAAAAGCTTAATCCTTAGCAATTCACAAGCTCTGGAAAACTCTGATATCTAGAATAACTCATTACCTCCACAGCTCTTGATGACCGAGGTTTTACTGTAATCAATGTGTATTTGTTATTTTTCTTACTACAATTATCAAGTACTATTAATTTCATTATTATTGCTGCAATTAATCATATTCTCTGTGCTAATTGCTATGGGATACAGTAAGGTGTGATTCCATTTCTTAGGAAGGAGCTTACAATTTAGCTAAGATAAAACTAATAGGGATGAAATGATTTGATAACAGTTAGGTCATAGACTGTAACTGTGACCATAAGTATGATCAAAATTCAACACAGGGAGAGGCCAAACTGGACTGGAGTAGCTAACAAAGACTTTGACAAGGGGAGGTGGAACTTCAAGATTAAACAGAACTTGGATGAGTATAGAGGAGGTGAGAGAGAGGGCTCCAGTGAGCAGTTCAACTTAAGCCAAGGGATCAAGGTAGAAGTAAAAATGACATGTGCAGAAAATAATGATGACTAGTGAAAAATCAACTTGTGTACGAATGTGGTCATGTTATGTAGGGGAGTGAATGAATAAAGTCCTGGATATAGGAAGGGAAAGAAGAGGAAGAGCTCAAGATGTCTTCAATGTGTCTAACCTAGGAAGTCTACAGAAATGGAATAAATGGGAAGTAAAGCCAATTTTAGGGGTAGGTATGTTGTTCAACGGATAGAGCACTGGACTTGGAATCAGGAGGAAGACTCATCTTCATGAGTTCAAATCAGACTTACTAGTTATGTGACCCTGGGCAAGTCACTAAACCCAGTTTTTGCCTCAGTTTCCTCATCTGTAAAATGAGTTGGAGAAGGAAATGGCAAATCACTCCAATATCTCTGCACAAACAACCCAACAACAAAGCCCCTTTGGAAAGAAAGATGTTGAGTTCATGTCAGGCCCTCCCAACTACAAGATCAGTTTTCTAGTCACTATACCATTCTGCCTCTCATTCAGCTATTTGTTGTTTTGACTTTTAAGGTTTCATTGAGCTTTGCATAGAATTTTTCTACTTCTTTATCCTCTGTAAGAGATATTGATATATTATCTACAATTATTTTCACAGTAGTCTTTTCACAAATGCTTATCATGGGCCCTGCAACACAAAATAACCAAACATCCCATGAAATGACATTTCTTATTGCCTTTGAACATACAGTAAAATCGGTTTCACCAATTGTTTTATTGGTCTCTCCGAAAAGAACTTGGGAGCTATCCTTGCATTAGTAGCTACTTCAGGTTTCTTTTATAGCAACACTGATAAAATTATTCAGCCAGCATCCTCGGTCTTATGTCCACTCACTGATTATTAGACAAAGTTCTCACATTTAGAGTACCAATAGTTAAGTTAGTATTAATAGGTAGCTTAAAAATGTGAAATTTTTACCACCTTCAACCCCTCCTTTATGTCACCTTCACCAAAGAAATGAAAGAGGACCTCACAGGACTTGAGGTGATTTACACACACCCACACACATACACACACACACAAACATCTTTTGTTTCACAGGTTGCTTCACAGCCAAAAAATTCATCAGCAAAGAAAATTAAGTGTAACAAATAGATATAAACCATTATCAGTCTATTCGAATTATTTACAGCAACTCAAAGCGGTCATCATTGTTGGCGCCCTACAGTGGCAGCCATATCAGCAAAGTCACCCCTCCCATCCAGAAGTGACTCTGATGCCATTTCCAGGACAGATATTTCCTCCAAATTAAACATTCTGAGGTTGATCACTTTCCAACTTTTTTGAGGAGTTATCTTCAGAATGGTGATTCAGGGCAAGAGAGCAGGAAGTTCATGTTAGATGAGATCTAATGAGGAACTCTTCTCTGCAATGTTCAATGGCCACGCCAACACTGTGCTGTGACTGTGCATGTTTACTTTCAGGATGATACGCTAGTCCAGGGTCACTGTTTTATCTTTTGTGTCCCAAGTACACTAGGTGGATCCCACTGATCTATTTATATCTACTTGGAAACATGAATCTAGAGTTGACCAAATTACTAGGGGCAATAGATGCTGATGAGAATTTGCCTGATGCTTCCTGGATGGTTATCATGAAATCACGACTGTGTCTTAACTGGCAAGAAAGAATGCCTTTATTTTTTTAATTGCCTCCCATCAACAGCCCTGGCAGGTACTGGTAACAAACTGAATTAACACAGTAATGTATTAAGTCACTCAATATATACATAGCATTTAGTTTCAAGACTGTATGATTCTCCTCTGCCTTTGCACATCAAAAATATTTCCATGAAATCTTAAAGAAGCACACAATAGTTCTAGTAAGAATATTATCTTTTCTCTTTAGTTTTGCATAATCTACTCTCTTCTTCCCCACCTCCTCCTTTCTTTCCACTGGTTTCCCAACATTTCCTGAAAGAAAATAGCAACCCTAGGCAAAGAAAAGAATTTGACTCTAAATGAGATTGTAGAACAAAATGGATCTTTTTTTTAAACTTCAATGATACTCTTAATTTGCTTCAATAATGAAAATGTTAGTGCTATTCTAAGATATTTCCAAGTTTATTTGTTTCAGGATATGTACAGTAGCATTTCACTTTTCTGATAGGTTTACCACTTTCAGCACTGATTTTTTTATTTTACCTATTTTTATGAAATTAGAAAATAATATAATTTATCTTTGAACTCTTCAAGATGGTAATTCACTGCCAATAATACAGACTGCAATCCACTCATGTCCTGTGCAGCTCTTTTCTTCTTTAAATTCTCTATAGGGCTCCACCAAATGTTCTCTAATTCTTTTGATATTCTGTGGATATCAGTGGAAAATGTGAACAGTCTGTTGGTTATCTCTCACTCTAATGCTATGACCAGTCTGCTTTTTCCATAGATACATATTTCTAATGGTATCTATTAAATTAGAAATCTTTAAACATTGTATTAGATCCTTCCCTATCTTTTTTAATAGTGTATGCTGTATGTAAGTTAACCTTTTCATAACTCTAGATCATAATAATAATTCACATTTCTTTGGCACTGCCAGTTTTGCAAAGTATTTTCCTCATGTAGTACCTGGGAAACCTCCTCACACATATCAGCCTCTGGAAAAACTACCAGGGGTTCAAGACATTCTGTGAATCCCCACCTACTTAAACACTATATAGCCCATGAGCCCCCACTAATGTTTACTTTTACCATCCTGTCAAAGGACACATTAGATCAAAATAAAAGACATTTAATTGAACAGCCTATCAAATAAAGTGACAAGAAAAGATTCCCTCCAACCCCCATGTATACATGGGATGTACTCTTCTACAAGTTACCACACATGCAAAGAACACATATAACCAAGGAACATATGTGAAGGACAATTAGAAAGAGAACATTTGAGGTCAACTGCCAGGCCTAGAGGCCTGTGGGCTACCCGAGTCTTCCCTTACCTCTATCGGAGGTCTTCGGCTGGCCAAACAGGATGCTCGTATGAGAGAAAGGACGTTCCAGAGTCGAACAAGGGTTGAGCTTTATTTCAGGGTCTAGTTACAAGTGCAGGGGAATTCTTCCTTAGGAGGGAGCGAAGAATCTCCCAAGGAGGCAAAGATCTTACAATAAGAGATTGGAAGTAGAAGTATAAGTGGGGAGAGAGGGGGAGGGGAGAGAGGAGAGAGGAAAAGCAGAGCCTTGTTGTCCTCACACGTGGCCCCCTCCGCCCAAGAGAACTTTCAGGCTTTCCTGATCCTACTTAAGCTCTCCAGCCGCATAGTTTGCATCTGAATACAGTGCTGTTAGGTGTGCCCAGATCCGGGACAATCTCGAGGGCGGGGAGAGCTCTCTCCCATCACGTCTCTCACGGGAAGAGGCGGAAATACACGAGATAGTTCGGTTCACCTCGATTCCCAGTCGTTTCCTGGGGGGGCCTCGTGAGAACTCTAAGATTTAGAAGTTCCCACCTTTACCCGCCCAAGACTGTCCACATGGAATTGAGCTTCCATCCCCAGCATCTCCCCCTTATTGTTTTGTGCGGCGCACACCTGGCTCTAGAGCAAACAGTGGCTGGAGGCTGAGTGGGTTAGGAAGGCCTTTAGCATATGAGTACCCCACAACAAGACTTCATTTACACAGAAATCTGCAGCTAGCACAACTGACAAAGAGAGGCATCCAACAAAACAAAGATGAAGCTAAATGGCTGAGTTACAGCAAGAGAAAGGGCAATCACTAATTCCAAAGCATATTCTAAGAGAAGCAGCTAGTGCTGGCGCCTTACACATCACCACCCCCTCAGTCATGCAAATGGATCTCAATGGCCAAGCCTGAATGGCCAAGCCTGTGGTATTCAGGCGAAAAGTTGGTCATCTCCCGAAAAGTTGGTCACCCCTTCCCCCTCCAATGTCCTGGGTTTGTGGTATCAAAGTCCTCCTTCAGCCGCTGGAAAGAGATGCCTAGATGGAGTGGTCAGCAATGTTGGGATGAGTGCTGCTTCCTCTCTGGGCAGCAGGGTTAAGGCTGTCAGCAGCAGACTCAGGTGGTGCATGATCCTTCTCCGGGGTCTCCGGGCTCTCCAGGGTCTCCGCCTCCTGCGTCTCTGCCGTCTCCGACATCGGTTTCCACCGACGGATCCTTCTAATGGGAATCCACGCATTCCCTTTTCCTGTGGAGACACAAACATACCCTGGACCCCATATTAGTATCTTATATGGACCTTTCCATTTCCCTGAGGCCATATTCTTTACCATGGCCCATGTGTCCTTATTTCCAGCCTGGGTATTACTTTCCTTGCGGGGTTGTCTTGGAATAGTCACAAAATGTCTCATAGCTGGAGTAGTATGTGAGTTTTTTGAGATATGCAAAAAATTGTGTGTATACACAGCTGTATCAAGCTCTGATTGTGTTAGGCGACCTCTTAATCTCCCCCTTTTTTGTTTAGCGGGAATCGCCTTTAAGGTGAGATTGGCCCTTTCCACTATGGCCTGGCCTTGTGGATTGTAGGGGATTCCTGTAACATGTCGAATCCCTAGATCGTGGAGGAAGTGTGTAAGGGTTTGAGAAGTATAGGCAGGACCATTATCTGTCTTTATTTCTAAGGGTAAACCTGAAACAGAAAAACAGTGCCAAAGATGCTGAATTACTTTAGCACTCGATTCACCTGGCTGTAAAGTCACCATAAGAAATCCGGACCATGTGTCAACTGTCACATGTATGCACTGGCCCTTAAGATGGGTGACATCCATTTGCCAAATTTCATTGGGTGCCAAGCCGCGAGGATTGACACCCTGGTCTAGAGGTGGGTGGAATGGGATACATTGGAGACAGCTCTTAACAATTTTTCTGGCCTGTTCCTGAGTTATCCCATATAATTTGCAGAGGGCTTCTGTGGCTAGGTGGAACCTATCATGAGCCTTTTGGTCCCTTTCCTGTGGTTCCACAGTGTGCCCTACAAGGTATAGTGAATTGTCTGCTATTTGATTTCCTTCAAAAATTGGTCCTGTGCCATTAGTATGTGAGCGCACATGTAAAACATAAAAAGGGTGTGTTCTGTTATTAATGGTGGTCAATAGCTGCTCACACTGTGAAAAAATATTGGACCGATAATCTACAATAGAGTCCTCAATCCGTGAAATTAATAAAGATGCATACTGACTATCAGTAATAATGTTAATGGGTATGTCATTATATATTTGGAGAGCTTGGATTATAGCTTCCAACTCGTTCTGTTGAGTAGAGGTGTAGGGTGTGTTAACTATATATATATCTCTTGGGAGGCCAAATTATAAATAGATGCCTTGTGATGTTTTGTGGCATCTGTAAAAATGTTAGGCCCCTCTACTGGGTTTGGTGAGTACCTTTTCACTGGTGCTGGGGCCCACTGTAATAACTCTTTGAATAGGAAAGTCGAATTTGGTTTCACCTGGGCCCACTGGAGTATAGTGGCCCAAGAAACGTGATTCTGAGCTAACTCTTCTACATCCTTAGTGGTGAGTGTAGCATAAAGAATTGGCTGTTTTTGGTACATGTGGGTAGCCCTTTTTACTGCCTCTAGTGCTAACCATCCTAGAAATTCCCACTTGTTTAGTAAACTGCTTCCTGTTTTACTTAAATATACCCACTCTAGGGGCTTCTCTTTTTGGTTTATGACGGCATAGGGAGGTGTGGTGGAGATAATAGATACCTCCACATCTCTTCCTGGATCCCACCGGAATGTGGTGGACTCTAAAAATTGTGTTTTTTTTATTGCCTCTATGGCCTTGGCTGCTTCAGGAGTCAATGTTCGTGGGGAATTTAAAGCAAGGTCTCCTGTCAATAGTGAATATAAAGGTTGCATGAGAGGTAGAGGTATAGGCACCTTTCATCATATCCATTGGATAGCTCCTACTAGCTTCTGAACATCATTGAGTGTTTGGATCTTTATATCCCATTTTGGGGGTTCAGGCCGAATGATGGTGCCCTGTATCTGATATCCCAAATATTTGTAACTGGGTCCTCTCTGTATCTTTTCAGGAGCAATAACTAATCCTAGTCTTAGAAGGTTCCTTTCTACTGCTTGGAAACACTTCTCCAGATCCTTGAGCTGAGGTGCAGCTATAAGGATGTCATCCATATAATGGATGATTTTGCATTGGTATTGCTGTCTGGGGCTTTCTAATGCTTGATTAACATACCACTGGCAGATGGTGGGGCTGCAACTCATACCTTGGGGCAATACCTTCCACTGATACCTCTTTGCAGGTCCTTTGTTATTGGGGTGAGGTATTGTAAAAGCAAACCGAGGACAATCTACTTTGTTTAAAGGAATGGAAAAAAACCAATCCTGAATGTCAATGATTATAAGTGACCAACCATCCAGGATGGCATTAGGAGAAGGGAGACCTGGTTGCAGGGCTCCCATAGGCATGAGAGACTGATTTACCTTCCTTAGATCTGTAAGGAACCTGAATTTCCCGGATTTTTTCTTTATAACAAACACAGGAGCATTCCAGGGTGACTGTGATGGCTCTATATTTCCTTTTTCTAATTGCTCCTTAACCAATAGTTGTAGTGCCTGGAGTTTTTCTGGAGTCAGGGGCCATTGCTCCACCCAAATCGGGGTGTCTGACTTCCAATTCAAGGGTGGGGACTCCAGTGCAACAGCAATGGCCCTTACTAAAAATTTGATAGCTTCATCCCCAGGCGGCTCATGATGTCTCTGCCCCAGATGTTAAAACTAAGTCCTGGAATCACCAACGGCCATACGGTCCCTTGGCGATCCTCTGCCTCCCACTTTACTGGGTGCATTGTCTCTAAGGTATTTTGGCACCCTCCTATTCCCCACACTGGTCTCTGGCTTTCTTTGAGCTTCCAGTGCCGGGGTACTGAGCGACTGCTAAGGCAGGTCCTATCCGCTCCAGTATCAAGGAGGCCAGTCATGGGAATTCCATTGAGCCAGATTGTACACTCAGGTCTATTCTGTCCTATTTCCTTTAGTAACTGGATTTGAACTGAGTGCTTTAAGGGAAGGGCAATAGCTATGGGAAGCTGATCCTGGCCCCTCCCTGTACTTATTTCTTTCTGCCCAGGGGTAAGGCAGGCTCTGGCTAAGCTCTTCCAGTCATTAGGAGTCAGAACGAACTGACCACTGAGAGTCTCAAGCATGGCTATGACAAAGGGTGAATTAGGGCCGTGCTTGGTACAAGCCTCTTTGAGAGTCGCTACTCTCTTCCACTCTATAGGTATGTGGCTCCTCTGAACCCCACCGGGGACACTGGGGTCCGCTATTTCTAGCACAGGAAATGTCCCTACGTCTTCTCCATTCTCTATAGCCTTTCGTATTCCCTTTTCCAAACTGGATTGTGGTCCTGGACCGTCTGACCAATGGAGCATGCTATAAGGAGGCGCAGAGGGAAGACACAGCGTATGCTCCCCTGCTTCACCTTTCCCATCAGCTAGATGGTGCTCCGAATCTATTTTTTCTCTACACTCCTTAACTTTCTGCTTACCAGGGTTCTCCCCTCCCCTCTCTCCGCTTCCACTCTCATTCCAATCCCGCCCTGGCCTCTCCGGCCCTTCCAAAAGGCTCTTAATTACACCGAATATCAGGAAATCTAAATCCTCCAGCTCCCCGGGGCATAGTTGCTCATAAGCAGTCATTTGTTCTCCGACCGCTCCCCCTCTTTCTCTTGATATTCCTGTCTGCTCGAGCCAAGGAGAAACTTTCCAAATCCTTTTACAAAATTCTCGGAGGTCGTTTAACTCTATAGTGACCCCCGCCTCCCTGCATTCCCTGTAAAGTATCTCAGCCCAGACCTCCTGTTCCTCTGGCTTTATTACTGGCAATTGATTCCCCATCCCTGCCCTTTTCCCATGGGTGTGGGAAGCTACTCTCACTCTTTCTCTCCTTCCGAATCTAGGATTCGGGACTCGCGTCTTTCACAGCCCCTTCCGGGTATTCCCAAAGCACCCAGGATATCTGCACTCCCAGTCCTCTGTTCGGGGCGCCAACTGCCAGGCCTAGAGGCCTGTGGGCTACCCGAGTCTTCCCTTACCTCTATCGGAGGTCTTCGGCTGGCCAAACAGGATGCTCGTATGAGAGAAAGGACGTTCCAGAGTCGAACAAGGGTTGAGCTTTATTTCAGGGTCTAGTTACAAGTGCAGGGGAATTCTTCCTTAGGAGGGAGCGAAGAATCTCCCAAGGAGGCAAAGATCTTACAATAAGAGATTGGAAGTAGAAGTATAAGTGGGGAGAGAGGGGGAGGGGAGAGAGGAGAGAGGAAAAGCAGAGCCTTGTTGTCCTCACACGTGGCCCCCTCCGCCCAAGAGAACTTTCAGGCTTTCCTGATCCTACTTAAGCTCTCCAGCCACATAGTTTGCATCTGAATACAGTGCTGTTAGGTGTGCCCAGATCCGGGACAATCTCGAGGGCGGGGAGAGCTCTCTCCCATCACGTCTCTCACAGGAAGAGGCGGAAATACATGAGATAGTTCGGTTCACCTCTATTCCCAGTCGTTTCCTGGGGGGGGCCTCGTGAGAACTCTAAGATTTAGAAGTTCCCACCTTTACCCGCCCGAGACTGTCCACCTGGAATTGAGCTTCCATCCCCAGCAGTCAACAAACACATATAAAGGTGTATAGTCCAGAAATTCACGTTGCCAGGTTGCAAAAGTGAAAGTCATTCACATTTGATACCAGTATGGTCAGGATACATATATGGAGGGTACCTACAGACGAGACACATGTGGCCAACCCACACAACCTGGGAAACTCATATCTTCAATGCTAAAAAGTTGTTGATATACCCAGAGAATCTCTGCTTTGTGAGATCCTCAATGTTGGGGGCTTTCTTTTACTTCTATTTGCATCCCTAGAGCTTTGCACAGTACCTGACACATAGTAGGTATTTAAATGTTTATTGATTGACACTTAACTGTGTGCAGGGCACTGTGTTTCTCATTTTATATGTCTCTGCTGGATATCACAACTGGTCCGATGGTCTCCAAACTGCTAATATCTGTTAATCTTTAACCCTTCAAGGCCATCTGCTATCCTCTACTTCCCTCTGCTAAACTGCAATGGCTAGAAATCTTCTCCCTAACAAGGGCAGAAATGCTTTTTTATTGCATAGCAGAGACATAAAAGACACTGTACCTAACTGAGGAGCAAACAGAAGTCATCAGAATTCCCCAAGATATGGACCTATTCTTCATACCTCATTTTAATCCTAGCAGAGACTCACAGTCCTTGAAAGTTGACAAGTATCTAACTTGGGATTAGAAAATTCTTCTTAAATGCAGTTAAATTCCTGGTCATTCTACTGTGTTGACAAAATCCTTCTCAGGCACTCTGGCACCCACAAAAAGAATCCTGGATTATGTGGATGCTGGGGTGCCAAGGTCAGCTTAGGTCCCAAGTGCTTTAATTATCATGCAAATAAGTTAGGTGAAGCATACAGGATCCACATTACTGTCTTTACCATTAACAAAATCTTTGACATTTGAACTATATTTTGACCATCCCCAAACCCCAGTGGCCTAATACCCTGCTCATTTTACCCATCTGCCCTGCTCAAGCCTTTCCTGAAATCCATTTTTCTCCTCTAACCTCCTTCACCCTATTCCCCCATTGTTTTTTCCCTAAAGAACAATATGTGGTTTTCATACACTATATTAGGACAGTTTATCACCAATTTCCTTCTTTAAGCAATCCAACCAACACCAGCTTCATAATTAGGGGTAGATAAGAATCAACTCTAACTCCATTGAGAATAGAGACACATAAAAGGACTGAATTTTTTTATTCTCCCATAAACAGATGAAATTTAACTAGGGAGTTGACTTCAGCCTATTTAATTTTCATGAAATGACACAAGTTTCCTAAATGCTCCTTGGAGAGCCCTGATAGCAAAGTGCTCTTGTCCTTGGGTTTGGAGTGTGATAGATGGTCCTATCCAAAGCAGGAAATTATTGAAAAATTCTACAGTAGATTGTGGCAGCAATACAAGGGAATGTGATGGTATTCTTTACGGGTAGAGTGAAGACTGAGATACCATTCCAGGCTTAGCTTTTTTTTTTAAAGTGATGCATGAAGAAGCCCCAGTGCATGTCTTGATATCAGTTTACCTAGTCTGAGGGGATATGAGGCTAACATTTGTTTTCAAGTTCTGGTGGTTCTTTGCGGATTTTATTCCATTTTTCACTTGCTCATTAATTTGCTACCACTCTAAGTGTTCATGAGTTGGAGAAGGAGGAAGAAATGCCACCCTCCTGTCAGAGTGGTAAATGACAAGAACAAAGCAGTAAAGGTGGAAAAGCCATAAAGGACAAATTGCTACATTCAAATATCACTAGAGAAAAAGAATAAAAGGAAGAGAAGGGTATAGGAAGAAATCTTCACTCTGACAAAGATGTTTCAGAGTTGAGGAAGGAATGATATTTTGGAGAAAAAGAAGCATATTCTCTTCTCTAAGAATAGTCAAATCAATATTTTTTGAGTTCCTACTATATATCTGGTAACTTCTAGGCACTTCAAAGAGATATAAACAAGTATGACAGGAGTCCTGTCCTCAAGAAGCTTCCAATTTATTGGAGGAGACAAGATGTATGTAAAATTATCACCAACCATACAAGGTACTATATACCAAGTGCTGAATGAGTGGAGTGAACAATAAGTAGAGAGTTCAGAACAGAGAAAGATCACTTTCAACAGGGATAAAGAAAGCTTTGTAGAGGAAGGAGAACTGGAGCTGGGACAGACGTCTCAGCACTTTTATCATGGTCCTCTCACCAAAGGGGAGGGGAAGTGCTATGTACTTTCAGTTACACAATTAATAGCCAAAGAGGAGGAGAAGGGGAAATCTTTGTAACAAATTGCTCTAATATCCAGGATATTTAGGAAAAGAATACAAATATTAGAATAAGAACCATTTCCCCAACAGACTAGTAAATGGTCCAAGGCAAAAGATGCAAATGAAGAAATTCAAACTATTAAGAACCATACAGAATGCCCCAAATCATCAATAATAAGAGAAATGCACATCAAAACAACACTGAGGGGCAGCTAAGGGGTGCTGTGGATACAGCACTAGTTCTAGAGTCAGTAGGATCTGAGTTCAAATGTGGCCTCAGGTATTTACTAGCTGTGTGAGCTGGAAAAAGTCACTTAAACCCAATTACCTCCAAAACAAGAAACAACAACAACACTGAAGGTCCATCTCATACCCAACAGATTGGCAATGGTGACAAAAGATGAAAATGACAATTTTTGGAGAGTTATAGGCAGACAGACACAGTAACACACTGTTGCTTAAGCTGTGAATTGGTCTGCCCCTTCCAAAAAGTAGTTTGGAACTATATCCAAACCTAGGGAGTAGACTCATCATCTCAGCGGTCACCTGGGGATGATGCTATCCATGGTCTCCCCCACCTCACTACTCTCACAGGTCAGGGACAAACAAGCTAAGATATACCCTTGGACGTCCTTTTATAGCAACCTTACCACCAGAGGGCCACCATTAGAGGATCCATGAATCCCTGATGGTGGATCAATGGTGGTTTGACTGGTATAATAGGACACCTAAGAGCACATGCCAACCCTGAGGCCACTAACAATTCCTCATAGCATCATAGATTGTGAGTTAGAACTTTAAAAGCCATCAAGTCAAACTCCTTTAATTTACAGATAAGGAAACTTTTTAGAGAATAAGTGACACGCCCAAGGGATATATGGATAATCAGTGGCTTGGTGAAGATCTGAACCCATGTCCTCTGACTTCAAATCCAGAACTCTTTCCATTTTATCATGTTAATTAACTGCTTGCTCAGTCTTAATGATGTTCTCCATCACCTCTCTTGCCGGAATCTCAATTGACTAGACTAAGTCACCACCAATCTCTTACTATTGGAACTCTCATTATCTTTGCATATAAGTACCAACCTATCTTAGGTATAACTCTCCAGAGGTCATGGGATCATACATTTAGAGCTGGAAGGGGCCTTATAAGCAGGGGTATGCTAGCAAATGTTTATGAAGCTCTCTTGGGAAAAAAATGCACTTAGAACATACTTTTAAGTTTAACTCACATAATTAACATTTTCTCCATCACTTTTCTAAATCCAGACAACCAACTCTGTATCATTTCCTAAGTTCCAAGGTATAGACTAACAATGGAAATTTAGCAATAAGGTCTCTCAGATGTGAGCTACTCCAGCACATCCCTGAAGGCCATCTAGCCTAATTCCTCATATGGTTTTAAAGATTCAAACAAAGGTCCTCTAACTTTCTTGTCAATTCTCCTTGTCCCTCCTTTTCCTTTGCTCTACTAGAGCAGAACTTCTCTATGACACAACATTATTGTTGCTGCTAATAAACTGGTTGTTGACTGATCTGTAGAGTCTCAATAAATCAAGATCAAAGAGTGATAAGCCTGGGAAGTTCAATGAGAGCTGCACAGAGTGTAAAAGTATAAAATGTTTTAGGAGGACAGTGCATGGACCAGTGTGACCTGGAAACCTCCTAGAAAGGACTCTGATAGGGAATTAGTAATGAGGCTTGGAAATATAGCTTAGAAGCAGATTTTAAAGTTCCTTCCGCATCAGGATAATAAATAAACAAATATTTATTAAATACCTCCTATGTGCTAAGCACTGGTCAAAGAACTGGAGATATCAGTAAAAATAAAGAACCCATCCCAGCTCAAGAGGAATTTGTGTCCAAATAGGGAAGACATCAAGTATATAGGAAAAGATGTATAGCTCAAAGATATACGAAGTAATCAAATCCAAGGTAGTCTGGGAGAAAAGAAACTAGTAGTTGAAGGGCTTAGGAAAGGCTTCATGCAGAATAATCTTAATTAATATTCACAGGTTCACTGTACTACTGACCATTCTTCCAGTGCCTGTCTCTGAAGGTCATAGCAGTGGCTTATACAAAAAGCACAGGGAGCACCTTGGCATGCCCATCCATTCCATGAGTGCATTCAGCCGGAGTATTTACACAAAAGGGAGGGGAAAGGGGGGTAGGGATGCAATCATTGCAGATATATCGTCCATTAGCCATCACCATTCTACAGACCCAAAGCAATCCAATGCCAGAGAGGGAAGGAGTCAGATAGGACTCTCACTGTGAAAAGGAAGTACAACCAGGGTGATATGGACCCCTGGGTATTTTCTCCCTGGTATGCCTATGTGCCTTGCTGGCACTTCTGTCCATTCCTGAGAAGTATTCAGGAAGGTTAGGTACCCTCTCATTCTTCTGGTTGTGTCTCTAAACCACCTCTAGGTCTGAATACAGCTAATAGTACATACAGATGGAGTGGCCAGGCTAAGTTTGTTATGCCTTCGGGCACACTGGAAAGCTCCATACCTGGAAAGTGCTTTACAGCCATCCTTTGAAGGCACAGGAGGGACGAGTAGCATGACAACCAAGGCCAGGGAAATAAGCACACTGTCTGGTTTTCAAAAGTCAGAAGACATTGGATTCCAGAAACCATGCTCTGATCAGCTCAGCATTGATCTCAAGCAAGATTCTAGAACAGATGATAAAACAGATGGTTTGTGAGCACTTAGGAAACAACAGAGTGAGAATTAGGAGCCAGCATGCATTAACTAAGAACAAGGCATGCCAAACTAACCTCGTTTCCTCTTTTGATGGGGTAAGTAGGTTGGTGGATCAGGAGAATTTGTAGTTTAATAGTGTGGTATATTTATATTGTATCTTAGTTTGCTAAAAATTGAAAATTATATATTGCATAGTCTCTCAAGAGATCTTGGAGGTTAAGGTGGTGACATTTTGGTAGGTGGATCTGTAGCTGTCTAAACCCAGCAGCGTTAATTAATAAATAGTAGCAACCTAGAGAGTGGTCTGTAGGGGCATGGTGTAGGGCAGTGACATCAACTAAAAGAGAAGAATCCCTGTGGGCTGCATAACAACCTCAAAAACCACAAATTCACATTCTCTGGATTCTACTGTATTTTCATTTATTTTGTTAAACATTTCCCAATTACATCTTCATCTGATTCCGATCTTCAGTAGGGAGAATTGCTGGCTGCACAGAGCCACATTGGCTATAAGTTTGATGCCTATGGTATAGGACTCCATATTGACCAAGCTTATTTAACATTTCTACCAAGAACTTGAATAAAGATGGAGGCATGTTTATCAGATCTGCAGGGGACACAAAGCTGGGAGGAACCGTTTCTACAGTAGATAATAAAAATCAAGATTTAAACAGATCTTGAAGAGCTGCAATGAGAAACTGTAACAAAAAGATATATGTGTGTGTGTGTGTATGGAGTTTAACAAACATGAAGTCCTGTATTTAGTTTCAAAAAAATCATTTGCAGAAAAACAAAAGACTTAATTTGACAGCAGTTCATATGAAAAAAAATCAGGGCAGTTTAGTTGCTATGATACAATGCAACAAACATTTATTAATCACCTAATGTGTGCAAGGCAAGGAGAGATACACAATTTAGATAAGATAACATTTTTCTGCCTTTAAGAGGCTCATTTTCTAGTAGGAGGTTGACTCCTATACAGCCAGTTATAATATGCAACATGGCATTAGTTTATTAGACAGCAATACAAGGTGTCCCAAAAGTCTTAGTGGATTTTTAAGCTTCCAAAAATGTATTAAAGCTTTAAATTACACTCTCAATTTTGGGACACACTATGTAACCAAAGGTTATAAGAGGTCTGAGGGAGGTCATTCCCAACTAGGAGAAATGGAAAGAAAAGTAAAGAGAGATCAAGAATAGCCTTAAGATGGGTAGGTCTTCCAACAGGTAAGTAGAGGGAGGGAAGAAATTCCATGGGAATGGAAGAGTGTGATTGGGGAAGAGAACAGAAATTGAAAAACACTAAGGATGATTCCAGCAGAGATCATAAGAGTACAAGAGCTAATGGCGACCTCAAAGACCATCTAGACCAGAGATGGGGAACACTGTTGCCTATGAAATTTGGATTCAGTCAAAGGGTGGCACTTGAGGACATAGAGGGCCACATGTAGCCTTGAGTTTGCAGGTTCCCCACTCCTGTTTCTAGAACAACCCCTATATTTTACAGATAAGGAAACTGAAAACCATAGGTGACCTGCCCAAAAACATAGTATCTGAAGTGGGAATAAAAGATTAGGGCCTCCGACCCACACAGCCTCCTGCTATCAATGAACAATGAGGAAAGGACAGAGCTTTGAGAGAGAAGATGGAAGAGGTCAATCCCACTTTAGACTGCTAATGAAAAGATTGGGGGAAAGTCAACATGAGAGGGAAATCTCCATCAAGTGCCTAGTCCCAGCTTACTACTCTAGAGACTTCAGGGAGCTTCCCCTTGGGTGAGAACTAGGTAGATCTTGGTAGAGTTGAGTGATCTATTCTATGTATAGCTTCTCCAATTTCTGTTTTCCCATGATTTGGATAAATGCTTTCTTTGCTATTCAGTATTTGTGTTCACTGTGGAACTGGTATTAGATAGGAAAGATGTCAAGTCTTGGATATAGAACTTGGGGCTCCCCTTTCCCCCAAATGACAAAGTGATCAGAAGTTATATAGAACTTCATTTTTTCTTTGTATTGCCACAGCTAGCAAAGTTCCTGGAACACAGTAGGTACTTAATTAACATTTATTGTCAGTTAATCAATTGACAAGTTTTTGTCAAGCACCTACTATGTGCTATGCCCTATACTAGGCACTGAAAATCCAAAGTAGAATGAATAAATGAACTCAAGAGCTTTCAGATAATTTCAGTATTTTGCATCAATGGCATAGGCTACCTTGTTAAGAAATGAGTTGTCCCTTTCACTCAAAATGTTCAAGTAGAAATTAGTTAACTGTAACTGAGGTGCTGCAGAAGAGATACCTGCCCTGGATAACAGGTTGGACTAGGTGACCTCTAAACTCCATTCCAGCTTGAACTCTACTGATACTATGTGATCCCTACCTCTGATGCAGTCCTTCAAGTACAAAGAAGACACTGCTGAACTCACATCAATAGAGAATGTGCTTTGAACTGTCTTTAGTAGTGTTGGGTTTGAACTGATCTCTTCATACTCTCTCACCTTCAATCATTTTCATTCAAACAAAAAGCATTTGGTAAGCACCTACTATGTGCTACGCACTGATAATACAAAAACAAAAATGTAAGAGTCCTTGCTCTCAAATGTCTTGTAGTCATTCAAGAAAAGCACATATTCACATATTCAAAATATGTTTGCAAAATAACTGACCTTCTGTGACCTTGCAATAGAATATAAAGTAGCATTGGACCCACAACCTCTCCCAGTTTTTCCCAATTACAACTTGATCTGGCTCTACCAGAACTCCAGTGTTACTGGCCACATATTTGACACCTCAACTGTAGATGGCACTATAATTGAAAGATTGCCATATTTTAGAAGTGTTCCATCCCCATCACTGAACTGAAACTGCTCTTGCAAAGATCAGCGCTGACCTCCAAATTCGCTCTATCCTCTAAAGCAGACTTCTAAATAAATGGCTAAATGACTATCATCATTTTTGACTCCTTTAGGTTAAAGTGTAGAAGGCTCTCTATACATAGAAAATGATTGGACTACCTAAAGGGAGAATGTTCTAACTCATTTTCAGTCATTCATACGTTAGCAAGAATTAGTGGATGACACTGATTAACTAAGAGCCAGGTCCTGAGGCAATGGGACGCTGGACAGGGATGTTTGATCAGGGCAGAGGAGATCAGGGAAAGTTCAAAACCAGAAGTTGTGAGGGACCGTGAGAAATAAGGAAGCAGGTGCCCGAGAGAGACCAAAGGTGGGGAAGAAGCTGTTAGTAAGAATAAAGCATGAAGGCAGATAGAGGTGGAAGAGAAAGGAACTAAAGACAAATTTCACCTACTTTTCAGTTTTGCCTTAAACCATGTCTAAAATCAATCCAGGTTGTTATTTTGTTTTATTCTACTTTACAACCATCATTTAACAGCAAACCACATTGTCATGAGTCCTGGATTAATAATAAAAAAATCTGGGTCTTAATCCCACTCTTCTACTAACTACTTGTGTGACTTTGAGCTAGTCAACTAGTCTCTTTCAAGGTACAGATTCCTCAACTGTAAACATACAATGATCTGATTCAGTCTTTGTTATCATTCAAAACCTCTCATGTTTTGGTCCTCTATGAGTAAGTTGTGGCAGATTACCTCTGCTGTGGACCTGCTTTCTCTTACTAATACCTTCTCCTCATGCCCCTTTCTGGAAACTTCCATACCCCATACCTGTACCAGTGGGGCCTCTCCAGTCAATCACCAGTATCTCCCTGTTTGTTATCCCATAAGAGTTGAGAAGGTAATCAGCCTTGACCTAACAAGAAGAATGCTGGGTTTGGAATGAGAGAACATGAGTCCAAATTCTAGGTCTGTCATGTACTATCTATATGACCTTGGGCAAGAAACTTGACCTCTATAAGTTTGTGTCTCCTCTTCTGTTAAATGAGGGGTAGAAGGAGCAAGGGAAAATTGTACCATATCGATGGTGTCAAACTCAAATAGAAATGGTGCTACTAAATTCTACATAGAAAAACCACATACTCACATTATCTGTTATATTGTATCTTTATTTATTCTGTTAAATATGTCCCAATTACATTTTAATCTGGTTCACGCCACACTGAGGACTGTTGCAGGCTTCAATCAGCTATGTGTTGGACACCTCTGGACCAGATGACATCTAAGGTCCCTTTCAGCTCTAAAGCTATGATCCCACCCTATAAAATGAATGACTCGTCTGCCTTAGTGAACTGCCCTGAAGTGGAATTTATAAAGGACCAAAGCATCCCACACATCAACTAGGATTAGTAACAAGAGACTGAGTATGCCTGGTCCAAAATGTCTTCTCAGGACCCTTTGATCTTTCTGTCATGGTCTGAAGACCATCATGCTAAAATTTCTAGTAACTTCCCTAACTGCACCTTCAATTACTTCTGCCCCACCCCATCCCCATGCCTTCATTTTAGGCTTTGTTTTTGCCTCCCTTTGTACTGGTTTAAATGCCATGATAAATACCTATTGTTTCAGGCAGACTTCAGAAAAACCTGGAAAGATTTATATGAACTGATGCTGAGTGAAGTGAGTAGAACCAGGAGAACATACACAGTAACAACCACAGTGTATGATGACTGAATTTGATAGACTTAGCCCTTTTTAGCAATTCAAGGTCCTAAAACAATTCCAAAGGATCCATGATGGAAAATGTCATCCATATCCATTGAAAGAACTATGGAGTCTGAATGCAGAGTGAAGCAGACTATTTTCTTTTTTTATTTTGTTTTGTTTTTCTTTCTCATAGCTCCTCCCATTCATTGTAATTCTTCTATACAACATGACTAATGTGAAATTATGTTTAATAGGAATGTAGATTTATGTAAAGCCTATATCAGATTTCATGCCATCTTAGGGAGGGGGGAGAAAAGGGAGAGGGAGAAAATTTAAAACTTATGGAAGTGAATGTTGAAAACTGAAAATAAATAGATTTTAAAAATTTTTTAAAGACCTAAAAATGTTTTTTTGAAAAGCACCTATTGTTTTATATATTATTGGCCAGTCTGACCTTGTGAAAATAATGCCATGCCATGGTTAAGTTATTCCTATCATATAAACATAGACATTGTTTGAAATAGAAAAGGGTTGGCCATCAGCATGTTATGATAGGAACAGCCCTAGATTTGGACTCTAAAGACCTGGATTCCAGTTCTAACTTTCCCACTCACTAGTATATAATCTTGAATAAGTCACCTCTCTGGGCTTCATTTTCCTCCTATACAAAAATGGCACAGCAGCCCTATCTCCCACATAAAGGTATGAGGATAAAAAGAGAAAACGTATCCAAAATTTATCTCCTAGATATAGAATGTTTGTTATCACTGCTTGTAGTTGGGGGAAACCACACACAAGATAGTTTGAGTGACTTGGCCAAGCAATAATTGGGTGTCCTATATTTTTTGCTTGAGATTCTAGCTGGAAGGGCCCTCATAGGTCAGCAGCACTCCCATTTGACAGGTGAACAAACAGAGGTTCATTGCCTAAGGTCACCAAGTTAGCAAACAACACTCATTTGGTAAATGCCTTCTATGTGCCAGATACTGTTCTAGGCACTGGGGCTACAAAGAAAAAAAAAGAAAGAGCACCTGCCCTCCAGGAGCTCCTATTCTGTCAGGGAAACCAATATGTACGTCTAAATTATACACAAAATTAATACAAGGTAATTGGGTAGGTGATGAACCAGCAGCTGAAAAGTATCAGGAAAGGTTTCATGGGGAAGATGGCCCTGGAGCTGAGATTAGAAGGATCCTATGATGCAAAGATGAGGAGGGAGCACAATCGAGGCTTGGGAAACAACCGAATGGAATGATATGCCTTTTAAGGTGTGGTCAATCTGGTTTGCAGACACCTGTCTACATGACCTTGATGGAAGAGCTGGAAAAGCTATTACAAGCATTTGGAGGGTCTATTTTCCAAGCAACAAAAAATTGGATGAAATGATTCTTTTAGGGTTAGGAAACATCTAAAAGAAATCAGGATAGTGAGCAGAGGTGGATGTAAAGAAATGTGTTTATGTTTAACTTATAATTGTCATGTTAAATGATCTAACTATATTTAACTTATGTCAGTTGTGGTTCAGTATCATCTGACCCCTTTAAAAGTCAGGTTACAGAGGTAGTCAGAGACAGCCTGATGAGAGGTTAATTAGAACCAGCTGAGACAGGGTGACATCACCAAGGGCCTCCAGTACAGGAAAAAAAAAAACAACTCAGAAGGGGAGATTTGGTGCAACAGGAGAAAAAGAAGGGAACCTTCTGCTGAGAGGGGAGAAGGGAGGGTGGTGGAATCCTTGAAGGACAGATGTGGCATTTAATATGGCATTTAAGCACTTGTATTTTGACTATTGGAAACAGCAGAAAGACAGAGAGAGAGAGAGAGAGAGGGAGGGAGGGAGGGAGACAGAAAAGAGAGAGAAACAGAGAGATACAGGGAACCAAAGGCAAAACAATTTCACGGATGGATCAGAAATGTATTTTTTAGTACTTAGAAGATTTTCATTCATTTACTCATTCAACAAACATGTATTATTAACTCTAGAAGGACCAGATGCATCAATTGCCTCAATTGACATTTTTAATGTTTTTTTAATAATTTCACTATCATTTCTCCTATCTTTGAAATAACAGGTTTCATCCTACTATTTCCAGCATGTGTGCCAATTGACCCACTTGGTCCTTCAAAGTATTCTTAAATTCTAATCCTTCTTTAAGCAACTGCTACGGGCAAGGCAACGTACCAATGGCTGAAGGAGAGACAATAATTAATAGGAAATAAGTCCTAGCTCTCAGGAAGCTAATGACCCACTCAAGATAATGTCTCCAAAAATTGTAATAAAAAAGGTAATGTGATCCATAAATAAGAGAAATAAATGTATACCAAGGTATAGCCAAGGATATACACAGAAGAGATTGCTTCTGGCTGAGG
Organism: Notamacropus eugenii; assembly: GCF_028372415.1. Lineage (NCBI taxonomy): Eukaryota > Metazoa > Chordata > Mammalia > Diprotodontia > Macropodidae > Notamacropus > Notamacropus eugenii. Next base: position 87,112,532 of record NC_092874.1, read on the forward strand.
CAGAGAAGGATTCATGATCGAGGTTACCACTTGAACCAAACCCTGAAAAATGGATGAAATTTCAATCATTAGAAATATAAAGGGAGAAGAGAGCTTTGAACCATAAGGAATAACTGAGCAAAAGGATAGAGACAAGATATGGAGTACGATAAATACTTAGAAAACTAAGCTGAAACTAGATGGTGAGGGGCCTTGAATGCTGGACTAAGGAGTCTGGACCTTCTTGGAAATAGGGAGGCACAGAACATTTTGGAGAATTAATGTGACATGACCAGAGCTGTGTCTACCAAAGGTTAATCTGTCAGTGAAGCGGGATGGTGGGAACTAGAAGCAGGGAGACTAATATAAGATATTATCGAGGTAGAATCAAGAGAATAATTTATACTATAACATCAGTATTGTAAAATCAAAAAATTCTGAAAGACTTAAGAACCCTGATCAATACACAGACCAATCATAATTCCACAAGACCTATGAGAAAACATGTTCCCCACCTCTTAGCAGAGGGTCTACGGATTCAGGGTACAGAATGAGACACACACTTTTTGATATAGCCAATATGAAAATTAGTTTTGCTTGACTATTTATTTGTTGCAAAGGTTTTGGTTTATGGTTTGTTTAGTGTTCTCTTCCAGTGTCAGTGGCATGGGGGGAGGGCAGGGAATTAATATTGAATAAGTAGAAAATCAAATAAAAAATTTTTGAAAGGTTATTGAAGTACTCCAAGTACAAGGTAGCCTAATCCTGGGGAGGAGGGGAAGGAAGGGAGGATTTTGGTTTGTCTGTTTTGCTCTACTTGGTATCAGGAAAATTAACTAATTTGTGCTTCATTACAAATAAGCATTTGTCTTTCGGTTATAAACACTGAGTTGTCATTTCCATGGGGTTCTTAGTTTTTCTCCCCTTCCACATTCCATGATAGCAATGGCTGGAGGAGAAAGCCTACATTCATAGCCTAGAGGAGAAATCCACTTGCCGCAGTTGCTCAGCCATTGACAGAACTTCACGAGGGAACACATCTGATCGTCACAGCATTCTATCTAACTGTCCCTTCCTGCCCCCCGGATCTTCATTCACAGGGCGCTCTGCTTTTTGACAGCCAGCTTCAGGGGCAGCCAAGCTAACCGTGCCTACTGCTGCCTGAACGCCTCTGCCCCACTGCCGTTGTCAAGCAAACCACTACACGGGGATGTTTCTGTCAGTGTCGGAATGTGGATGGTCAGGGGTCAGCGGTCAGGTTAAGCAGCCAGGATGGCGAGAAACTGACGCACACCAGGAGCTGGCCGAGAGCAGGTGAACGGTGAGAGGAGACAGGGAGGGTATCCAAAGTCAGGTCAGACAGAGGGTCAGAAAACCAGAGGGATGCTGCAGAGAAAATGCTGGTCAAAAGTCTGAGAGGCGCAGGCAGTTGAGGGCCTGGAGTCTGTGGGAATTGAAGAAAATAATATACTATAGGCAGAGACTATGTATCAGGATCAAAGAAACACACACTGATACAGGGCCTGAAGGGATGAAACAAGCATTTATTAAGTACCTACTATATACCAGGTAATGTGCTAAGCACCTTACAAATATTATCTCTTGATTCTCACACCTCCAGGAGGTAGGTGACATTATTATCCCCAATTTATACTTGATGAATCTTAGGCATTGCTGTAGCTGCTCAGTCATTTTAAGTCATGTGTGACTCTTTGTGATCCCATTTGGAGTTTTCTTGGCAGAGATACTAGAGTGGTTTGCCATCTCCCTCTTGGGCTCTTTTTACAGATAAGGAAACTGAGGCAAACAGGGTTAAGTGACTTGCCCAGGGTCACAGGATCTACTAAGTATCTCAGGCCAGATTTGAACTCATGAAGTTGAGTCTCCCTGACTCTAGACCTAGTACTCTATCCACTGTGCCACATAGCTGAGGCATATAGAGGTTAAATGACTTTCCCTGGGTTACATAGCTAGTAAATTTCTGGGGCAGAATTCGAACTTAGACCTTCCTGAATCCAGGCCCAACACCCAACACTGTAGACTACCTCACTCCTTGAGTGGCTAGCCTACAATGGGTAAGGAATTCCATCCTCCAATATAGTGGTACCCAACTTTTTTTAGTATGAGATCCCTTTTGTGATACCAAAAAATTTCTTGGACCTCTTACCTAATGATATTCCAAAAGATCTATAATCTCTTTCATGTGGGCATCCCTACATCAATGCAGACAGCAACCTAACCATTCTTGCTCATCCTGTGTGACTCATCCATGGTCTCAATTAAGTTCACCAAAGGGGAGGTCCATCCAAAGTGCAGTTCAGAAGCTGAACTTCCATGATAACATAGATCACTGGTAGAATTCTATTTTTTTACCAGACTTATGATTTAATTGGTATAACAACTCCCAGAGAGGAATTCATCTGTCAATGTTCATGGGCAACTGTTCTGCAACTTATTAGTTTTACAGAGGGGCTTATTGAACAAAAACTGGATGATTTGCCCAGGATCACATAATCGGTTTGCATCAAAAGGATTTACACCCATGTCTTCCTGCTCATAAAGTCAGTTCTCTATCCATTATGGCACACTGCCTCTAACTATTGCCCACAAACACATACATACATACACACACATATATATACACATATATATACATATACACACATGTATATATACATGTATACCATTGGTATAGGAGATTTGAGAACCAATTGACTTTCTGGGATTTGTGGTACAAAGGGACAAAGATTCCCTTTCAGCCTTCTAACTAATTTGGTCTAGTGGCCGCAGGTTCCCAACCTCTGTGTGAGATCTTTGAACTAGAAAGTGGTCTTGAGTCCTGCCCAGGTATTTTTAAAAGAGAAACATACAGCCTAGGAGAGAACAGAGTAAGAGAAAGGAAAAGGGAATACAAGAACTGAGAAGCAGCCATGGGGGAGACTCCCCGGTGCTTTAGAAACAGTGTTCTAAAGGATTAACCCCAACAGGGCAGCTAGGTGGTGCCATAGTGCATAGAGCTCTGAACCTAGAGTCAGGAAAACTCATCTTCCTGAATTCAAATCTAACCTCAGACACTTATTAGCTGTAGAACATTCAGCAGGTCACTTAATTCTGTTTGCCTCAGTTTCCTCATTTGTAAAACGAGCTGGAGAAGGAGATGGCAAACCACTCCAGTATCTTTGCCAAGAAAACCCCAAATGAGTTCACAAAGAATTACACAACTGAACAACAATCATTTCAAACCAGTTTCAACACCTTCAGAAAGTCCTATGTAAGCAGATGTAAATTCCCAGGATACTCTGAGTCAATGAACACAAGAGAGAGAAAAAGGCTGTTATGCTGCATGCAGCGTACTGTATCAGATCAACTCACTTTCTGAACGCAACAATGCAAATCCTACCCATTCAAATAGCCTAAGATAGAGTAACTAGTGTTTTATCCTATGGAGCATGGTCATGAGATCAGAGATTTAGATCTACAAGGGATCTTCATGACCATTTAGTGCCCTCCCCTCTGAAGACCAGAAAGGATAACTAACTCGTTGTCCAGAGTCCCAAATCAAGGTCCCAAAACTCAATATCTAGTCCTCTTTCCATTGTGCCATTTTGTAGCCCCAACACATATTTGATAGTGTCCTGCATTTCCAACAGCTGCCCCGTACCTAGAATCATCAAAGTACAAAGAATAATTCAGAATCCACCCTAACCACATTATTATTACTCAGTACTCACTTGTTAGGTTATTAACCCTCATGGAACATACTATATAATTAGGTGAGCTGACTGTAATTTCTCAAAGTAAATATTTTGACTTTGTTATTGTCACAACACAATTCTCTGGAGACTCCCACCTCATTAGCAAACTCCACCTTTGTTGGGACTGAGATGATGCCTTCAGTGCAAACAGCTCAACCTTGTAAATAGTCACTGGCCTCCTTGAAGAGAAGTTTTTTTCCAGACAAATAGAAATGGATGTTAGTTTCATCCATTCAGTTTACTGGCCTTTCCAGAGGGAAGAAAGAATGATTTCTATTTTTTCATGGGTTTTCAAATGACCTTGATTGCAAGGCTCAAGTACATTACACTCTTCTGCCCATGCTGGGGAGGACGGGGAGGGTAACTTAGTCAACTGTCCCAGGAATCTTGAGAGTGGAATTTTCTGCTGTTAGGTCAGAGGAGAGGGAGAGAGAGGGGAGGGGGAAGGGAGAGAGAGAGAGGAGAGAGAGAGAGAGGGAGAGACAGAGAGGGAGAGAGAGAGAGAGAGAGAGAGAGAGAGAGAGAGAGAGAGAGAGAGAGAGAGAGAGAGAGACAGAGAGACAGAGAGAGAGAGACAGAGAGACAGAGAGAGAGACAGAGAGACAGAGAGAGACAGAGAGAGAGACAGAGAGAGAGACAGAGAGAGATTGATTCATTCTTCTGGAAAGACCAGGTTTCAGGACTTGATTCTGCTTGATGCTAACTCAGTGAGGTGTTAATTAAATATGAAATCTACTTATACTCTGGCTGAAACTTACTCTTCTTTTTTTGAAGTGTTTTCTATGCCTTCTGTAGAGGAATGATGTGCGTTTAAAAAAAAAAAAAAAGAGGAACCTGGCCCAGGGTCTCAGACCATTTGTACTGTTTTGTCCTTGGTTTCAGGGTAGCAGAGCATCCTCCGACCTTAGGCATGCTGAGGTAAAGGGCAGAGTGATTATGGTTTGGGACCTAAATCAGGGCTCCTTTCATTGAGGGAACTCTTACAGAGAACAAACATGAACCAGAGAAAGAGGCAGGAGCTGATGAGGATCTTGAGACTTCTTGTTCCTGCTGTGCAATAAGATTTGTAGCATTTCTAGTCCTGTTTGTTTTGTAGAGCTAAAACTTCCATTTCATCAGTCAATTAGCATTTATTAATCATTTAATATGTGCTAGACACTGTGCTAAGCATTCAGATTGCAAAAAAGGTGGGGAGGGAGCAGTGTCTCTGCTCCCAAGAAGCTCGAGTTCTAATGAACCATTAGAGTTTAATTTGTCTGTTCAGACAGGATATCTAAGAGTTTTTAGTTCAGAACAAAAGACTGTTCTGTGTTCCAAATATCTTACCATGTTTAGTTTTAGCAGGTAACTATAAGACTAGCTAGACCTCAATTTGTCTGCATGCTGTTTGCTTCTGCCAATCTATCATGGAGTATACTGCAGGAAGCATGGTGCAGAAGTTTTAGACCACCAAGCCCCAGTTCAACATTTGGTTCTCCAATCCAGACTCTAAGAGAAGAGCATTTCTATAGGGCCCACAATGGGCCACTGGGGTAAGCACTTTAGAAATATGATTTTATTTGATCCTCACAACAACACTGAGAGGAAAGTGTTGTTACTATCCTCATTTTACAACTGAGGAAACTGAGGCAAACAGAGCTTAAATGACTTGCCCAAGGTCACACAGTAAGTGCCTGAGGGCAGATTTTAATTCAGATCTTTATGACTCGAGACTCAGAGTTCTATCCACTATACTACTTAGCTTCCACAGGAGAAGAAATGAAGCCAAGTCCAAAATAATGGTAATCCATGCAGCAGGATGTTGATAGAAGTTCTGGGCTAGATAGTCACTAGCCAAAAGCATAAAAGAAAAGGAAAGCCACATAAGTACCAAGGAGAATGACCTAGAATGCCTTTTTTCAGCCCTGCTTTCTTTGCTTTTATAGGTGTGTAGGTCACAATACTTTTATTTATTTTTATTTTTTTTTATTTTTTAATGTTTAACAATCACTGCCATACAATTGAGATTTTATCCCCCCCACACCTACCCCCCACTAGCCCCCTCCCTCCCCACGACTGCATACAATTCTGTATAGGTTCTACATATCAATTCCTATTGAGTACATTTTCACTATAGTCATGCTATGTAGTCGGACTAAAATAAATGGAAGAAATCATATAACAAATCACAACATGATACACAAAAACATACACACACACAAACATGATCTGTTACATTCTGCAAATGACTTCCATATTTCTTTCTCTGAGTGTGGAAGGCATTTTGCCTTAGAGAACCACCACTGGGATTTTTTTTTTTTTAAGAAGTTCTTGGGTTATTACGAAATTCCAAGTCTACCAGAAAAAACTCTCGCACACTGTGGTCGTTGCTGTGCACAAAGTTCTCCTGGTTCTGCTCCTTTCACTCAGCATCAGGTCATATAAGTCCTTCCAAGCCTCTCTGAAATCTTCTTGTTCATCATTTCTTATGGCACAATAGTACTCCATTACATTCATATACCATAATTTATTCAGCCATTCCCCAATTGATGGACATCCCTTGACTTCCAGTTTTTGGCGACTACAAAGAGTGCTGCTATAAATATTTTTGTACATGTGGGACCCTTTCCCATTTTTATGATCTCTTGGGGATACAGTCCTAGTAGTGATATTGCTGGGTCAAAGGGTATGCACATTTTTGTAGCCCTTTGGGCATAGTTCCAAGTTGCTCTCCAGAATGGTTGGATGCGCTCGCAGCTCCACCAACAATGAATTAGTGTTCCAACTCTCCCACATCCTCTCCAGCATTTATCATTTTCTTGTTCTGTCATGTTTGCCAATCTTATAGGTGTGATGTGGTACCTCAGAGTTGTTTTGATTTGCATCTCTCTAATCAATAGTGATTTAGAGCATTTTTTCATATGATTATAGATATCTTTAATTTCTTCTTCCGAAAATTGCCTGTTCATATCCTTTGACCATTTATCAATTGGGGAATGACTTGTATGATTATACATTTGAGTCAGTTCTCTATATATTCTAGAAATGAGGCCTTTATCCCCCAGCTTAGCTGTAAAAATTCTTTCCCAATTTACTACATCCCTCCGGATTTTGGTTGCATTGGGTTTGGTTGTGCAAAAACTTCTCAGTTTAATATAATCAAAATTATCCATTTTGCATTTCATAATACTTTCTATCTCTTCTTTAGTAAAAATTTCTTCCCTTCTCCATAAATCTGATAAATACACTATTCCTTGATTCTCCAGTTTATTCATGGTATCAATCTTTATACCTAAATCATGTACCCATTTGGACTTTATTCTTGTGTACGGTGTCAGGTATGGGTCTATGCCTAATTTCTGCCACACTGTTATCCAGTTTTCCCAGCAATTTTTGTCAAACAGTGAGTTCTTATCCCAGAAGCTGGGGTCCTTGGGTTTATCAAACAGAAGGTTGCTATATTCCTTGCCTACTGCATCTTGAGTGCCAAGTCTATTCCACTTGTCTACCTCTCTGTTTCTTAGCCAATACCAAGTGGTTTGATAATTGCTGCTTTATAGTACAATTTGAGGTCTGGTAGCGCTAGGCCACCTTCCCAAGCATTTCTTTTCATTAGTCCCTTTGATATTCTGGACTTTTTGTTTTTCCAAATGAATTTTGATATTGTTTTATCCAGCTCTAGAAAATAATTGTCTGATAGTTTAATTGGTATGGCACTAAATAAGTAAATTAATTTAGGTGGTCACAATACTTTTATCAGGCACTCCTTTGTACAGAACGAAGGACATAGCTACTTCTATTTTCCAACACTTTTCTATAGAGCAATTCTCTTAAAGATTCTATAGATTTTCAAAAACTTTCCCCTTGATTTGACCTTCCCTGAGTTATTCTCAAAGATAGGTTGCCCAAAATACAGAGTGAACTAAAATCTCCTTGTACTGAAGACATTATTTACATCTTTATGATCTGTCAATCATATCACGTCATATAGATAGAGAAGGATTAATCAAAACTCTTAGCTACCCACCCAGTGGTAGAATGAAAAATAAAAAGTGGTCAAAAAATTAAACAACAATTAAAGCCATAAAGCTTTGCAACATAGTATGTAATAAGTCACAGTGGTAAGCAACATCTCTCCTGACCCCTACCTTCCATTCCCCTGTAGGACAGACTCCCATAAGGTGACTCTATGGGGAAAAAAAAGACTCCTAAAGAGCTGATCTAATAATAATCTATATTCATATAGCACTTTTAAAATTCAAAGAACTCTTACCTCAAAATCTCTTGGGTAGGTAGTATAAGTTTTTTTCCCCATTTAATAGATGAGACAGTAAAGTAATTTTATACTTGGAGTTTGCTGATCAACTAATCCTGGAATCAAAGAATTGTCCAATCTCATATTGGAAAGGCCCTCAGATGCCATCCAGTCTAACTCTTAACTGGGCAAGAATCCCCTTTACAACATCCTTAACAAGCAGCTCAAACTTCATCTGAGAACCTCCAATAAGGGCAAAATGAGTATAGTTGGGTCTCCATTAGCGCAAACAATGAATCCCTGAAGTGGTTACTTTATTCTAATTTGCACTGCATATTTTCCATTGGTCTGGAACCAGCTACCATATTTAACATCAGGGGTGCCACAAGCAAACCCTATTGGCCCTGAACCAGCTTAAAATGTAACTGGTAAATCCTAATAAAAATAAACAAAAATAGAATACAAGATAAATAATGTTAATTTGTGGTTTTCTAAGTCAATATGCCACCAGTTAAAAATCTTTTTCTATTTGAGTTTGACACCACTGTAAATTTACATAATCATAACTTTAAACTGTCGTCATTCCTTCTGCTGTTTTCAAAGAGGACCAATGACATCACAGGATGATGTCTTGACTTGTGTGTGAATTGGATTTAAGCGAGGCAGAGCTGCACAAAGTCATCAGCCTCTCTCTCTCTTCCAGAGTTATGAAAGTCCAGTGGCAAGACAAAAGTCAAGACCACTGGCGATGACCTGAGATACAGTCCAAATTCCAATACATGTGACTATTTCTGTGGATTCACTTTTCCCACTCACTGGGACCTATGTGTCCCCTAAGCTAGTTTACTTGGCTTTTGGAAAGTCCAAGATAACTCCTTGTTAAGGATGTTTCAGATGTCCTTACAAAGAGCTGAAATTTGCCCCTCTGTAAGAGAGATATAACTAGGGTAGGGTATCCAAGACCCTCAAGTTTAGAGTACGCACAAACTTAATGCATGCTCATCTTCAATGGAAGCCACTCACATAACTAATTCCCCATCACGTTCAACCGAATTTGTCTTGAGTACTTTGTATATTACTTCCACATCATGAATGACAAAGTTGACTTGACAACTGCTTCCTGCTGCTTATCCCCAGGGCTGAAATTGCTAGTTATGACTCTCACTCCAACTTCTGCCATCTGGGGCCAAGCAGAACAAATCTAATCCTTATTACAGGTGACAGTCCTTCAAATACTTGAAGACAATTTTCATTTCCCTCCCTAAATCTTCTGTTCTCTTAGCTAAACATGCCTAATTCCTTCAACTAATCCCCATACAAAATGGCCTTCTGTATCAAGGAAACCATGTGGCACAGTGGAAAGAGGCATGCAATTAGAGGATCTGAATTCAAATCCTGCCTGAGATGCTTATCATTAGTGTAACCTAGAGGAAGTCAACTAACCTACATGGGTTTGTTTTCTCACCTGTATAATGAGGGTGTTGAACTAAATGGCCTCTGACATCCCTTCCAACTCTAAATCTATAATCCTCGGGGGCAGAGTCAAAATAGCAGAGTAGAAGGACTGACCTGTAGAAGCTCTCCCCCTATAGACTATACAATACCTGTAAAAATGACTCTAAACAAATTCTAGAGCAGTAGAAGTCACAAAACTACAGAGTGAAAGAGATTTCCAGCCCAAGACAGCCTGGAATGCCAATAGGAAAAGCCTATCACACCTGACTCAGAACGGAGTCCAGTCCAGTCTTGGCCATGAAGCATGGACAGGACTGGAGCAGGCTTCAGGGCATGGGACCATGGGTAGCAGCTGTGGTTCCCAGATTTCTCAACCTACAAATGCCAAAGACAGCTTCAAAGGTCAGTAAGAAAGCTCTTTCATCTGGGTGAGAGGGGAGCATAGTCTGGCCTCAACCCTGGCCCCAGGGTGGCAGCAGCCACTGCAACAGCAGTGTCCATTTTTGGAGCCCTCTGCCTAAAGACCCTGGGGGAATGAAGTGGCCAATCTGGGTCTCAGTCCTGAGTGGCAGTCCTGGGCTGAGGAAGAGCTCTGGAGTGGTGGAGCTGGTAGTAAAGATGGAGAGGGAATCCTAATCACAGATCCTGGGCAGATAAGAATGCTTGTGGTTGTTCACAGAACAGAGCACAGGCCAGGAGAGGAGTAAACTCTTCTCCTTTGATTGTGTCACTTTGGAGGAACTGAGAACTTACAGGTCCCTAGAGGATATCCTCCACTTGACAAAGGACTCAAAAGTCAAGTAACTGACTGGGAAAATGCCCAAAAAAGGAGGGAAAAATAAAACTAGAGAAGGTTACTTTCTTGGTGAAGTATTTCTTCCATTCTTTCAGATAAGGAAGAACAAAGCATACCATCAGAGGAAGACACAAAACACATCCAAAACCTCCAAAAAAATATGCAGTGGTCTCAGGTCATAGAAGAGTTCAAAAAGGATTTTGAAAATCAAGTAAGAGAGATAGAGGAAAAATTAGGAAGAGAAATGAAAGTGATGCAAGAAAATCACGAAAAACGAGTCAAATGCTTGCTAAAGGAGACCCAAAAAATGCTGAAGAAAATAACACATTTAAAAATAGACTAACCCAAATGACAAAAGTGGTCCAAAAAGCCAATAAGGAGAAGAATGCTTTAAAAAGCATAATTGGCCACATGGAAAAGGAAGTTCAAAAGCTCACTGAAGAAAATAGTTCTTTAAATCTATGATCCTGTGACCATCTGGTCACCCTCCTCTAGAAGCTCTATAGCTCATCAACATCCTTCCTAAAATGTGACATCTGGAAATGAATGCAACACTCCAAATGTGACAGGACTAACTTCCCCTTTCTGGACACAAGGCTTCCCTTAATACACCACAATCCTAATATCACATTAGCTTTTGAGACTGCCGTATCACACTATTGATTCATATTGCATTTGTAGCCCACTAAAACCCCCAGATCTTTTGCCACCAAAGCCAATCTAACTATACCTTCTCCACTAAATTCAATTCAGTAAGCTTTTATTAAGCATTGAATATGCTCCAGGCACTGTACTAAGCCCCAGGAACACAAGACAAAAGAAAAGTAGTCACTTCTCTAAAGGAGTTTTTTGTACGTAGAAAGTGAATTTCTGAACCCAAAGATAAAACATCATATTTGTCCCTATCAAATATTACATTATTTGAAGCAGACTATTTTCTCCTGTGTTATGTTTTGTTTTGGTTTTTCTCATGGTTTTCTCCTACTCATTTTAATTCTTTTATGCAATATGACTAATGTGAAAATGTGCTTAATATGAATATGTATGTGTAGAACCAATATAAGATTGCATGCCATCATGGGGACGGAGGAGGAGAAAATTTAAAACTTATGAGGTAATTGTTGAAAACTGAAAACAAATTAATTTTTAAAAAAAACATATTACATTATTAGATTTAGCTCAGTTTCCTGGTCTACCATAAGCCTTTAGAGTTTGACATATCACTCTCAGCTTTGGGATATTTGCAAATTTGACAAGCATATTATCTATACTTAGGGCCAAGGACATATCCCTGGAGCACTCCACAAGAACTCTTCTTCCAAAATGACTTCAAGTCATCATTGATATCTTTTGGGGCCTAGCCATTTAACCAGTTCAAATTTACATGACTATACAATAGTCCATCCTACATTTCTTCATCTCTTCCACAAAGAGAGTACACAGATTGCCACATGCTTTGTTCAAATTTAGAGAAATTAAAACCATAACATTCCCCTCATCTACTAGTCTAGTGACCCTGTCAAAAGAAGGAAATGAGGTTAGTCTTTCATGACGTGTTGTTGATGAAGCTATCTTTGTAATAATTATTTTCTCTTCTAGACAGTCACTACCAACTATCCTTTTGATCACAGGTGTCAAACTTACTCCAGAGAATAGCCTAAACCAAATTAAAATATAATTGGAAAATGTTTAACAAAATAAATTAAAATGCAATATGACATAGGTAATATTCATTTGTGGTTTTCTATGTCAATATGTAGCCCACAGGGATCCATTTCTATTTGAGTTTGACATCACTGCTCTTAATAATACAGTCTAGAATTTTGCCCGGAATCAGAAAGGCTCATACCCTTATAATATGCTGACTCCTCTCTCTTACCTTTACTGAAAATCAGACCACCTGCCCTTCTTCATTCCTACAACAGCACCCCTTCCATTATTCATGGTCTTTTGAAAATCATTGACAGTGATTCAGCAATCTCATCCACCAGCTCGTTCATTCCCCTAGGAGGAAGTTCATCTAGTCTTGTAGATTTGAACTAATCATAGGTAGATAGGAATTCTCTTACTATCTCCCTGTTAGCTCCTTATTATCCATTTATGATTGGTCTTTTCCAGTCCCAAGATTATTCTCCTTGGTAGAGAAGACAGAAGCTAAATGAACATTGAGTACTTCTGTTGGTTCTCCATTATCTGTTTTCATAGTCCATCCCTAGTGGGGGAAATATCCCTTTATTGGTTTTATTTCCCTACCAAATCTAAAACTAATAAACAGTGAAATACCTTTTTATTGTCCTTAGAATGCCTTGCCAGCCTCAACCCATTCTGGGCTTTAAGCACTACTAGTTTGTCCATAGTCAATTTAAGCAAATCAAGACTTTGGACTTCTTCTTCCAGTCAGATTAGTAGGACAGGCTCCCAGAATTAGCAAGGCTACATCTTTCCTCTTGGAGTCCCAGAGGTATCTCTGAGTCATAATCATCGGATACAGAAGTCACAGCAGTGTGCACTCACAAACCACAAGGCAGTAGCAATATTGGAGGGATAAAGGTCTAAAGATCTCTCTCCTCACTGAGGGCTTACAGAAGTCCTGGCTTCCTCACTTGTGGAAAGAGCAAGAGATGAGTTTTAGCCATTTGGTGCCTTTGGAAGACACCTGGTCATGTGTCAGCAGCCAATCAAAAGTCTGTGTCTTCACTATGCCATTAGATGATTGAAGACCATTACAGAAAGCTCTACTGGAGGTCCCTCTTCTCGAAAGTGCTACTCTTGTGCTTGTTTGTGTTGAGGAGAACAGGAGTGACTCTGTGCCCCCTGTACTTTGTCACTGTAACAGTGACAATCAGAGAAGGAAGATACCTCAGAGTCGGATCCAGCTGGAAGCTACAGTATCTCATCATTCTTATTCCCTGTGTAGTTGACCCCTTTCCTTTTTCTTCACTCAACTGGGACAGGAAATTTGAATATGAGCACCCAAATTGTGTCCTTAAATCCTTGCACTTCTTTGGTCTTACCCACAGATAAAGCAGAGGTTTGAGTATGAGCACCCAAATGACATCACTTGAACTCTTGGGTTTTGACTTGCCTACAGACCCAAAATGGATTTAGACTTTGGTCTGAAAGGAACCATGACTACTAGACCTGAGTTAAAAGCTTTGTTCTACTGCTTACTTACTTTGGACAAGTCAACCTCTCTGGGACTCAGTTACCTCATCAATTCAATGGAAGGCTTGGAATAGATTACATCTGAAACCCCATCTAACTATCCTCTGTTCAGCTACTATCTTCAGATTGACCTGCTATTCTGTCCTCCATCAGACATCTCAGTTGACACCTATGAAAGCAGAAAATTTTAGCTTTCCTTAGCTCTCTCAGCCAATGGGAGTAAAATGGTCTTCCCTCTGCCACCCTGTACCAGAAGATAATAGAGTTCTAGGCTCATCTCAGGTCTGCTCTGGGAGCTGCTGTTAGAACTTCTCTGATTCATCTCAGAACTATTAACTTGACTACTCTTTCTTCTGCTGTCTCTTCTGCATCTTTCACTTCAGCTGTCATGTAGCTTATGATCAGAAATTCATTTTAGTTTCTAGGTCCTCTCATATCCCACCCCCACCTGAAGCAAATATCCCAGCAACTCTATGTCCTCAAACAGGAGAGGAAGAATATGGTAGTGAGGAATCTATCTTACCTTCCCCTCCTCATGTTCCTTTGTTCAACACAAATGGCACTGACTGTGTTGGCTAGAGAACACTCAGAAGACTGGTCAATTTTGTATCACTTCCCCCCAGCAATTTTTCACAGTCTGATCTCTCCCAGGCCTTTCTACATGATATGTGTAGTCTCTCTGAGGTCTCTTTATATATGCCATGAAACATGATTATTCATTTATGTTTTGGGTTAATTAAACTTTAGGGGTTAATGGTTTTCATTATTTGCCAGGCTAAAAAAAGATTTGAACCTATAAAGGAACAAATCTGAAATGTCTAAGAGCTTAAAAATGATTCTGTGACTTCTCAGTTATTCCATTTTCATCTGTGGTGGCAGAATTATGGGAAGATATCATGCAAGAGTCATACATACAACTAAGGTTCTCAAATCACTTAACCTTTACTCAGTCTCTTCAGAAGTAATATCCATTTAACAGATAGACAAACCAAATGGAGAAGTAGAATGCTGGAGTGAACCAGTGTTATCACTTGAGTTTTCCCTTGAGCTTCCAATTCTGATTAAAATACAGCCAGTATTGGTAAGAAAACCTGAGGAGCACTGCTGAATCAGACTAAGTAAAAGTTTTGGTCCGTTAAAGGTTGGACAACCTTCCCAAAGAAGCTTGAACATGTGGATAGGAAACCTATCACTAGACAAAAATTCCAGAAGAAGCAAGGTTATGGTTTCATTTCCTTCCTCTCTCCCTTTGCAGCCCATTCCCATCACCACTTCCTTACAAAGTATGTGTTTAGACCAATGAATTAGATATGCAATTTAAAAAAAACTAGAAAAAGAACAAATTAAAAATCCCCAATTAAACACCAAGTTGGAAATCCTAAAGGTGAGATTAATAAAATTGAAACCATTGAATTAATTATTAAGATTAGGAATCAATTTTATGAAAAAAGCAATAAAATAGATAAACCATTAATTAATGATTTTTTTAAAGAGAAGAAAACCATATCACTATCATCAAAAATAAGAAAAGATGAATATGCTACTAATGAATATGAAAGATGAAAACATTATTAGGAATCCTTTTGCCCAATTATATGCTAATAAATTTAACAACTTAAAAGAAATGGAAGAAGACTTACAAAAATATAAACTGCCTAGATTAACAGAAGAGGAAATAGAATATCTAAATAAACTTATTTTTTAAAAAAGAAGTTGAAGAAGCCATACCATGATCTTCCTAAGGAAAAATATTAGGACCAGATGGATTTACAAGTGAATTCTACCAAACATTTAAAGATCAATTCCCATATTAAATATTTAGAATAATAGGCAAAGAAGGAGTCCTATCAAACTCCTTTTATAAAATAAATGTGGTGCAGATACCTAAACCAGAAAAAGTAAAAACAAAGAAAGAAGATTATAGACCAATTTCACTAATGAATATTGATATAAGAATCCTAAATAAAATACAAGCTAGGAGACTACAACACTATATCAAAGATTGTACCAAGTGGTATACATATACCAAGTGACCAAGTAGGATTTATATCAAGAATATAGGGACAGTTTAACTAAGGAAAACTATTAACATAATTGATTATATCAATAACTAAAAGTAACAAGAATTATGTGATTATACCAATAGATGCAGAAAATGCTTTTGACAAAATACAACACATTCTTATTTTAAAAAAAAAAAAAAACACTTGAAAGCATAGGTAAAGATGGATTTTTTTTTTCCTGAAAATAAGAAGCATCTACCTAAAACCCATCAGGAAGTATTATTTGTAATGAGGATAGGCTAGAAGCCTTCCTAATAAGGTTAGGAGTGAAGCAAGGATGCCCCAAATTACTAATATTATTCAGTGTTGCATTAGAAATGCTAGCAACAGCTATAAGAAAAAAATAAATTAAAGAAATCAGAACAGGCAATGAGGTAATAAAACTATCCCTTTTGCAGACTATATTATGTTATACTTGGAAAATTTTAGAGTCAACTAAAAAGTTAGTTGAAACAAATAATTTTAGCAAAGTAGCAAGATATAAAATAAACCCACATAGATCATCAGCATTTCTATACATCACCAAAAAAAATGCCTGCAAGAAAAGATAATAAGAGATACCCCATTTAAAATAACCATAGATAGCATAAAATACCTGGGATATACTTGTCAAGGCAAACCCAAGAACTACATGAACATAATTGTAAAACACTTTTCATACAATAAAAGTCAGATTTAAATAATTGGAGAAACATTAATTGTTCATCAGTGGGCAAAGCCAATATAATTTTAAGTGACAATTCTGCCTAAATTAATCTTATTCAATGCCATCACAAATAGAAAAAATAATAACAAAATTCATTTGAAAGAACAAAAGGTCAATAGTATCAAAAGAATTAATGGGGAAAATGTAAAAGAAAGAGGTTTATCAATACTAGATCTTAAACTATAAGGCTATAATTATCAAAAACTATCTGGTTTAGTTAGCCAAGCAGAGTAGACATACAATACATAGCAGTAAATTGCTGTAGTAACCTTGTGTTTGAAAAATGTGAAGATTTAAGCCTTTGGGATAATTCAGTATTTGGGTAAAAAATTGTTGGGAAAACTGGAAAGCAATCTGGGTATAGACTAAATACCTTACACAATTTATCAAGATAGGGTCAAAATGGATACATGACCTAAAAGAGTATAGAACATATTACCTATCAGACTTATGGATAGGAGAAGAATTTATGATAAACAAGAGATAGAGCATTGTGAGATATAAAATGGATAATTTTATTACATTAAATTTAAAAGGTTTTGTATAAAAATATTTTAAGCAATATTTTCTTTCTTCCCCAGTTACATGTAAAAGCAATTTTTAACATTTAAGTTTTTTAAAGTTTTGAGTTCCAAATTGTATTCTTCCTTCCCTCCATTCTCCACTCCTTGAGATCTCCTCTGATCTGATATGGGTTATACATGGGCAATCATGTAAAATATATTTCCATATTAGTCATTTCTTGGAAGAAAACAAGAATAAAAAAAGAAAGTAGAAAATAGCATGCTTCAGTCTATATTCAGATGCCATCAGTTCTTTCTCTGGAGGTGGATAGCATTTTTCATCATGAATCCTTTGGGATTGTCTTGGATCATTATATTGCTGAGAAGAGCTGAGTCACCACACAATATTACTGTTACTTTATACTTTATACTGTGTTCAGATTATGCTGACTTCTACATCCGTTCATGTAAGTGTAACTTTTCTATAACTAAAACCAATGTAGCTAAGATTAGAAGGAAAGCAGAAAACAGGGGAGTCAGGGGCGGGGAATTTTATGAACAATTTTTCAAATAAAGGTCTCATATCTCAAATATATAGAGAACTTTTCAAATTTATAAGAATATGAGTCATTCCCCAAATAATAAATGGTCAAAGGATACAAACAAGTAGTTTTTGATGAAGAAATCAAAGTTATATAGAAAAATGCTCTAAATCATTATTGATTAGAGAAATGCAAATTAAAACAACTTTGAACTATCATCTCACACCTATCAGACTGGCTAAAGTGCTAGAAGGGGAAAATGACAAATGTTGGTACGAAAATTTTGAAACAGTAATACACTGTCAATGGAACTGTGAACTGATCCAATCATGTTGGAGAGCAATCTGAAACTATACCCAAAGTGTTATAAAATTGTGTATACTCTTTGACCCAGCAGTACCACAATTAGGTCTTCCTAGGTGATCAGGGAAAAAGAATCTATATGTTCTAAAATATTTATAGCAGCTCCCTTTGTTGTGACAAAGAACTAGAAATTGAGTGGATGCCCATAAATTGGAGAATGACTAAACAAGTTGTGGTATATGATTGTGATGGAATACTATTGTAAGAAATGATAAGCAGATTGATTTTAGAAAAACATAGAAAGACCTGCAAGAAATAATGAAGAGTGAAATGAGCAGAGCTAAGAAAATATAACAGTAATATTGTTCAAAAAATAATTGTGAACAACCAAGTTATTCTGAATATTATAAATATTCAATTCAACTACAAAGGACCTATGAAGGAAGGTGCTGTCCACCTCCAGAGAAAGAACTAGTACACAGAAGTATGCATAGTATGGTTTTACATGTTTGTATGTATGCATGTGTGCGTGATATATACGTGTGTGTGTGAAATGATGCCTTCTCTAGTATACAGTAAGGAGGGAGACAGTTCAGAACTTAAAATGTAACAAAAAATAAATTAAATTTTAAAAAAAGTATGTGTCTAGATAGCATCAAACATCAAAAACAAACCAGCAAGCATTTATTAAGCACCTCCTAATAATAAGGTACTATATTTATGCTGGGCATACAAAAATAAAAAAAGGAACATACATCCTGCTGGAGGAGAGAAAACATTCAAGCACAAAGATCTGCTCCAATTATCTAGATGCTTCCAACTATCCTGTCTTCATTGTGATATATATAGTCACATAGCTTAAAATTGCCTACCATTCCCCCAAAAGTACAGGTTATACCTCAAAAATTCAATCTATTGAATTTTTCCAATATTGTCTATTGTCCTACAAGGTAGTTCAACCCTTTTCTCATTCAATTTATACCTATAGCATGACCCCTCAAAGCATCCCAGCACCCCCTTTGGTAGTTCATATTGCTTTTTGCTTTACAGAATCTTAATTTGCAATGTGGATGTGGTCTGAGCTTTCTGGTCCCATCAGCCTTTCCAGAGATTAGTCTACTGTTCAATGAATGACATAGGGCATTTATCTAGCATTACTAAAACATTAGTAACTCTTATGATCTATTAACCCAAACAGGCAGTTTTTTATTACAGAAGCAATGTTTCCTATAGGTGATGGTTCTTTATTTTGCCATACTAGAGATTCAGTCACAAGTTATTTGGAGTACTTAGTTTTAATTCCATTTAAAAGTATTGTCTCTCTTCCCACAGATAGGATAGTCATCCTGGCTGATTTCTCCTTGACTTGTTTTGTTTAATTGTTTTTCACTGAGGAGAAAATATACAGCTAGAAGCATGAAGAAACATCATTTTCCTATAAACTGTGTCTGTATTAGACAAACCAAAATAGAACACTTAGCATTAATCTAACACTTGGTATTGTCAAGCCATCCTACTATCATTCAATAAGCCACACAATTCCACTGTGAGTTCTTTCCGTGTGGTTATCTCCATTCTGCAGTGAAGGAGAGGAAGGTGATAGCTGCACATGCAAAATTAAGTGAAGAATTACCTGAATAATTCAAACAAACAAAAACCTTCATTTTGCCTTCAATTATCTAGATATTTCAGGACAAGCTCGTTTTGGGCTGAGTTATCCAAATGATCATTTCAGTTCTTTCCTTCCCTTTTCCACATGCAGTGTCTTAGTCCTGGGGCTCTGAACTTGCTCCCCTCTCTGTTACAGTCCTTTGCATGGGAAGATGACAGTTACCGACAGTGATTATTATCTGTGCATGCAGGTGTCACTGAATGCATGACCAATAGCCCTCCACAGACATGTTCTCTAAGACACTAGAAGTGTTGTAAGCAGAAAGGCTGGCCTCACAAAACAAAACCAAGAAATCAAACTGAAATTTAAAAAAAAATTCCTTGGTCTTAAATTCCCATATTAGGAAATGACTCTATTAAACCCAACTGTTCAGAACCGTTAGCAATGCAGTTTCACTGTGTATTACATCTCTTTGATATTTCTAGATTTTATTCCCAGGGTTCTCAAACACACACCTGGCCCCTAGAGTGTTGTTTTTGTTTGTTTTTTTCTTTTTACATGTTCAATAAATACTCTTAAGATGGGGGCGATAAATGTAATTTTCACCTAAACTGCTTTTCCGTCATTGTACAGTAAAAACTGCCTCTTTAAAAAATCTCTTCTCTCCCCCTCCCCCCTTTCTTTCTTTTAATAATTGCGGGTCTATTCCTAGTGATGAGAGATTACCTGCTGGTTGAGGCAGGTAATAACAGATATTTTCAATCATCGCTGAGCCTGTGTTCTGCTGCCAGAAAATTGGGTTATTGTTTTTAGCGTTCTTTGATTCGTAAACCCCACACATTTTGTTCAGTACAATCCTGAGGATAAGGCGGGATGATTTCTTTGAATCTGGCGGATGGTGGGGTAAGATTCCCTAGGCAAGTGAGCTATTATTGAAGTCCTTTATGGCCCCGGAGGAAGGATCCCTGGACCAGTGGAGATGCTGACAATGAAACTTTCCCAACTCCGAGAACCACTTTCCAGTTGCAGTCACCTAAGCGCTTCCACTGGCTAAATTATTGAACTTAAACCTAGCGGGATGCTCTTTTGAAGATTCTATCGCTAATTCAAGAAATCGGACGGACTCTGGCACATTTCTAGGGCTCCTTCTCTAACCTGCAACTGTGAACAAGCCTGAGAAACCCTTTGTTTGTAATGGGAGGGAAGGTGAAGGGGAGTCGGAGGGACTGGGGCTTGAGGGGAAGAGAGCTTTTAAAAGGTTCCCAGTAGCGCCTCCTATGACACATGGGAGTGCGGGACCTCACTCTCTCCCAGAGACAAAATCCGCTATGTGCAACTCGCTGTTGAGTGTTATCTAGGAGCTCCACTCATTTCCGAACTCTGCAGTTCATTGAAATCTGCTGGTAGTGATGTGGGTGGGGGAGTGGGTGGAGGGGTAGGAGGGAGGGGAGACCCTTGGAGTCCCTCTTCCTGGGGCTCTAGGAGCGCGCAGCGAGCTGGAGGCATTGTTCAGGGCCCTGGCGCCAGCTGGTGTGTCACGCGTGTGAGATCACATCCTTCTTCCCTCCCCCCCCATTATTTGAGGCGGGGGGGGGGGGGGGGGAATGGGAGCATTGGAAATGTAACAGTCGCCTGCAAGAAAGTCATAGCCCCTCTTGAGCCAAAATCTATTGAAGTCTGGGTGATTAAAGAGGCTTAAATTGCATATGGTCTGAAGTCTGGAGGTCTGGGGTCATATTCAGGCAAATATCCCTCTGACGGAGCCCAGAAAAAAAAGGGAGAAAGAGAGATTCCCTTAACTGCTCCTTCAGGATGCAGACCAAAGCGCCTCAGACTCCCCTTTCTGCCAAGAGGATGACTAGCTCTCTAATATTTTGAAGATGCCACTTCTAGGGTTTGTATCCTATTTTTGTCTTCGAATCTCCTTGTCCCCCACCAAAAGAAAATCCCCAAAGGATCACAGAGTTCAGTGAAAATCCTACAAGGTTTTCCAGAACAAATAACAGACAGTGACCCCTGGCCCTCTCTTTGCATAAGAATTAACATCAGTATTCAGGAGTCACTGCCAGTGGCAACTGGGACTGGGCAAATGCCAGATTCTGATTTAAAACTCTGATTTTTTTTTAAGAACCCAGAAGAAAAGGGGGGACTTGGAACTCATCTGCATTACAGATCAGGCCTCTTTGAGAAAATCAACCATCCATAATTCATTACATGTTTCCTGCAGGGGCTGGAGACAGCGGTGATCCTAGCAACGGAGTCATAGCAACAGCAGCAAACCCCAACCAATCCAGGGCTGGGCTTTCTGATCCTGTACAGGCAATGGGGGTAGAAGGGGAGAAACCAAATGTTGCCAACCTACCCATTAGGTCAAGGCCGAGCCCTGATTCAACAAATCTACAACTGGACTTTTAAAATTAATAAGTAATATATTGATTGGGGACCAGGGACAGAAGGGACATGGGCTCACGTCACTTAGGTGTATGTATTTGTTCCCCATAAAATATTAGCTGAACCTAGGACAAAGGCTTCAATGAAAAGCGGCAATATCTAACCAAACTGGTTACACTGAATAGAAACCACCAGATTACTAAATGCAAGATGCGATCATCATTCAGGGAACAGCTTAACGCTGTGATGGGAAAAGTACTTTAGACTACTGGGCTACTGGAGCAATACCTATATTGACACTTGAGAGGTTTTTGTGTGTGTGCCTATTTACAGGAAAATCTGTATTTCACCCTTTGCCTTTCATCTTCCAAATCAGTGTTGGGCTTTAGAATTCTGTTGAGAAGTGTTCTTGACATGTCTCAACTGTTTGATGGCCTACCCACCAAATAGAGACTCCACTTTATCCCCCATATCTGATCTTGAATAGATGAGTGGCCACATAAGAATATGTCTTTTACACTTTACTGTACTTCCCTGTAAAGAGAAGAAACAGGTGAGCCATTTGGACCTGGTTTAAAGCCACTGATACTTAACCAATAAGAGGATCTGGCAGTCCTGCTTTTGAAATTCTGGGGCTTGTGTTTGGCCTTTTGAAAAGGCTTCTTGGCTGCAACAGTCTAGGTCTTAGTTCTAACTTCATCCTGATGGAATAATAGATTATTTTACATCAAGGCAATATGCTAGCTATCCAAAGAGAAAGTGATTTTTGTTCAATGAGCTGCCATCAACAAAATAATGCAACCAGAAACAATAATAAGTAGACAGTTCACAGCCTTCACTCTGAAACAAAAAAATCACCTTGGGTTGGGTTTTGTTGCTAGTTTGGGATCATCAGCACAACATTATATACACATATATATTTACACAGCTATGTATATAGCAAGGTACAGTTTATTTCCTCCTGTATTTTGTTGGGGAAATTGAAAACAATTTAATTTACACACATATTCTGTGATACGCCTTTTTAATGTAATTTATTCCATGAAAAATTGTTCAGTGAATGACTTCAGCCAATATGCCATAACTACCTGATATTTACAAAGCGAGGGCACATGGAGATGTTTACATATACTACATGCAGGTAGTCAGGCAGTATAACAGTCAAGGGAAATCCTTTCAGGCATTTATCTTCTGGAGAAAAGGAAAACTGTTGATCTGTGCTCAGAAGTGACACAAAAGCCAAAATAAGCCAGGTGAGTCATGTGGCTGATTGCATGGGTCTTTATCCCCAAAGCCTGTCCTGGGTTCTATTCTAATGAATCTGTGGCTCAGCTGGGGAGAGGTGAGATGAGACTTCTTACAGGTGCTTCAAACTACATTTTGGGGTCCATTACCTTATAGTGAACTTTATTAGATTAGAGAAATTTGCAAAAACCTGAGCAAACTGCCAGGGCATGATAGAAAAATGTTTATACATCCTACTCCCAAGTATCTTCAGGAAGTAGTGATATGCTTTGTTGGGACCATACTTTCTGAAATTCTTCATACGAAATGGATTTCAGTTGAGAAAACCACTTCTATCTTAACACAGGAACTAAAATCATCTGAATTTGAAAAACTTGAGGAATTTGCTTCATTAGAAAGTCAGTTTTCCTAAGACCCAAAGCAACTTCAGTTATGATTTAGACGTAAAATAATTCCTTTGCCTATCAATGGATTTCAAATGGACACAATGATGCTTGAGTAAAAGCCATACCAGGAAAATGGTAGCTCACAAAGACAACCCAAGCAGAGCTGCAAAAGCAGAGAACAAATTGAAATGGATGTTTTATGGACTTTTTTATATGACTCCATGGCAGGTATTTAGCTTTTTAATTTCTTGGTAGCAGTTGTAGACAGATGAAGGAGGGATTTGTATGCCAGGCCTGTAATGGATCATTAAAATAATCTAATGAACCCTGTGGTCTACATAGTTAAAAATAAGAAATTGCTTTGTAGGATTGATAAGTAGCCCTACTCTTGCTTCCTTAACTGACAGATTCAGCACTGAGCTGGAGGCATCCTCTAAGACGAAAGCCAGGGGCTCTCTAATGAGCTGTTAGGATCATAAGACTTAAGCTAACGAATTTCTTTTCCTCACATACTGATGAAAGTTTATGGCAGAAGTCAAAAGACTGCCAGCACTTAAAATAAATCTGGATGTATATTACTTAAAATAAAAACCTATCGTCAATGTAGAATCTACAAATTTTCTAACAGAGAAGGGAATTTTGATATTGAAGGCATATCAAAAGGCATTAACAGAAAATGAGTATTTCTCACCAGAGGAACAGGTGGGAAGAAAAACCAAGAACTGCCTTAGATTTTCTGTAAGCCTAATACTTGGTACTGTCTCAGCCAGACTGAAACAGAAGTCCCATCAGGTCAGACCAAAACTAAGAGCACTCATGACCCTCAGGTAAACTATTTCTTATCTAAGATTCTGTTTCCTCGTTTATAAAATGGGCTAGATAATCTCTAAGGCTTTTTCCAAATCCAACATTAGTTCACATTCAGTGCCCTTCCTCAACAATATTTGGGATGAGGAAAAAAAAATATTTGCATCAAATATCCCTGAGAAGAACCTAAATCAAAGATATGTAGGGAATTGACACAACTATGTAAGACCAAGAGACTTTCCCAAATAGAAAAGAGGTTAAAGAATATGAATAGTTTTCAAAAGACTTGTAAACTCTCAATAGTCGTATGAAACAATGTTCCAAATCACTTATCAGTGAGAAATAAGAGAAATGCAAATTAAAATAATGCTGAAATTTTACTTCCTTCTCCTCAAAGTGGCAAACATGAGAAAAAATTGGAAGGACTGTGAAAGAGCAGGCACACTTCTCATGGAACTGTCACTTGGTCCAAGCATTCTGGAAAATAATTTTGCAAAAGAAGTCACTGACTGAACTGTTCAGTCCCTATAACTCATTGACTAATCCTATTCACGGGCCTATTTGCCCCAAGATCAGAAACAGAAAAAAAGGCTATTATGCATGTCAAAATATTCATTGCAGCACTTTTTATGGTATAGGGGGAAAATGGAAACAAGATCGCTACCTTATCAATCACAGGATGATTGAACGCATTTTCACATATGAATGTAATGGAATAATGTTGTTCTATAAGAAATGATGAATGTTGAACTCAGAGAAATATACGAAGACTTAGATGAACTGATGCAGAGCAAACTAAGCAAAATCAGGGGAACAGTGTATATGATGACTATAATAAGGGCAGCTAGGTGGTTCAGTAAAAGGAGAGAGCGCCAGGCCTGGAGTCAGGAACTGACTAGCTGTGTGACCCCGGACAAGTCACTTAACTGTTTGCTTCAGTTTCCTCATCTGCAAAATGAGCTGGAGAAGGAAATGGCAAACCACTCCAGTATCTTTGCCAAGAAAACCCCAAAAGAAGTCATGAAGACTTGGACACAACTAGTAATCACTGAATAACAAAATAATAATATAATCCAAAATCAGCACTAAAAAGTAAGAGAACTCTAACTATAATGACCATGACTAGTCTCAGTCCCAAACAACTGGTGATGAAATATACCTTCCTCCCCTTAATAGAAAGGTGGGAGTCTATAGATGTGGAATGTGGTACACACCAACAGAAATGGTGCATAATATCTACTGGTTTTGCTTAAATAGTTTTGTGACAAAGAACAGTTCAACCGAGGGAGGACAGTTAAAGGGAAATTACTATTATATAAAAATGAAATGCATCAAAAAAAACTTTTTAAAAAACCATTTAGAATGACAGCAAGTCATTCTGCAAATGAGTTATCTGGTGTTTCATCCTGGGCCTCTTTCTTGGACTTCCTGTGATTACGACAGTAGACCACAGCACTATCAACACTTTGTGGAAATTCTGCCAGACCAGTTTGGAAAGCACTATATTTAATGGTATTTTCACATTCTAAAATGTACTGCAACGTGCCAGCTACAATGTTTTCTTACAGAAAGGAAAGGAGAACTTACTGAGGATGTAAATGCATTCAGTTCTACATTTTACATCTGATCGTACACACATACACACACAAATGGGCTTTATTTCCATTTCTATTTGCTGTTTTTTTCAACCCAAAGAAATGTTGTTCTCTTAGCCTTGTGAGCCAGCAGGGGGCTTAATATATTGTTATACTATTGATATCATATAGTGTCCTGTAATGGGATCAAGAGACTCGGGTCCTAGTCCTGTCTCTGATATTAAATAGTTGTATGACCTACAGTAAGCTATTCCACATCTCAGACTCAATTTCCTTATCTATAAAATGAGCTAGATGATTTCTAAGGCCTCTTCCAAATCCAACACTAGATAATTCTGTTTTTATCTCCTCTACTAGAGGGGTAGCTAGGTGGAACCATGGATAAAGTGCCCAGCTTGAAGTCAGGAAGACTCAACTTTGGGAGTTCAAATCTGGCCTCAGATTTTACTAGCTTCATGACTCTGGGCAAGTCACTACTTAACCCTATTTGCATCAGTTTCCTCATCTGTAAAATGACCTAGAAAAGGAAATGGCAAGTCACTCTAGTATCTTTGCCAAGAAAATTCCAAATGGGACCACAAAAAGTCCTACATGACTGAAAGAGACTTAACAACAGGTCTTCACATTTTAGGAAGATTTCTTGCAGATTTTATATCCATAAGTTCATTCTGAAAGCGGAGCTATATCTGATGAAACTCCTCTTTCATCAGCAAATTGCTTCTTAAAACTTACAGAGTGATAGTGGAGTCACCAAGGGTTTCGGTAGAACCTCTTGAGGGTAGGGGATGGGGGCAAGCATCCAGAATT
Organism: Notamacropus eugenii; assembly: GCF_028372415.1. Lineage (NCBI taxonomy): Eukaryota > Metazoa > Chordata > Mammalia > Diprotodontia > Macropodidae > Notamacropus > Notamacropus eugenii. Next base: position 87,138,876 of record NC_092874.1, read on the forward strand.
ACTCTCAATAGATAAGAAAGATAAAACAAAAACACAAGCAGTGTTGCTTCTTGCTTTCCTCCCCCCCCCCCCCCCCATCCTCCATTCCAAAGCTTCTGAGACTGCTACGTTATTCAAATTTTTCATAATGGATGGAAAGGAGAACTTTTAGATATTGTCCCACTCTGAGAAAGAGCTGGGTAATGATCTATGGTTAGTTCCTACATCCAAAGAGATTTAAAAAGAAGCCTCAATGGAAAAAATCCCTCCCTCTCCTCCTCTATGGAAGCCTGGCAGGGGAAGGCCAAGGGATCAGTGAAAGATGATGATGCTTCATTGTGCCTTCCACTGAGGGGGCCGTGGCAATGACACATGGCCTAGCCTTCCTTCCAGAAGGGTGGGAGGAGTCAAAGGAAATGACCCTTGCTGACCCCTTCTTCTGAGAGTACTAGTGAAATGACCATTGATCCAGTCAGTGATTTCTTTCCTTTTAAAGAGGAGACAAGGGAATTAACCACCTACTCAAACTAGGGGTATTCCTTTCTTTATCTCTCTTTTTTCCTTCTTTTTTCTTCTCTCTCTCTCTCTCTCTCTCTCTCTCTCTCTCTCTCTCTCTCTCTCTCTCTCTCTCCAAAGATAAAAGGGGGAAAAAGAAGGGAAAGTCACTATTCCTTCAGGAAGGGAAACCACTCTTCTTCCCCAAAAAGAAAAGAGACTATCTAGTACGCTTTTCCTTCTGTGAAGTTCACCAGAAAGAGCTACACAGCAATTACGGGAGGAAATAGTTCACAGGGAGGTTCATCTCGTCCCTCTCTGCACAAAAGTTTTTTAAATGACTCTCCATTCCATTCAATGTGAGATTTGGGGGAGGGGGTTCGATCTTTGGTTCTTTCCGCCAGAGCTAGTCTGAGAAAATGACCCTTGACCCTGGGCTCTGTAGGGGGTTAAGGTTCAAGAGAGGTCAGGAAGAATAAGTCTCTAGCCCATCTCTTTCTCGGTAGGGGTTGAGAAAATAAGGAATCAGGGAGAATGCCATCAGTGGAATTTCAAGTCATTTCTGAAAAGGCCAAGCATTTTTTTTTTTTTACCCATGGACCCTCCAGGGGAAATTGAACACCAGAGAAACAGCCAAGCCCATTTGAAGCAAGAATAAGGCTCAAACTCTCTGACCTAGAAATCAAGAAAAGTGAAAAAAAATTAAATACAAAAAAAAAATCAGAGACGTTGTATGAAATCAGGGGGCGCCTGCTGGAGAGGTGTAATCAAGACCGAGCCATAAATTGTAATGGTTTTGATTAAAGAAGGAATTGCCAAAGTAAGTTTAACTAGCTTCTTCTCCTTTCTTTTTTTTTTTTCCTTTTTTAAACTACATGATTCTTTGCCTTACAACTGTCAGACTGAATAAGAGGCAGATTGAAGAAGGTGAAAGAATGATTAGAAGAAAATAAAAGTGAAAGAAATGCACCCCAAATGTCCTACACCCTAAAGTCAACTTTAAAATGATCATTGCTCCAGTGCCCTCAGCAATTTTCCACGTTGTTTTTGTAGCTGAGGCTGCTGGAGGGGAAGGACAGTGGGCAGAAATGGGAAAGGAGATGATTTGAAAGATCTGGGTTCAAATTCCAGTTCCATCCCTTGCTGCCTGACTGGCTTTGATCCAGTCCCTAGACTTCACTGGCCTTTTATAAAATGAAGGAATTGACTAAAATGGCCTCCAAAGTCTCCTGTAGCTCCAAATCTATGATCCCACTTGGCTGGAGTTGGGAACAGGGTATGAGAGAGAGGCACTAGGCAGAAACCTCCAAAGGAGAGTCATTCTTCAAGAAGCCTCCAAAACGTCAAGGACATAAAATAATCACAAAATTACACACACACACACACACACACACACACACAACCACACACACACACAACCACACACAACCACAGGGCCCCTGAAAAATTGTAGAAGGGACTATGTGCTTCCCTCTCTAACTCTGAGAAGTTTGGCTGATGCATTCATTACAGAACATACCCTATGACAAGTCAAAGTGAGCAGGTATCTGTGAAGGACAGGAATGGTTTAGGGTTTGTTTTGGGGTTTTTTGGCCTAGATCTATGTTTTCATTTGTATAGTGTTGTTGAGTCATTTCAGTAATATCCTGCTCTATGTGACCCCATTTGGGGTTTTCTTGGCAAAGATGCTGGAGTGGTTTGCCAGTTCCTTCTCCAATTCATTTTACAGATGAGGAAACTGAGGCAAAAAGGGTTGAGTGACTTACACAACTAGTAAGTACTTGAGGCCAGATTTGAGCTCAGGTCCTCCTGACTCCAGGGGCCAGCGCTTTGACCACTGTGTCACCTACCTCCCTTTTCATCTGCATAGGGAGCTCTGATTATGACTGGCAACTATTATGCACCTTATACTCTGGAGCAATGAGAAGCAATTTACCCAGGATCCCCCAGTCAGTATATGGGAGAAGCAGGTTTTGGAACCAGGTCTTCTTGATTCTAAAACTAGCCTTCTATCCACTATACCACACTGCCTCTCAAAAGACAGAATAAAATCTTGAAATTGTATAGCAAGAAGGGAACTAAAGATAATTTCATCTCCTCGTCTCACTTTACAGATGAGCTAAAGCATAAACAATTCATTTGTGATAAAGCTACAACCAGAACCAGGGTCTCCTTATCACCCTACTGCTACCACGACCCCAGTCTAGAAATAGTAACATTTGTACAATGCTTAGCACAGTCCTGGCACACAGTAGGTGCCAATTCCCTTCCCTCTCTATAATCTCATTCATTCCCAGTTTCAGTAGTCGTTTCTACGTAGATATCTCCCAAATCTCTAGCTGTAGCTCTGACCATTCTCCCAAGCTGCAGGCCACTTCTAAGATAGGACATCTCTACCAAGGTGTCCCATCAGCTCCCCAGACTCAGCTGGACAAAAACCAGGCTTATCCTCTTTTGGCCTAGATTTGCTCCTTCTGGTTTCAATGTTTCTTTCAGTCAGCAGCAAACCCCTTTCCAAGGGGGCTTCTATTTCAGAAACCTGGGGCTACCTTTGCTTCTTTCCTCTCCCTCAAGCTTAATTCTAACTCAGTGACATCTCTCACATGCCCTTGTCTCTCCATTCCCATGGCCGCCGTTCAAGAAGTGTCTCAGACTCTCATTACCACCTGCCTGGACTATGGCAATAGTGTCCTAACACAGCTGCCTGCCTCCATGCTCTCTCCCCGCTCCAATCAGGCCCTCACACCACTGTCAGACACATGTCCCTTATGTCCATTCTGACCATTTTTCTCTTTTGCTCAAACCCTTTCATCCCTATTGTCTACTGAACAAAGTTCAAATTCCTACTTGCTAACCAGGTAACAACCTTAGACAAGTCGCTTCATTCTTGAGTTTTCTCTTCTACAAAATGCGGAAGTTGGACCCCACAATATGTTTAACAAGTGGTTCTCCCAGACCCCCCGGTGGGGAGGCAAGGAGTGGGGGGATGTATACGAACACAGTTTTGAATTTAATCTGCATTACTAATATTTTCTCCATTACTTTCTTAAGTCAATCCACAAAACAAATCAAGTCAATTTGTAGAATTTACCAAGCTCTGAAGTGTAAATGCTCACTGGAAATTTAACAATAAGCTCTAAGAAACTGGTACAAGCTATCTCCAGAACACCCCTACTAAGTTTCCCGTTTTTTTTTGATTACCCTATCATACTGTCACGCATATTGATCCTGAAGCCAAAAAAAAAAAAACCCAAAACCCTGGCTTTTTTGTTTCAAAGTATTATTTGGCCAAACCTCCCCCAACTTATACCTGTGAGGTTCACTTTTTAATTCATGCAACACTTTACAAGTCTCCATATTCAATTTCCTCTTATTAGATATGTGACAGTGTTCTAGTTTATCAAGATCATTTTAGCTCCTGACCTTGTCATTATGCACTAGTTATCACTCTCAACTTTATATGGTCTGAAGAATATAATAAAGATGCCACCTATATCTTTACCTATGTGACTGGTAAAAATGGGAAACAGCACCGAGTGAAGAACAGTTACCTGGGGCGCTCCATTAGAGATTTCCTTCCAAGATGACATTAACTCATTAAATGAATATTCTTTGGGTCAATCCGTTGAACTAGTTCTACTCAGTATAACTATGCTATCATGTAACCCAATCACCATTTTTTCCAGGAGAGGTTTTTGCCAAGTATTTTCCCAAAATGTAGTTAAACTGAATTCACCATATTTCCTACGGTAATCTGGTAACTCTGTTAAATGAGGTCAGTCTATTCTTGATGAAGCCATGTCTGCTCTTTGTGATGACTGCTGCCTTTCCTAGGTACTCACTGTTGTTGTTCAGTCAGTTCAATCATTTCTGACTCTTTATGACCCCATTTGGGGTTTTCTTGGCAAAGTGGTTTGCCATTTACTTCTCCAGCTCATTTTATTGATGAGAAACTAAGGCAATCAAGGTTAAGTGACTTGCCCAGGGTCACACAGCTAGTAAGTGTCTGAGGCCAGATTTGAACGCAAAAAGATGAATCTTCCTGATTCCAAGTCCAGTGCTCTATCCACTGCACCACCAAGCCACCCACTCACTATTAGAATTAGCTTTTTTGATACATCCCAGAATTTTCCCACAATCAATGTCTGGCTCACTGCCCTATAGCTTGTAGATTCCACACTCCTCCCCTTTTATAAAAAATACGAGCGTTTGTCCCTTTTCAAGACTGGTGGCAATTTTCCTATTTTCCATGATTTTTGAAGATCACTGACAATAAGTCAGCAATCATGTCTGCCAGTTGGGTGTGGGTGGTGGTGGGTTTTTTCCCCACGGTACCCTAAGATGCAGCTCATCTAGGCCTCATGACTAGAATTCATAAAGGCCAGCTAGGTGATTTCTATTTTCCAAAGACTCTTGGGTTTTGTTTCTCCAGGCATCATTTTTTCTGTGCTTTTCAGTTCAAAGATAATACTTCTAGACAAGAAAAATATAAGAAATTAACAATGCCTTTTCTCTACTACCCATTATGATTTTTTTCACCCCCTGCCCCTTCTGTTCCCCCCCACCCCTTTCTCCATGAAGGGAGCAGGCAGGGTACGGGGGAGGGAGAGTCCATTTTGCGGTCTTTAGTATGCTTCAGCAGATGAAGCTTGTTCTAAATTTAAGCATTTTCAATATTCCTCTTACCGGACCATGTTGATTTTTTGCATTCATCCCAGCTGCTTGCCCTTCCTGTCATAATTTATACTTTTTTAAGAAAGATCTAGGTTGGTCAATAAGTAACCTGTGCATCCACATTGATCTTTTTAGGCAATTTAACCCTTTCCTCCTAATCAGAATACTTCTTTTTTGTGTCTTAAGCATTTCATTCTTTAAGAGCCATCCCCCAACTGACAAATACTCAAATGATATAAATAGTAAAATTTTCAGAGGAGGAAATCCAAGCTATCAATAACCATACAGGAAAAAAATGCTCTAAATTACTATTAATTAGAGAAATACAAACCAAAATAACTCTGAGGCTTCACCTCAAACCCATCAAACTAGCAAAGTTGACCAAAAAAAGGGAAATGAAAAATACTGGAGGAGTTTTCAGAAAACAGGTACATTAATGTACTGCTTGTGGAACTGTAAACTAGTCTAGCCATTCTGGAGAGCAATTTGGAACTATGCCCCTAAAGCTATGAAACTGTGCATACCCTTTGATTCAGCTATACCACTATTAGGTCTATACTCAAAAGAGATCAGAGAAAGAGGAAAGGGAACCATCTGCACAAAAATATTTATAGCAGTAATGTTTTTGATAGCAAAGAATTGAAAATGAGAGGGGGAAGTAATATCTATCAATTGTTAAATAAAGAATGGAATGCTACTATGCTATAAGTAATCATGAAGGACACAGTTTCAGAGAAACATCGAAGAACTAACACAAAGTAATATGAGTAGAGCCAAGAGGATGATTTTATATAATAACAATACCATAAAGGCAAACAACTTTGAAAGACTTACAAACTCTGATCAACATGATGACCAGTGACAATTCCAGATAACTCATGATGAAAAACATGCCACCACCTCTAGATAGAGAGGTGGTAGACTCAGAGTGCATAATGAGATGTACATATATACACATCTTTGTATGCACGCACACGCGTATATGTGTATTTGTGTGTGTGTAGCCATTGGAGGAATTTGTTTTACTTGACCACACCTGTTTGTAATAGGAATTTTATTTTTCTTTCTTAAATGGGGGAGAGGGGGGAAGGCAAAGTTTTGCTGGTTGAAAAAGAATTTTTTTTAAAAAATAGCCCCTATACTCAGAGGAAACCAGAAGAACCCAAACTGATGTGGAAACAAAAGCTTACAACAGCACCTTCCAATCCAAACTATATTTCAAACCACATACGTACCTAAATTCCCTGCCATGGATCACTCCATCCTCCATCCTCCTCCCTGGCTCATGGCTGCTCTCACTTTGGTTCTTTCATGTTCCCTCATCTCCTCCTCTTGGAGTACCAAGCTCCTGTCAAAACTGACTTCAATCAAATAGCATCTGTTTCCAGTTCCTGCTCCCCCTCCATGTCAGTGCTCTCTTCTCTCCCTCAAATCCTCCACCCTCACCACACACACACACACACACACACACACACACACACACACACAGAGAGATTTTGTATTTTTCCTATATATTTTCTATTTACTCATTTGCGTAAATGCTGTTGCTCCCTAGTAGAATGGGAGCTGCTTGAGGACAAAAACTTTCTGAGGTGGTTGTGTGTGTGTATGTGTGTGTGTGTGTGTGTGTGGTATGTATCTCTAGCACCTAACACAGTGCCCAACAGGTTTAATAAATGCTGGCTGAACAGAACCCCATCAAACTGAATTGTTCTCAGAGGCTCAGCCAGAGATAAGAGAGTCAGGGATGGGGAGAACAGAAAGCTGGGAAAAGGACAAGGAAAAACAGGAGTCTGGTTTTTAAGGTCTCGCATGAGGCTCCCAGAAAGATAACTCAGATCTGAGGCACTTTGTAGATGTAGGTCAGCAACTACTCAAAATGATAGCTCACAAACCTCCACTGACGTGTTTACTTTTACCAAGCCAACCAGAAAGGATATATTAGTTCAAAGAAAAAGACTTTTAATCAAACAGCATAGTAAATTAAGTAACAAGAAAAAGATTCCTCTCTCTCCCCATCCCACCCCCCTACACCCCCACCCCAGCTGCCATAGCCACAGGAGTACTCTCTCATAAGATGGAAACCTGCCCAAAAGGAAGAGGACACACATACAAAGAACTCTTGTGATCAGAGAATTCATAGCAAGGCGCACACACAGAACATGTCAAGGGGGATACACAGGGAAAACCAGTGGCTAAGGAACCCTCTTGAAGGAACATACCCAAAGGAGACACGTGAGGGCTAGGCTCGTACATGGAGGGGCCAGATCACAGGACACAAGCATTATAAAGGTAGGCCAGATTTCCAACACAATAGTCTCCACTTGCTGCTGGATTTCACATCAACTCTGCAGGACTTTCCCCTATAGTGCCTCTCAATGAACATTCACTAAGAAACTCTCTCTCAACTGCTTGAGTCATCTCCTGTTCTTTGCCTCTATCTGCAAAGGGACATTGGCTAGTAGGCACCTCCTTCCACTGGAAGTCAACTTGGCCTAAAGTCATGACAAGTACATACAACCAAGCATCCCTAAAAAGTTGGCACATGTCCTCAGACCAAGATTAAGTTTACTGTGCTTCTTTTGCTGACTTGAAGTCCTTTTCCTCAAACCATATAACCTGGGGTTAGAAAATCCCTTTTTAACTCCTGTCAGATCTCTGATTGTCAGTCATTATTGCTTCAAATTACTATTGGGTAGGCTCCACTCAAAAAAACTAGAAACTGTGTATATGGCTAGGGTGATATGGTTTCCCCTCAAGATGCTTTACATTGCCATGTGGATGACCTAGAAGAAAGGATAAAATGACTCTTAATTTCTTTGTTTTAAATTCCTACCTTTTTTCTGTTTCCCCAGCACCAACAATATCCCTAGCCTCTACTTAACTTTTCTGCCAGGGGCAAAACGCATTAATCTTACATAAGGCTATAGTCGCTAATCAGTCCACAAGCATTTATTAAGTACCAACTGTGTGCAAGACTTTGGACCAAGTGTGCAGATGCAAAGAATACAATAAGCCCTACCCTAGAAATAAGGACCTTTGATAATACAAATTTTATGTACCAATAAAAATTTGTCGCAGACCAGTGCCAGTTATGGACTTGATCAGGAGATCCAAATGAGCCTCAGAGGAGGTTCATTTCTATTTTAGCACAAATGATACAACAAGTACTTAAAGAATGTTGTTGTTGGTGAGTCATTTTCAGTCATGTCTGACTCTCAGTGACCCCATTTGGGGTCTTCTTGGCAAAGACACTAGAGTGGCTTGTCATTCCTTCTCCAGCTCATTTTATAGATGAGGAACCTGAGGCAAACAGGGCTGAGTGACTTGCTCAGGGTCACACAGCTAGTGAGTGTCTCAGGCCAGATTTGAACTCAAAAAGTCAAGTCTTCCTGACTCCAGAGCCAGAATTCTATCCATTGTACCACCTAGCATGCCATATCCCTTCTAAATCATGTTGCTCCACTCCAATGAACCATTCTACTACCTTCTGCCAGGAAAGGAGGGAGGACCTGGAACCCAATCGGCTTCCTGTTCTGGGACTGGACACCAATTTTTCTTCCCTTGGTGACCCAGGCACTTATTAGAAAAGATCCATTTTCAGAATCAACGGATTTGGGACTCTCCTGGAGATTTTTTTGTTGCCACCTCCATTTGCCTCTAATTTTCCATTTAAGAAACAGCAGGACCTGGGGAAAGTTAATTATTAAACAGCATCAGCTTTTAAAAAGAAAATTTTAAATAATTAAAAACACACAAACCTCTCCTTTCACCTACTTCCAATGTTTCAGAAAGCAAGAGAAAGCTGAGGCAGAGGCCAAACCAAATTAAGGGAAAAGAACACAGCTCAGAAAATAAAAAGTGGCCTCAGTTTATAAATTTCAAAATACTTATTGGAATTTCATACTTCCCTCTCTTTATGCTACCCGTTATACCTCTTCCGTCCTCCTAGTGATATCTTCCTGATCTCCTCCATCTCACACACACACACACACACACACACACACACACACATACACACACCCCTTCCCCACCTTTTGTGTGCTGAATGACTTTTCTGCAGATTTTCAATTTCTTAGCAGCCTGTTCCTTGGCCTTTGTGAGCAGTACAAGCCAAAAGGTCCTTTGCTATCTCATTTTCAACACTTATGTATTGCTAAGGCAAGTTAGTATTTTCACTCAAATCATTGTCGGTTCTTTCCTCTAATCAAAGTACTGTGAATGTACTAAGCACCAAAAAAAATCCATTTCCTGGCCTGATTCACAGACTCATGAAAGATACCACTCTCATCACATCATCTACCTACTTAGAAGCCTTTCATGGTTTCATTCGCCTATAGGAGGAAATCTAAGTTCCTTAGTCCAGCATAAAGCCCCTCCATCCTCTGACCAAAGCTAGTCTTTCAAAGCCTGTCTAACAATTATAACAATCACAATAGCTGGTATTTAAACAGTTCTTTACATATTTTGATGTATATATTTATATATAGTTTTTGCAAAGCACTTCATGTAAGATACCTCATTTAATTCTCACAACAGCCCTAAGTTCAATCGTTCACTCGTGTCTGACTCCTTATGCTCTTGTGCACCATACTGCCCATGGAGTTTCTTAGCAAAGATACTGGAATGGTTTCCTATTTCCTTCTCCAGGGGATTAAGGCAAACAGAGTTCAAGTGACTTGCCCAGGGTCACCCAGCTAGTAAATGTCTGAGGCCAGGTTTAAATTCAGGTCTTCTAGACTCCAAGTGCTCAGGTCTATCCAAGTGTGCTACCTAGCTGCCTAATCTTCCTTAAAAGAAACCCTCTGTTCCAATCCAATTGGTATGCTTATTGTCTTCTGGATTTCTCTCATACTCCAGAACTTTTACTTATATCATTATGCATATCAGCAAAAGAAGTTGCTTTATTCTTTCGTATCATAGAGATCCTCTGACTCCAAGGACCTGATTCACCATACAGAAATAGACTGGTCAAGTAACTCTGGGACTCCAGCGTGGAAAAAGATTGGCCTTCCCTTTCCCCCCTTCCCATTCCCACTCCTCTCTGGGATCATGGCCATCTTCTCTTGTATAACAAGATCAGAGAGGGTGAACAAGATCAACAGGTCAATAACTGAGCTTTACATCCTCTGTCTTTTTCCTCTCAGACAGCAGAAGCATCAGCATGAACACTGACCATGAGTGGGATTAGGACTGACCAGATGTGGAGGATCAGAGCCACAGCTCTCATAACCTTGACCTAATGAGAACTACAGGTTCCGAAGGCAGAAGGCTAGTAAGTAGTGACCAATTTCTTCTTCTTCCTTTTCCCCTACTTAACCTGTAATCTGTGAGTCTGGGATGAAGTATATCCTCTCCACTCCCATTCCTTTTTGTGATTCTTGGGTATGTCTACTTGGGAGCTTTCTTATTTGCACTGAAGAATCTAGGGTGATACAGACTGGGCAAGGAGAATCTACATATTTATTCCATGTTGTTAAAAGCTATATGATTATAGAATACCATGTGTCAGAGTCTTGAGTGTTATAGAAGGTAACCTGAGAGAGTAGAATCCTACTAAGGTATTTAGACTAAATAGTAAATTTCATATTTTAATAGCTGTTCAATATCTCATTTCAACACCTAAATTACTGGAAGCTGTCCTTCTAAGGTTGTTTGTTTACTTTCTTGTTTATTTGTGTTAGCTGCTTACAAAGTAAAGCTTACAAAAGTCATGTTAGGGGCAGAAACAGCTCCAGAGAACAGCGATTATGAATACCATCTAGTGGCCAATTCAGATAATGCATTCTGAGCCCTCGGCTGGATTTTTAACCCAGTGATGGCTATGGAAAAGGGAGCGAACACTGAGCCAAAGGAGCGGATAAGCACTGATATATCTTCTTCCCCACTCCACCCCCGCTCCACCTAGCTAATTCTATCCATCCATGAAGGTCCTGCTAAAAATCCTCCCACATCCTTGAAACTATCTCTAACTGCTTCAACCCACAGTGATCTCTCCTCCTTTCCCTTCCCTGAATTCCAAAAGCACTTATTTCTGGGTCACAAATTGTTACCTAGCAAATACTGCTTGGTGTTGTCAGTTACTTTTTCAGAATTACATCTAACTTTTATTGTCAGCATATATATTGAGGATCAAAGCCACCTTCAGTATCTTAGAAAGAGAATGAATGAAAACAACATAGATATAATATGGTGTCTTCCTTGGGCAGCTGATGGCCCTGGGCACACCTCTGAATTCACCACTGAACAGCCCAGCAGAACTCCAGGCAGCAACTTCCTGTCCCCTCCCGGTGGTACTTCTAATAATAATATTTTAGGCACCAGGTAATTATGATGACCATAATCCGAAAGATCAAAAAGTTTATTAGATTCCAAAATAAAATTTTCAACTGGCTCTTCCTTTCAACAGCAGAGATTTCTGCATTTTCTATCTCCTGGTAGCCTGACTCAACTGAGCCAGGGACTGTCTGTCTCCTGTTTATGTTTCTTGAATGTACTTTTGAGAAAGTGCCATTTCAAGGTCCAGACTACTTTGAAATAAGCATTAACATCAAACTCTTATAGAATTAGCCACCTTTCTGAATGTAAAACCTTTTGCCAGCAGTTTCTTAAAAACTATTACAGAAGTCCAGTGAGAAAAACAGTAATTTGGCAGCTCGAAAAAGGGGGAGATTTTAAAGGATAGAGCAAGGTTCCCGTGAGAAACTCAATCTTGTTTCTTCTCAGAAACTCCCTATTAAAGCTATTAAATAAGAACCACTTTACAATAATAATAGTGCCAATAATTATTATGTTAAAATTATATATTGCTTTATAATTACATTTTCCTAGTGTTGCTTATCTCATAATATCCCTGTGAGGTGGAAGGAATACAAGCATTACTCCCAATTTACAGATAAGAAAAATTAAGTCAAGAGAATAAATGAGTCAGCATTTGTTTATTGAACTACAGCCCTGTGTTAGGTGCTATGTATATGGATCTGTCTGAACAGGAATGCCAGAACCCAGATTCCAATGGACCAGTGATGAAGAAAGTCACTCATCCCCTGACAGAGAGATAGTAGATTCAGCAGGGAGAATGGAACATTTTTAGTCATGGCCAACGTAGGAATCTATTTTGTTTGACTATGCATATTTGCTATGAGGATTTTATTTTTCTTTTCTTTTTTTTCCAGTGGTGGTGTGGGAGGTAGAAAAATAGAAAATAAATGTTTGTTCATTGAAAAAAATAAAAGTTAATTTTAAAGATAGGAATGGCAGAACATATAGCTGATAAAAAAAAAACCTGAACATGCTGCAGAGTCGTCCCCCCCGCCCCAAAATCACAGATCACACATGGTAAATCCTTTATGTGACAATCATAAGCGCAGAGGTTTAGAGCTAAAAAGGACTTCAGAAATACCAAAGACAGATCTCCAATTGGAAAGGGCATTAGGAGGTATGTCATCCAATCCCCTCGTTTTACATATAAGGAAACCAAGGCCCAGTGGAGAATCAGTGACTTCTCCAAGATCATACAAGAAGTAGCTGGCAGACCCAGAATTCCAATGCAAATTCTATAACAACAGACCCAGCTAGCACCTCTTTGCAACAATCCAACCCCCTCATTTTGTAGATGAGGAAAATGGAACTGTGGGAGATTAAAGTGATTTGCCCAAGGATTTCAACCCAGTCCTCAAGCCTCCAAATTCATGGCTCCTTCATTTTACGATGCTGCCAGTTTCCATATGTAAATAAATGTACCTATTTGAAAAGGCCAGATGGGCCCTACCCAAATGCATAGAACCATTTAGGGCAATTAAAAACTGCTCTGGAAATTAGCTGACTTGAACTAAGCAGAATAAACAAATCCTTGCCCAAGTAAGAATTAGTTCCACTGATTTTCCCTGACATTCTAACTTTGCAAAGGAAAGTTTGGAAAGTCTAAATGTCTCCCAAGTATCTTCTTGTGTTATTGTGCTTGGTCTCCTTAGTTAAAGTCAGAGGTTACAACATTTGCATCACTATAAGCCCCACTCAGAAATGTTTTGACACTTCTGTTGGTTTGACAGGGTCCTAAATGATCCTCTCCTCCTAAGTAGGGCCCATCTGTCAGGTTTCACAAATACATAGCCTTATTCAAGTTTTTCAAGTTATTCAAACAGCTGCAGTTATCCAGTACCAGGTACCCAGAATAACAATAATAACAATTGTAACAGCTGTCTTTTATAAAGTGATTTAAGGTTCATAAAACATTTTGCATGCATTATCACACTCAATCCTTACAACAAGCCTGTATAATTCAAACATTATTGTGTATGTGCAGATACATTGTTGCAGGCTGTGAGCATTCTGCTGGACCCTCCTCTCTTTCTTTCACCCCAACCACTGGTCAACAAAGTGGAAAGAGGACTGGTTGGTTCTAGAATGAAAGGACCTGGGTTCAAATCCTCCTTCTGAAACTTACTACCTATGTGACATAGGCAGGTTGCTTCCTCTCCATTGGCTGTAAGTTTCCTTGTCTGTAAGATGAAGGGTTTGGACCAGATGATGTCTCAAGTGTCTTCCAACTCCAGATCAAGGATCTCATGATTCTTTCTTCTTCACCCTTACCCTTCACTCCTCAAATGGTACTTGAAGTCATTTAATCTGATTTTATCTGAAAAAAAAAAAAAAGAAAAGAAACATGTTGGGCCAGGGGCAGAGTACAAATTTTCTTCCCAGCCACTCACCTTTCAAAGATGGTCTTCTGATGCCAATAATCATCCATACTCCTAGAGCCCAGTGAGTATTTTCAATGAAACAAGAGGTATGGGATCATAGCTTTCGAGTTAGAAAAGGTCTGGGAGAGGATCTAGTCAAACCTTTCATTTTACAGTTGAGGAAATGGAATAAAGGGTAAGTGACTTGCCCAAGGTCATAATTAGTAAGTGGCAAAACACAGACTCAGCAACTAGTGACATCTATGTCTTTTTCATTTTATTTTGTCCATCGCCATAGTAAGAACTCAATTGTTTCCCTGGAATCAATAACATTGGATGGGAACAAAAACATTGACCCTCTCCATACCCTCAAAAAACATATTTGCTAATAGGATATGATTTGAGAAGTGTAAAGAGGACCCCCCTCCCTCCTGTAGAAATCTTCCATGACTGAAGTGAGCAAAATCAGGAGAACACTATACACAGTAACAGCAACACTGTGCAATGACTAACTTTGGCAGACTTAGCTCTTCTCAGCAATGCAGTGATCTAAGACAATTCCAAAAGATTCATGATGGAAAATGCTATCCACATCCAGAGAAACTGCAATGGAGTCTGAATGCAGAGCAAAGAGTACTTTTTACTCTCTTTTTTTTGTTGTTTGTTTTGTTTCTTCTTTCTTGTGAATCCTCCCGTTGGTTCCAATTCTTCTTTACAACATGACTAATGTGAAAATATGTTTAGTATGAATGTATATGTAGAGCCTATATTAGATTGCACGCCATCTTGGGGAGGGGGGAAGAGAGGAAGGGGATAAAATGTAAAACTAAAAATCTTATGGAAGGGTGCACTTAAAACTAAAAATAAATTAATTTTTTAAAAAGGAAAAAAAAGAAATCTTCCATAGGGTGATGGAAAGATCCCTGGAAGTACAGGCACCTTGGCGGTAATCTAAACTTACGTGATCTGGGAAGGAACAAACATTTATGAAGCGCTTACTAGACACCAGCACAATGTTGAACACTGTAAATATCACCTCATTTGATCCTGAGGGCTCTCCAATACTAAGCTTCCTCCTCTTTAAAATGAGAGGATTCAAAACACCTTTAAAAGACTTCAGGAATTCGATCAATGCAACAGCCAACTGTAATTCCAGAGGACTCATGAAGAAATACTATCCGTCTCTAGAGAGAAAGGGAATGTATTCCAGTTGCAGAATGAGATATACATTTTTGGACATACGTTTGTGCAAAAACATATTTGGATTCACTATGCATGTTTGTTTCAAGCGTTTGGTTTTTTTCCCCGCCATTGGAGCAAGAAGAGAAAATTCATGCTTGTTAACTGAAAAATAAGTCTTTTAAGTCAGCTTGAAAAAATGCAGGCATATACACAGAAATAAATACATGTATACAAAAATAAATGAACAAGTGAATGAATATATGAGTGAATAAACAAATGGAAGATGGAAGGAAGGGAGGGAAGGAGGAATTGAGGAAGGGAGAGAGGGAGGGAGGAAGATCTTTGGCCTACCTATGACATCAGGCACTTTCTGACTTTTCTCTTGAATGACAAATCTCCAGTTTGGGATTTGTGTGAGTTAAGGTTAAGTTCAGCCTGTCCACTCTGGCCTAAACTCCCTTAAGGCTGAACTCATTGTATGTTTAGATAAATTTCCCTATGGGATTGGATCTGCAAAGGCACATTTGGAAGTAAGTTTCTGTTTAGTTGTCTAGGGTAGACTTACACTTATATTAGGTCAGAGCTGACTTGAGGCAAAATTGAGGAGGTAATTTTTTTCTTCTATCTCCCCAACATTCTATGCTTGTACCATTTCTCAACATCCTTTCCTGCACCTCCCCTCTCCCCATTTCTATCCATGGCTCCCAGGTTATAAAATATCTGATAAATTTCTTCCTGATCAGGTATTAGGAGCTGACTAGCAATATTAGCACATACCCCCAACCAATAGTCAAACACCCCTAAAAATGAAGGGGAGACAAATGTGGAAAAAATTTGGTATGATGGACAGAACATCATCTCCAACAGCATCAGCACTGATCTTGCACCAAAGACTGCAGGACATGGGGCAACCTCTGGCTCCCAAGCAGCAATAAGTGTTTATAAATGTAAAATCCCAATAACAAAGTAGCACGAAGGGTCACATGAGTGTCATGGACACACTATCAGAGTGACCATGGGCAAGTCCCAACCTCTCTAAGCTTCACATATTCTAAGTTACAGTTGGATTTCAATATGTCTTGATAAAGAGACTTACCACACCAACTACCGCTGACCTAAGTGCTCTGAACTGGGGAAAGTACAAGGATGACTGACACAGTGCTTACTCTCATAGAAGGGACAGCTAGGTGGTACAGTGGATAGAGCACCAGTGCAGGAGTCAGGAGGACCTGAGTTCAAATCTCACTTCAGACACTTGACACTCACTAGCTGTGTGACCTTGGGCAAGTCACTTAACCCCAATTGCCTCATCCTGGATCATCTCCAGTCATCCTGATGAATATCTGGTCACTGGATTCAGATGGTTCTGGAGGAGAAGTGAGGCTGGTGACCTGCACAGCCTTCCCTCACTCAAAACAAAGTCAAGTACAAGTCATGGCATTATTTCTCTGATGGCATGGTTTCTTTGGCAACAAAGGACGAACACATACACAGATCTCACACTACACAAAAACACTTTAACAATAGGGGGATAGGGATTGGGCATGAGACATCATTGATTTAGGGAACTTGTACAGGAGGAAACTCCCTCTACCGCTGCAGTTTGTGTGTGTTCATCCTTTGTTGCCAAAGAAACCATGCCATCAGAGAAATAATGACATGAGTTGCACTTGACTTTGTTTTGAGTGAGAGAGGGCTGTGCAGGTCACCAGCCTCACTTCTCCTCCAGAGCCATCTGAATCCAGTGACCAGATATTCATCAGGATGACTGGAGATGACCCAGGATGAGGCAATTGGGGTTAAGCGACTTGCCCAAGGTCACACAGCTAGTGAATGTCAAGTGTCTGAAGTGAGATTTGAACTCAGGTCCTCCTGACTCTTGCACTGGTGTTCTATCCACTGCACCACCTAGCTGCCCCAACTGCAGTTGGTAACACTTCTCTCAAACTCAATCTCAGAGATTTGCCTTAAATACAGAGAGGTTGACCTCCATCTAGATCATACAGTAAATATGTGCCAGAGGCAGGACTCCCTTACTGTCAGGCCACCTCTCCATCCCCTAGGCTGCCATGTCTCTCATGCTTGGACTTGAACTAGAGTGTGGCTTTAATGAAGACTAGAACATGAAAGGAGTATTAACTCTACCAAGTGCAAGGAAGGAAATATCGCTTCTCAATGAGAATTGAGGTGAAGGCTTAATAGAGAGGCATAGGATCATGGATTTAGACAAGGAGGGAGGGACCTAAGAAGGTCATCTAGTCTAAATCCCACAATTTCCTGATGATGAAACTAAGGGCAAGAGAAGTTAAATGATCTGCCCAAAGTCACACAGGTAATAATTATCAGAGATGCTCTTTTAAAAAAAAGTTTATAATTTATTTTAACATTTTTTAAATTCTAAGTTCCAAATTCTTTCAATCCTTCCAGCACCTCTTCCATCCATTGAGAAGACAAGCAATATATCCATTATACATGTGAAATCATGCAAAACATTCCCATATTAGCGTGTTGCAAAAAATAAAGCATGAAAAATTGTTCTTCAATTTGCATTCAGAGTTCATCAGTTCTATTTCTACAGACAAATAGCATTTTCAATATAAATCCCTCATAATGGTCTTGGATGATTGTATTGATCAGAGTAGCTAAGTCATTCACAGTTGACCTTCCTTAAAATATTGCTGTTACTAGGTACAATGTTCTACCAGTTCTCACTTCATTTTGCATCAGTTCATATAAGTCTTGCCAGGTTTTTCTGAAACCATTCCCTTCATCATTTCTTACAGCACAATAGTATTTCATCACAATCATATACCACAGCTTGTTCAGTCATTCCCTAATTGATGGTTGAAAACTACCGAAAATAATTGAACAAGCTTCTGGGGATGCCACAAGGATGGAGGAAACAGGAAAAGCCAAAGAGGAGCCTACTGATCCATCCAATAGTTTACTCTTTTCATTATTCTTACTACATATTAAACTCAGTGGTTTCTAAGCTCCTGAAGAACTATAATTGCAGTCAGTACCTTCTAAATTTTAGCACCCAAGACCAAAGTCTCAATCACCCAGTCCTGGTTACAGATCTGTCCTTCATTGTCCTAGATTTACAGTAAGTTGGACATGGTAAAGTTGAGTTAAAAAAATTTCACTGCCTCATTTTCATGCTCCTTACCTCAATGAAAAATTAAGAGTCACACTTGGTTAACTCTACTTTAATCTAAGAATTAAAAAAAACAGTCCACGCAAACTCCAGAAATGATTGTCAAGCTTTAGCACTGAAGTATGTATTGTCTGTACATTGTTCATTTGATTTTAGGCATGTATGCCTGGTTCCATCACTCATTTATCCTGCATCCCCCCCCCACAAAACCACAGTCAGACTCCTTGACGACAAGAGCTGAATCTTCTCTTCCCCTGAAAGTCCATGAAATACCCTCAAAGGGTCTTGGGATTTAGTGCTAGAAGAGATCACAGAGACCTAGTTCATCTACCTCATTTTACAGAGGAGGAAACTGAGATTCAGAGAAGGGAGTGACTTTTCCCCAATCATGCATGTAGAAAGTGACAAAGCCAGGTTTTGAACCCAAGCTCCTCCTGATTCTGAGGTCCCTTCAAGCTACAGATTTTTATTTCTATGATCCTGTGACCATTTCTGGTACTCCATACCCAGAAGTTACAGACTGACAGTCTCACTCTCAGTGAATGTTTCAGAGGATCACCATGTGTTGTAACATAAGCTACGGAATTAAGTATTAGAGGGCAAAGAAAGGAAAATGTGATAAGAACATAAGACCTGAGATTTCACTTTAATTTCAAATTTCTTCTCTTTCATCGATTTGTGCCACAACCTAAATGCACATCTTTTGTAGTTATCAGAATGATGAATCAAAATGTCTCAAGGGGAAAGTATTTTTATGTATGAGATTTTATCAACCTTGTTCTGGTCAATAATTTAAACACTCCCCAGTATAATGATATATGTCCCCAAAATGTAATAGGAAAAAAAAACCCTCTACTCTTCATTCATGAGTTCAGATGGTTACAAGGCACCAAGCCAACTTAACATAATTCAACTGAACCAATGTTTTGTTGATGAACAGAGAAAGATATGGGATTACTCACCAATGGTTGGTGGTTCATTTGAAAGGGAGAATCACACCATCACCATGTTGATTATCAGGGATGTGGAATTATCAGGACCCACCCTAGGTTATGTTATAAATAGAGAAGTGACCTGTTAGAAGCCCTCTCCCTGAAGCAATCTGTAAAAGCATGGTGGTGGACATTTGACATCCTTTTCAAACATACATAGTAAAATTATAGACTATTGGAGTTAGAAGGGACCTCAGACATGATCTGGTCCAACCCATTCTGTTGACAGATTGGGGAAAAACTATTCTGGAGAGAGGAAGTGATTTTTTTTAGAGTCCAAGTCCACAGACGAAAATTCTTTCCACCTTCTGGCTTAATATAAAATCCTGAGCCTCTATCACCTGAGTACTGATTATTAGATACAGAACTGAGAGGCAGAGGGAACTAGCATTTAGCAATAGATTCAGAATCAGCAATCAGCTAAAATTAATTCCCAGAGAATAACAAGATGTTTCCTAAATAATGATTTCCACTTAACAAATGAACTTCAACTCTTTGAAGTGGATCTCTCAACACTTCTTATGAATATTATGTCCATAAGCTCTATCTTATGGGTGAGAAAAATAAGGTACCATAACAACAAGGATCAAATGAGAGTGTTCGACAGTCTCAGGAATTAGGAAACAGAGTCCATGGCATGTTGCTCCCAGGGCCTCAGTGCTGGGTGTGCAGTTCTGTGGGATTAGCCCAGAAATGACTAATGTCCAGGTTATAGGTAACTTAAGAATTTTCAAATAGAAAAAATCTCATCAATGAAATAAGAATATGTAATAATTAGTATTACCAATCAGAATGTCTTAACATTAGGTACCTTTACTCAATCAATCTTGATGTGTAAAAAACAGCAGCAATTTTGTGAACCTATAAGAAACTTCGTGGTACTAAAGATAATATAAATCTAGCAAGAAATAATAATAAGGTAAGCTAAGAAAATATAAGGTCTTAAAGTTCGCTATCTTAAATTTTGAAAATTCCCTTTTTTCCTCAGTGGGGGATTCAGACTACCAAAACCTTATTAGGTTAGCAGTTAAAAGCTCTTAATGTACCATCAATTGTTAAATCCTGTTGAATTTACCTTTGCACTGTCCCCCTAATTTAACCTTTACCACCTGTTGCCTTTACAGGAAAAGGCTCCTTGTTGGTTAGTCTACCCCCAAGTCCCTCTCTTCTCCACTGCATCTTCCACACAGCTTCTAAATCACCTTTCTAAATATGACCCTTGTGATTGAGGTGAGAGTGGGAGGGGTGACATGATTGGACCTTTGCTTTAGGAAAATCACTTTAGCTTCTTATTGCCTCTAGGATGAAACATGTATGCCCCAGTTTGGCACTGAAGGCTTCCCACAATCTGTCTCCAGTCCATTTTTCTAGTTTCATTCACATTGTCCTCTTTCTTAACCTTGGTTAAGAAAGTGAACCACCAACTGTTATGCTCAATGTTCCATCTCCTGCTTCCATACATCTACAGAAGCTGTCTCCCCAACCCCTACTCCATGTCTAGAATGCATTCCTTGGTATAAATGGCCTCTGAGGTTTCTTATAGGTCTAAAACTGTCATTCAAAGTAAATTATGATTTGTGATCCTGATTCCCTACTCCTCTCAGTCTTTCAGAATCCTTACTTTTCAGAGAAGTCTACCTTCTTCCCTCCTCTCACTAATACTCTCTCCCTCCTCAAATTAACTTGCACTTTTTAACTTATACCTGTGTCCAGGCCATTTCTCCTCCACAGAATATAATATTCAAGACAACTTTTCTTTGTCTTTGTATCTCCTAACCTGTGCCTAACACAGTATCTCACCTCTCCAACTCAATCTCCATTCAGCCACCAAAGTGATTTTCCTAAAGTGAAGATCTGATCATATCATCCTCCTACTCAAAAACTCCATTGGATCCCTGTCACCTCCAGGATCAAATACATATCCTCTGTTTGGCATTCAAAACCCTTCATAACCTGACCCCCTCCCACCTTTCCCATGTTCTTATACCTTACTCTCTATCACTTTCCCCTTCATCCAGTAACATTGGCCTACTAGGTCACACTCTTGTCTTTGCTCTGAGCATTCTTTCTGAAGGTCCTCAATGCCTGGAATGCTCTCCTTCCTCTCCAACTACTGACCTCCATGATTTCCTTTAAGTCCCAGTTACAATCCCGCCTTCACTTCCAGTGATTGTACTTTGCCCCCATTATCTTCAAGATCACAGCTCATCTGCATGGTGCAAGGAGGCATTTTTTTTAGAACTGGAGTAGAAAAGTGGTTTCCACAGTAGAAGTCAATCCCCAGAAGGGTCATAGAGTCAGCCCCAGCCCCACTCCAAGGTATGTGTATGATCAGCCAATCAGAAGATGGGAAGACGGGTCCCATCCAATCCTGATTGTGATAACCAATCCTTGGTTTTGAATCCAACCACATTCCCTCCCCTTATCACCCAACACTACCTCTCTCTACTCACTCTCCTGTGCAAAGTTGCAATGTGTGACCTTCTGAGCCAGTTGTTGGCCCCTCAGAGTAATTATAACCTAAACTAAACCTGTACCCACAAGAGTTGCACAGGTTCAGCTGGGAACGTTCCAGCCTCCCTGCCCCTAAGCCACTTCAGGGCTATTTTAAATACACCTCAGAGGGAGGACTCTGCTCTTGAGGTCAGTGACTGGTAAAATAAAAGTCCCTGTCTCACCCTTTTTCATTTTGAATTGAAACAATATGAATCACTCAGGATGCAACAGATATGAATAAATTGTGATCTGAATCCAGGGATCCTTGCTGTATGACCCTGGGCAAGTCATTTTAACATCTCAGTGCTTTATTTAGGCAATCCTCTAAGATTATAAATTAAAGAGAAGGTGCTGACCTACATCAAAAGAGATAATGAATCTCTCTACAGTAATGAAATCACAGATCCAGTCTCTCCCTAGTATTATGTACATGATTAATAAGTAAAATGTGCATCTATAAGAGATGTATGCTCACAAATTTTTTTTTACTGAGAAGGCACATGATCAAAAAGGTTTAAAGAACACTGAGACTTAATATGATTGCCAAATAATTTATTATTTTTAAAAACTTGCATTCAAGCCTGAAATACCCTGATAAGGATTTTGTCCATTCATAATCTTTCTTTTTTACTCTAAGAAATTTTCCCTTTATAACTTGGCTCCCTCATCTTCACTGTAAACAGGGTGCAAGTTACTAAGCACTCCTTCCTCCTGAGGTTTTAGTAATAACCAATAAGAAAGCACTTTATAAATAGAAAGAAATATAAACAAGCTTCTTAATGCTAACAATCTACTACAAGGCATCTGAAATGCTACTGTGAATTGCAAATAAGAGTTGGATTATCTCCAGTTAAATAACAAAGTGAAAAACTGCAAAAACACATCTGAGATAAAATTGCCCTTTAAACAACAAATTCCCTTGTCTTTTCCCTGGCATTCAAATGTTAGAAGACAGTTCCTGTATCTCCATATACTGTACATCATTAGTTAAAACTTGGAGGGGAATAAGGGGAGAAACAGCAGACATTCAAGACACAAGGTTCAACTGGAAAATTGTGACATTCTTTTTGTTTAAAAAAAATCTACCTTTTAATTAACATAAGTTTTGGTAACATTTTTCAAGAAATTTTTTTTTTATTACTACCTATTTTTGTGGTCTTAAGGGTGATCACTAATCAGAAAAAGTTGTCATTTAAAGGAAAAGAATGGATGGGGAACAATATAGCAGGGCAGAGTTTTCTTGAGTTAGAATTTCATAAAATTTGATTTTATCACTTCATTTCCTTACTTTCTTCTTACTTTGTACAATCTGTGATATAACTCTGGGTCTTCTTTGTATAAATAATTGTTAAGAAATGTCCCAAACAGGAAGTAGGTAATTATCAGTATTTTCACTCACCACTGGGTCTTCAAGACTAGAAGTCAGATACAGTATTAAAATTTTGACCTTAACCAAGGTCAAATATTCCTTAGGTCAATATCTTTTAGACAAGGAAAAGAAATGTATTGGGATGCTAAGGTTAGCTGGGAGCAGTGTCAGTTTCTGAGGTTGTAGATTTGGCTCATATAGCTTATTCAGGAGTGTTAGGAATGCATACCCAAGCAACAGTATTCTGTGGCATTTGGATACAGTCTGACTACATGAGGAAGTTGATCTGGAAAAGTTCTTGGGTGTATGCTGCGTGCAACATTTGTGGTATAGAACGTAAGCTATTTATTGTGCCATATGCAGCTAGGTGGTGCAGAGGATAGCATGCCTGGTTTGGAGTCAGGAAGACCTGAGTTCAAATTTGATCTTCAACACTTACTAGCTATGTGACCTTGAGCAATGGTTGTAACACAACCTCTGTGTGTCTCAGTTTTTTGAATTGTAAAATGGGGATGATAATAGTACATACATCCCAGGGCTGTTCTGAGGATAAAAATGAGATATTTGTACAGCACTTACCACAGCACCTAGAACATAATAGGTACCATATAAATATTAGCTGTTATTATTATTACAGGTAGGGAGACTAAGGCAAATAAAGGTTAAATGATTTACTCAAGGTCACAGCTAGCTATAAAGCACTTAGCACAGTGCCTGGCACACAGTAAACAGTATATAAATATGAGTTGTTATTAGCCACTCCCTAAAAGAAACACAAACACAAAACATATCCCCTAGACTTCCAATCAAGCAGTCAGGACCCTTAAGAGAGCCACAGAAACTCAGAGGAAAAAGGAAATCCAGGAATCTTTGACACTACCGTTTATCTTCTCAGAGTATATGCCCTTCAGCTCTGAGTCAAGCACAGCCCAAAGCAGACCTGAAAGCTTCCATTTGGTCAACCAAAATCAGAAATGGCAACTCTCAACATGCTCCATGGAACTGCCCTTGCTACAGAATACATTATAATTATCTTTTTTTTTTCAATTAACAAGATTTTATTTTCTCTCTCTCTGACCCAACTAAATAATGCAAAAATAAAATGCTTCTAACAAATATTCTTAGTTAAACAAAGCAAATTTCTACATTTACAATGTCTAAAACCATATTCATTCTGAATCTTGATTTTATCGCCTCTCTGCCAAAAATAAAGCTTGAGTAATCCCACAGCTCAATCCTTTGCTCTTCC